>NC_054834.1:40401304-40720470 GCF_018345385.1 Vulpes lagopus
TCTTCTCTCCCTATTCCATTTATCATTGTACTGCAAATCCTAGTATATTAAGATGAGTAGAGGACATTAATGTATACAGAAGGAAGAAATAAAACTGCTTTTAGTCAGGTCACATAGGACATGATTGCCTAAGTAGAAAATCCCAAAATCATCAACAACAACAAAAAAACTCCTAGAATTAATAAGGAAGTATAGTAAGGTTACAGCATAGAAGGTTAATATTCAGAAGCCAATTGTCTTTCTTTATGTGGACAGTATACAATTGGAATTTGAAATCAAAAGATGTTTTAAATCATATGCAAAAAAATGAAATATATAGGTATAAATCTAACAAAATATGTACCAAGTCCATATGCTGAGAACTATAAACCTCTGATGGAAGGTATCAAAGAAGATCTAAATAAATGGTGTGATATTTCATGTTCATAGATTGGAAGATTCAGTATTGTTAAGATGTGAATTTTTCCTAACTCGTTCTATAGATTCAACTCAATTTCAATCAAAATCTCAGAAAGCTATTTTGTAGATATTGACAAACTGATTCTAAAGTTTATATGGAAAGGCAGTAGGTCTAGAATAGCCAACATGATGCCATAGAAAAAGAGCAATCTAAACTAAAGAGTGTATTCTTAAGGCATACAAATTCGGATAGATAGGTAGACAGATGGTGTTAACACAAACAACGGGTCTAAAACGGAGTTGCTTATGCTAAGTCCTATATCCACAAACTGATATTTAACTTGACTAGTTTGGCTCTCCCAAAAATGGAATCCTTAACTAGCCAATCAGGAATCACCTGATTAGCATCTAGGTGCTCTTCTTGACACCCACCGCCTCTGGGGAAAGTACCACTGCAATCACCAATCCATTTGTTTGGCTCTAGCACAACTTCCTTGTTCCCACTTCCTTCTGTCAACAAGTCTTTCATTCTGTAGAGCTTTTTGGAACTTTTTCTAACTACTACATTGGATGCTGCCTGATTCATGAATCACTGAATAAAGCCAATAAATTCTTTAAATTTTACTCACATTTTGTTTCTTAAAAATAGATAAAAAGTTGAATTAGGCAGCATATTATTAATTTTATCATCATTATATGTTTTAATGCACTATCTATGTGAGATATATATATGTGTACATATATATGTATGTATATATATACATATATACGTATATATAATATGTATACGTATAATACATATAATATGTATACGTACATTTTATTCTTGTATACATATTCTTGTATATACACATATTCTTGTACATGCAGCAGATACATTTTAATGAGACTTTTTTAAAAATCCATATATATGACCTAGAAAAAAGCATAGTTAAATATTCAACTAATATCTATGTTAAAAAAGGTATTCTAAAAATAACTGTACAAATTAAAATGGAAACTGTAATGAAAAATAAATTTTCTGAATAGCAAAGCTCAATTGTGCACCAAAATTATAAACTGTAAAAATATTTGCATCATATAGACACAGAATTAATACCCTTAAATATAAATTATAATATAGAACATATATTTGTAAAAAAAAAAAAAAAAAACAGTACCTGTGGAGGCCGAGAAATTAAGGCCATCCCACCTAAAGTTTAGCATTAGCACAAGTACAGCCATATTAGGCCCCTGTGAATAAGAGCTGAACTTTACAGGAAAAAATGCAGGGAATACCATATCAGAAAGACAACAGAGCTCAGAATTGCCCTCGGCAGAGAACCCTGTATCAGAAATACAACGGAGCCCATGCCTGTGGTAGAAAGTCTCATATTAGAATGAGAACAGAGCTCAATACCCTTAAGCCCTGTATCAGAATGTAAACAGAACTTGAGAAATTCCTCCATCCCTTCTAAAATCCCCTAGACCAGCCTATGAAAAACCCAGCTGTAACCCACCTCGGGGTCCAAGTCCCTGCTCTGCTGTGTCGGGTATACTTGGACCCAAGCCGCTAATAAACCCTTGTACGCTTGCATCAGTGTCAGTTCCTTGGTGGTTTCTTGGATTCGCAATCTTGGGCACAACAGTACCAACAAAAATATTTGACAAACTCTCATGAAATATTTTATGAAATGGATTTATGATCATTCAGAAATATAAAATTTATGAACATGTCCTTGCAATCAAATAACTGTAAGTCTATATGACAATTAATTATGGTATTATTTTAATTAAATTGAAATTGAGATTTCTAATTATAATACCTACCACTGTATAAACAGTGGGAAATGGGTACTAATATAGCCATTATCAGGACTTAGATATATAAAGATTACATAACACTTCTCCAGAAACTTATACTAACTGAACTTTAAAAATTATAAAAACTCTTTGACATAATAGTTTCCTTTCTATAGAATTTCCTAAATTTTTATACATTTTACCAGAAAGCTATAATAATATATACATTTTAGTTTCTATCTGGTTGACCCACCTATTTCTAATATTACTTATAAATTGAAATGAACACAAATGCCTGAATATGAGTTATTAAAGTATATTAGAACCCTTCCATATATTAGAATAAAAATCCATCAAATATAGTTTTAATCACAAACATATTTAAATAAAATACATATTATGTGAAGTTTATTGACTAAAAAAGTTTACAATACAGAGTGCTTTAAATATGTTTAAATTTAAAAACTAGGACAAAAAAATGAAGCTCATCTAGAGAACAGTAAGATGAGATTTCAGACGATTTAAAAATATTCTGGTTTATGCTTTTCTGTTCCTCCTGGCATCCATGGTTGATATATTACTGTTTTAATATCTGTAAAATAAAAAAAATATATATATATATTTGTAAAATAATATCTGTTTTTGTTGTTACCTTGAATTAACTACAATTTCTCCTCCATGACACATGCTCGATCAACAAGAAGGATTCAGTCACATATGGTAGCTTTCCAGAATTCTGAGCCTCCTAAATGAGTACATGGTACAAGGAAAGTAATTAAAATTTCTGGAGACCTCAAAGTTTGGAGAAGAGTACTGATGTCAAAAGAAAAAAGTCATATTCAAGGAGTATGAGAAGAAGTCTGAGCTTGGGAATGGAGGACATATTGTGGATCTGAGAAGCAGAGGTAAGAGGGCCTTAGACATCACCCTAGTACAACCAACACCATGCAGTCTAGCTATTTAACAGTACTGTTAAAAAGGGCAAACACAGGGACAAAGACCTTTCCCTTGTTAAACGATATGACTTGTGGGAAATCATGTATCACTCTCAAATCAAAGGAGAGAGAAAAAAGGAAAGGTATATATTGAATTGACCAAGGATAACAGCAAGTATGATAGAGCTATCTAAATTTGACCATTTACATTTTCCAAATAAAAAGTTGACTCTAATGTGCTAAGACCATTTAAAAGGAAGCAAACACACTCAAATTTATTCACCTAAACATTTTATTTTTCCCACACTCTTTCCTTTGCTTTTCAAATGTGTATCTGCTCATGTTCACTTTTTGGTTTCTGTGCACCTACAGTGCTTTCTTTGAATTAAGATTGGCCCTTTTTTCTGATAGGAACTATTTTGCTATTTGAGGGAAAGTTGCTCGCTTATGCAATTCTTCAGTATCCATTATAGTTATGTAGTGTTTATTCCTGTCTGAAGGTGAGAAGGACAGTTTATCTCCAATATAATTTGAAAAATTATGGATGACTGCTTTATTTATTTTCCAAAGTTGTCTCTGCCTCATTCGGGTTACATGCCTGCTTTCTATTCTGGGTGTTTTGATATTTATGCAACAAAAGTTATGCTGTTTCACTTTTTTAATGTGGTAAAGACAGAAATATCTTTAAAAATAATTTTGGTGAGAAAAATAATTTCTTGGTTGGCATCCACACCAAGAAAAAATTTTCCTTTGCATAGACAGAAGATTGCAATGTCACATCCTTAAATAGATACCACCACATCTTAGAGGCTTAAAAAATCATATTCAACTATAGACTCCAAAAAATTAGTATTTTATTTATTTACTATTTATTCACAAATTTATTGATTGCTGACTCAATGCTGTTTCTATAATTATCTAATCAATGCTTTATGTGGATTAAATGTGGATTTTATGTACATTTAGAGATTGGTATGTGGCAGGATATTAGATATTATAATTTTGCTATCCAAATAATATCAGCTCTTATTTGTGCTAACATAATAACAAGAATTAGTACAAGAATATAAATGATGAGAGCTTTTTTTCTTCTAATGTAGCAGGATTTCATAATTGAGTCCAAATTGAAATTGGATATACATCCTTGGTCACCATACTCTATATCTTCAGTACCATTTTGCTTCATCTTATTTGCATCTAGTCTGAGAAAACTCAGAGAAATAACTAAAATTGTATCAGCACAGTAAACCGAAAGGCAATTATTGTAAGACAAAAAGGACTCTAGTCTCACTTAAAAGGCAATTACCCTAGGAAGAACATGGCATGATGGCCTGGTCTCAGCCACAACATTTGGACTAGAGGGTTGTTGTGCTTTAAAATGCATCATGGCTATTGTTGCTTAAATCTGTTCCAGACTAGTTATCTTCACATGTTGGGGCTCAGTTTAAGTTACAAACGGGAAATATGGTTGACAGAGAGAGGAGGACTGAGCCATATACAAAGATATCTGAAATGCTTATTACTCCCTGTTATGTGTCATTTCTGATGTTCCCCACAAAGAGAGGAGGACACGTTTCTCTTCCTGTCTGATGTGTGGAGTGAAAAGCAAAAACACTGAGTGGGGCAATAGAGGCAGTGATGTTAAGACTGTGCCAACAGACACAGAGAAGCCCTGAGATTTGGCAGTCCTTGTGCTTTATTAGGAATAGCAATGCCACAGACCATTTTAGTGGAAGAATATGGGTTTCCTTAGTGAATGGGCAAAGCCTTATCAGAAAACAAAAAGCACAATCTAGTTGAGTAGTTAGAAGTAGTATGGTAGTAATACACCTCGGGCCAGGTGAGAGGAGGTAAGAGAGAAGGGAAGAGAGGAGAGATGAGAGAAAGAGAGAGAGGGACAGAGAGAGACAGATGGAGAGACAGAGAGAGGCACTCTTATCTGTACAAAATGCAGGGGAGATTGTTTTAGTGCTAAGTAATACCCTTGAGAAACTCCAAATGGCAAGGGAGTGGCAAATTTGAAAATCACTGGGTTAAGGAATTTCAATTCTGCATGAAGCCTCTATAAAAAAAGAGTATCGGGTAAACATATTGATTTTCTCTATGTGACACTTACCATTTATTGAAGTTCGGCACTTGTTAAACAAAGGTATTAAATAGTAGGTAAAATAATGCTATAAACATTGTGCAAAGTGCGACAAGCAGTTCCTATGAAGACAGCAGTATTAGATCAGTGAAGATTAAAGAGATTTTAGGAGGAAGCAATCTGTATAGAAGCAGGTTAGGGATCAGGGTTACTTTGCTGGAGTGCAAAGGTGACAATTAGACCTGACAGAGACAATAGACAATAATTTAAATTTGAGATCGACCCATGAAAACAGTTTGCTTGGCAGTAATCTTGACTTATTAAAATTTACCAATGTACATATGCACTCCTGTACAATATACATATCTGTTCAGATTTGCAAAGGTACATATTCAACTTATTATAATAATGCCCTGCTAAAACTTACATAGATTTGTCCTGAGAAAAAGATGTAATTAGCAGAGCCATTCACTGCACTGGGGAATTTTAATGCTACTAGTCAAATCAATTTTCATAATTTGAGAAAAAGTGTGTCATTTTAAGAAAAAAATACACAATTATCTGTAGTATAAGACTTTTATCATTTAAATTAAATTAATTTAATTTAATTTTTAGAAAATCAAAATTCCATTACCTAAAATCAGATCACATTGTTTGTCTAAATGCCTTGATCACTACTCAATGAGGGGAAATGAGAAGAAATGATATTCTCATAATAAATATTTATAAAATAAAGTATTTAAAAGCTATTAAGCTAAACTAAGTTGGATAAAAGCACAATTCTGGAAAATTGTATGTAGTATGTACCTTAAAAGTGCTTACATTTCAAGGTAAAATATTTGAATTATGTAGCAGGGCTTTAAAATAATAGCTGATCATTATTAATTTCCTCTGGTATTTATTGTCACAATATTAATCATGATGAACTCATTTGGTATTAATGTGCATGTCATAACTAGTTCTTTGGGATTTCACCAGTGATTTCAGCAGTGATTAATTGCACAATTATTTTAAAGGGTTACCAATTTTCTTAATGCCTCCTACCTGACAGAAGAGTTTGATCTGCATTTTTGCAGGTATAGAGTATAACAGGTACATTTGTCTTCTAACCATGGAGCCAAAATTAATACCTGTGTTTAAATCTCATGTGGCTACTTGAGCTCATTTCTTGCTATTTTCATTCATAATCTCAATATGCCAACCTGATTAAAATACCATCTTTTGAAGATTAATCATCTAATATAGGTAATCATATTTTAAATATGAATGGGAGTTGGGATGTGAGCAAATACATCATTTAAAAAAAAAGGCAACCAAAAATAAAGTTAGGTTCTCAACTAAAAAGTGGAAGCAAGCTGGGAAACTATAAGAATGATGGCTGAACAAAAAAAAACAGAAGAAAAAAAAATGTTACCAAGTGGAAACAGACTCTCTCAGAATTCACAAAGCCTTAATAAGGTCCTTTGACTCTCAGGGGGCATGAGATGGATACTATGATGCTATCTTCTCTAGATTACTAGGACATAAAAGAATATGAATGACAGGTTTATTTATGGATCTTCAGACCACAGAAATGTAAAATATTTAAATTATATGGGAAATAAGTATACCCACATTATTATTTTAAGGTAACATAAACTTATTTCCTTACATATTATGTTGTTATGCTTTTCTGTTTACTTGCTTTCCTGGTAGTATTTTTTCCTCTAAAAAATGTAAAACTATTTCAGCAAATTCTAATTCCAAAGGAAAATAAGTGAAAATAGGGTGTATGTAAATCACTCCGTATCTCTTCCTTGTGCTTTTATCTTTCTTCTCCCACTGACCCTAACCCAAGCAATTACACACATGAAGAAACAACCTATTACACACATGAGGACACTGTTTCTCCATATTTAAGTATCATTCCTCAACTCTTGGTTATCTAACTTCCAAACTAAGCTTTAAAGTATATTCCAATTCTTCAAGGATGACAGCTCCTGCATTTATAAATTATGAATTTTTATTTCTTTTACATTCTATTAAATGAAATTTTAATCTACCATCATATAAGTTAGGGAATGTTAGATGATTTGGGATCAATGGATAACTACTATTATATCAGTAGATCATTTCAGCATAGCATATAGTGGCAGTATACAAATATTTTTTCTGGTTTAATATTTCCATATTTTATTTATTTGAAAACTAACATTCAAAAATGTAATTGAAATTTATAGTATTTAAGATATTCTGTAAATTAATTACATTTAAAATTAAAGATGTAAGACTCAATGTAGTAGAAAAAATAGGAAAAACTTGGCAAATATTATAACAAAAAATATAAAATGGACCCTCTCCTATTCTGATCACATAAAAATACAATATATACTATATACATATATACATATATATATAGCAGCAACGACATCAAAACACATTATCTTAGAAAACATATTAGCTTTAAAGAAAAAAATAGAAAATCTGAAAGATATGAACAATTATTTCTTAAATAAAGAAAGGATTTAAAAATAACAGTAAACAACAGGATAATTTGGAAACAGACTAGCAAAATTTGCCAAAGCATTATTAGAGCTATGAAACCAATGGTAGGTGATGAAATTTAAAAATAGAATAAATGAAATGAAAGACAAATTCATGTAATTTGTTCTATGATGAGCACATTAAAAACAGGAAAATCATATTAAAGGAAAAATAAGGGCACTTCACTTTATTTGGTTTATTTGGTTTGATTTCGGCTCAGATTGTAATCTCAGGATGGTGAGAGCCCTGAGCCCTGAGTTAGGCTTATGGAGCCTACTTGAGATTATCTCTCTTCCTCGGTACCACCCTTCTTAAAAGAAGAATAAAGAAAAAAATAGAATAAGAAGATTCAATAAACATCTGATTTATCAATAATAAAGAATTACTGAATGAAACACTAAAGGATAAATTTTAATAGTAGAAAATTGGTTTCAGGCGGAAAGCCTGGAAGGCAAGATACAATGATTATCAAATATCAGTAAATAGGATTGATACATCAAAAAGCATATTGGGTTTTAAATAATTTAATACAAATTGGACCTAAAATCCTACATAAAAACAAGGCAGACTCAAAGAAATCTTTGGTTTATTGCATATAAGAGAAATCTGTTTATTAACTTCAGACTTTGCTAAAGAATTTATGCATTCCAAAATTTTTAAGAGCACTCCCCAAACTGCAAAGAGAATATGCAGACTATCATAAAAGTGAAGGTAATAGAATTTAAAAAAGGAAGCAAATAGAAATTGTGATAAATAAAACTAAAAGGTATAAAATAGTCATGCAATATTTTACTAACCATAATGATTACAAATAGTCAACACAAACCAATTATTAGAGGATTCCCAGATTGATTAAAAAACAAGTCTCTGGCTGCATCTGTTTATAAGCCTTACAAAAAGTAAAAAATAGGAGAATTATACCTTTTCACGTCTGAAAATGTACTTCACACCTTAAAATCTAGAAAGTTGGGGAAATTGTATGAAAATAGTTATTACACACATTGTAAAACAGGACTGTGATATATGAGATAAGGAAAATAAGAAAGGTGAGTGTAATCATATTACTAATTTACTCCCCTGAAATAGTTTCCAGGGCATGGAACAGGGAAAGGCAATTCAAACAGTCCAAAGCCAACACAGACCAGCAGTAGAGTCGGAAAGCTGGTGATTAAGGAAGACAAGGAAGCTAGAGTTAACAGGAAGGTACAGAGGAGGAATCCACAATAGAGGAAAAACAAATATTTCAATAACAGTGAATAATTCTTCTGGTTACAGTTACAAGTTATAAAAGCATTCCTGGGTTAACCTGATGAAAGAATGTCTTTATACTCAGAGCTGCCTTGATTTACAAACCTAACAAACAAGTTCTTTTTTTTCTTTTTTTTTTTTTAAGGTTTTATTTATTTATTTGACAGAGAGAGAATGAGAGAGCACAAATGGTGGAAAGGGAGAAGCAGCCTGCCCACAGAGCAGGGAGCTGGATGTGGGGTTTGATTCCAGTACCCTGGGATCATGACCTGAGCCAAAGGAAGATGCTTAACCAACTGAGCCATGCAAGCACCCCTAAACAAGTTTCTTCTATGTACTCAGTTTCAGTCCGAGTTTTGTCTGAATACACACACACATAGTTTAAAAAGAAATATAATTTGAGAATACACATATTTGTATATATTGGATTTTATAAAATTACCTTTGAATTTTTGTATGCATTACCAATTATTTTCACAAGTTCATCCATGTCTCTTGCAGGTGAATCTCTAGAGTAAGCCCCTCTCTATACTCTAATCTAAATTTTTAAAAATTATTCTTGGATAAGTAAAGAATAATATGAATAATCTTGGGCTTTCTTTTTTAAACTTTCTTTTAAACACTGGAATGATTTCAAGTTCCAATGGCAAAATTGTTAGCTCATATCTGCTTTATCCTTTTATTTCTTTAAAATCAGATTACTTACTCAAAAAACCCAAAACCACATATTACTCTCTAAAGAGAGTTGAAGATACACATTTCTGTGTATTATTTTTTTTTTTAATTTCTGTGTATTAATATTTATCTATTACCAGTTAATCCCCAGAGCTACAACAATATACCCTCCTACAGTTGAGCTCTGCAATGCATTTATCCCTAGGACAAATTTTCAGAATTAGAATCTGCAGAGATCCAAGATTACATATAAAAATAATAAATATTTTATGTTAAGAGTATGTCAGAACAGTTTTGAAAAGACTATAAATCAGGCAATTTGGCAAACTGGTTGCAAAATGTTTATTAACAAAATAATCACAGTGATTAAAGTTTTATTACAGCTCAGATAACATTTTCAGTGTGTTACATGTATTGGCTCACTTTAAGCTCACAAAAAAACATAAGATATTAATATTCTTGTCATTTTTGAGATGAATACATGGACGTAGAAGGACTAGACAATCTGCCCAAAATCACAGGGTAAGTTGTAGTCTGGGAAGAAATTCAGTGACACTTCTGAGGCCGTGGTAAGAAATATGACTTACAAACAGAAGGACTGAATAGCCAGGTATGCGTTTCTACAACTGGTGATCATTTAAATTGTTATTACCACTTTTAGAATCTCTGTCACTATGAGAATCAGAAGGCCTCTCTCTATAATGTATTTTAAAGGTGAATGTTTAATTTAGAGTGGTCATTAATGAAGTTGAGAAATGGACCATAAGCATAGGATTGGCAGAAAACAAAATGAACTCTCTTATCTAGAGATGCATTGATGCATTGAAATGTAATCTGCACAAAGAAAAATATTTCAATTTGAGTAGACAAGCTTATCTATGTTCTTAGTGTAAAGCCAATTGAAACTTGGCAGGGTTTCTGCTTTCCTTTGTTTTGCATTATTTTCAAATGAATGGAAAACTGCTAATGTGCCTGAGTTGGCAAAAATTATTAAGCGAAGAGCGCTGCTTTTGAATTTTAAAGTAAAATGTATTCTTTATTTTATCTGATTTGGGTAGTTAATTAAAATATATCAAATTTCTACAACTTCAAATGCATTCTTTTGTAGTTAATTATTTTCTATTAAAAATGCTTATCCCCAAAGCATTAAAATTAAAAATAAATTCATTCGATATATACATTTTAATTTCATTTCCTAAATATTTTTTCTGTTGATAATGGCAAAATTTATAGTATTTTACCTTTATACCTAATATTATTTCATATGTATACATTTTAAATAAATAGAACTGTAGTAGGAAAAGATGTAAAAGATATACTAAGTTTTAAAAGATCTTCTAAACATACTATTTACTTTACTTATGTCTTTACAACAAAGAGTATGCCTTATATACAGCATACTATTTTGGGGGCATCTGGGTGGCTCAGTTAGTAAGCATCCAACTTTTGATTTTGGCTCAGGTGATGATCTCAGGGTCTTGAGATAGAGCCCCACATTGACCCCGCACTCCGTGGCAAGGTTGTCTGAGATTCTCTCCCTTCCCCTTCCCCCTTCTCCCCTATGGTGTCTCTCTCTTTCTCCCAAATAAATAAAATAAATCTCTGAAAAAAAATACTATTTTTATTTTCATCCCATCTGCATATGATGAAAATTTCACAAGCTTTGTATCATCAACTTGGCTTGGACTACAATATCCAGATATTTGGCCAGACATCATCCTGGATGTTTTTGTGAAGCTGTTATTTAGATAAGATTACATTTAAATTGGTAGACTTTAAGTGAAGTGAATTACTCTCTATAATATGGGTGAGCTTCATACAATCAGTCAAAAACAGGAGAACAAAAATTGATCTTTCCCAAGCAAGAAGGAGTTCTAGCCACAGACTGCCTGTGGGTTCAAACTGCAACTCAAACCATTCTGTTTTGCTGGAGAACTTTAAAAAAAATGTCTGTGAAGATAATTCTGTATCTTGTCTATTTTTGCTGGACAAATCAGGTTGCATTAATACTTGCAATACTTTTCTTGAAATTGTGTTTTTTCCTTAAAACTTATATCCATGACTTATCATCTAGTGGCAGTCTGTTATTTGTGGTAAAGAAATATATCTATCTACCTATCTATACACACACACACACACACACACATATATATATATATACATATATACTAATAAACTATATATATAAATATATATACACACACACCAATAAACATTGAGACAAGAGTAATGTTCTAAATGTAAGTAGGTGTGAAAAAAGAGTTGTGTGCTGCTACCTCATTAATTTATGATGACACTGTTTTCCTTTTACCTTAACATTTAGAACCTTTTTTTTTCCAGCCTGTAATTACTTAGCCAATAAACTTCATTGCAATTTAGATCCTAAAACTTATCTCAGAAATTTTCTAGCAAGAACTAGATTTCCAAAGAATGAGTTTCCTTGTTCAAACAATCAGCTGATCTTCTGAAAGCACGTAAGGACCACCCTTCACTTTCTTTAGTTAACCTGAATTGCAAATTAAACAGAATTTTCCTTATCTAATATGCTTATTGGCCTTTTTTTCTGTGTACTAGAAACATTTAACGTGGTCTTATGTGAAAATAGTTGAATGAAAGAAATACAGCAATTGTATCGGACTCTAAATTCCATTTTACCTTCTATTTCCCAACTAAGCATGCATAGGTGTGCTATTAATTTGATTTTTGAAACATGACTTTACTAAATCTATTTTAAGCTACTGTAATCTCTCATTATTATATCTGCATTACTATAGTGCTTTATTTTTAAGTAGCTCTGGGTCGTTACACACTTCAAAGTGTGGTATATCAGATTAAAGTAGAGAAAGTATTATAAAAAATAAAAAAATTCAAATTACACTCATAATTAAGGATGCAACCTAAGAAAACTTAATTTAGAAATAGATGAGCATGCTACCTTAGGGAAATTTGGAAAAGGTCATACAAAAACTGATTATTAAAGAAAATACTCTTCCACAATTCCTACTTTGTTTGACCATGATGCTTTCATGATCAAAGGTTTAGGAGGAACTAAGAGAAAATGGTATATATAAGATTTTTTTCTCATAATAATTTTAACTCCATATCTGCAATATTGTTTTTAATTTTTTTCTTGGAACAATATATTGAAAACGGGGTCAGTAAATGTAAATGTCTATATAATCACATGATTATCCTGATATTATAAGCATGAAAACTATGACAGACACAAATGCTAGATTAAGGAATAATAGTCACACCCTGGAAATAAAATATACCATAATTTCCTAATAGGTAAGTAGATAGGATATAGTATAGTGAATGTTTACTGATGTTTATTTTGAAAATTATCTATTATTTCTTTTGAAATTATCTATCATTAAATTCATCACCTCGGGCATTCAGTTAATTTAGTGAGCTACTAAACCAAAAGTTTGGAGCTCGATGTACTATTCCCACAATACTGTTTAAGAGCCAGTTGATCCTTCCACTAGATGTCAGATGTTCTAGGCTCTGCCAAGAAAATACTGTTCTATTTACTTGGTGGGCCTTGAAGATACCGAAGAGATTTTCCATATATACACACACTTTTCTGAACAGATTTTTTAAAACAGAATGCAATCAAAATTACATAATATGCAATTTAAACCTCTAGTTTGAATCTATGTCCTCATTCAAGCCCGTATGTCAAATTTTTTTTCTGGCTTGAATTAAAATAATCAAAATTAGGTTCACTCTCATTTTCATCACAGTAACAGCTAACCATGATGCAATATCATCAATAAATAAATCAATAAATCAATAAATAACGTGTAGGATGCTCATTACATTTCTGGCATTGTATAAATAGTTCCCACATATCATTTCATCATTTCATTGAATCCTCATAGCCACTTACAAAGCACCCACTGGGCAAACAGGGATTTGGTAGATCACCCAAGGGTTTGTAACTAAAATATGATTGAGCAAAGATTTGTTCCCAGCATCTCTAATTCCAGAGTCTGTTTATCATGGTATGTCTTACACACAGTCTCAAGAGTATGATAACAAAACTCCTGGTCTTCTAGATGAAATTGGCTGTTCTCCCTAGCTTCCTTGCCTTACCAAACAGCAACACCAGTGTCTTCTCTGTCCATGTTCTCATTTCTCACCTAGATGACTACAGTCACCTTTGAATTGCTATTTCTCTTCTATCTATCCTCCACATGCTGATAGATTTCATGTTCTATGATGCAAACATAAACTTGCCCTTTTACTGCTTGAAATATAACAACACTTTAGAAATTCATTTAAAATCTTTAGCATGGTGTCCAAATATTTTCACTGTGTGTCCAACACTGTTGAGTGTCATCTTTCATATCTTTGCTGGCAGTCATTAATATCATGTTCCGCAGCACATTGGACTACTTGTCCACTGAATATGCTAGGGAAATGAAATTACACAAGAGACAAAACAAAAGAAAAAACAAACCACCACCAATAACAAAAATGTGCTGCTAGATGTCATGCAATCCATGAACGCAAGAATTGAAGAAAATACAATCACAATGATCTCAGCTACCCAGAACATTAAAACAAGTGATTCCCATGTCTTCCCCCAGACAACGTGAAGAATTTGCATATATTTACTCATAAATGTACCTGCTGGTGTGGAAGAGAATTAACAAAAATATCCGTTTTCCAAATCATGTATGAAAGTAAGTATTGGCAAAATCTTGTACACTGCCATAGAACTGACAATGAACTCCTGATAATATATTTACCTGGGTTTTCAGCCCACTCCAGAGCGGAGAACTTCCTAGATTAGAGATGGTGCTAAGCATCAACAGCTTCTATGTTCATAATATACACAGGATTTAAATTTCTCATCCTTCACTGGTACTACCCTGGTACAAGCTAACACAATCTTCGAATTATAACAATTACCTCTGACTAACCCTCCTAGATCTCTTTTGCCTCCTCCCAATGCCTAGCCTCAGTCCAGCAGCCAGAATGCTTCTTCAAAGATGTAACTAAACTATATCATTCCTAGGGGATTAAAGAGTATACTTCGTTACTGAAGCACTGAGTAACTTATAAAATTGTTGAATCACTATACTGTGCACCTGAAACTAACAGAATATTGCATGGTAACTATCCTAGAATTAAAATGAAGAAACTTAATTAAAAAAAAAAAACATTTCATTCCTTTGATCAAACTTTGCGATAGCTCTTCATCTTATTCAAAATAAAAGTCAGTCTTTAATATGGCTTATAAAGTCCACTATGATTCAGTCTACAATTGCCTTTCTAACTTTTTGCTCCTATTCCTTTCCTTCTTAGTCACTCTATTCAAGTAATACTGGCTTCCTCCTCGGGATTGTTTTAACAGCAGAGGCATTTTTCAACTATAGGAATTTTGTACTCAATTCTCTTTCAACAATAACAGCCTCTCCAAAACATTCATTCATTTCCTCACATTTATTAAGTCTTCTTTTCCTCAAATATTAACCTTAAAGCTAAGTCTTCACTCAATATCTTGTTTAAAATTACACCAAGTTCTCTTTAGCTACAGCTATAACTTTGTCTCCCTTCTTGATTTGTTTTCCTCCATAGCTTTCATAACTTTTTAATAAATGATATAACTATTCACTTTCTCCCTATGTCTCCTTTTATTGTCTTTTTTTGGGGGGGACGGGTGTCTTGTTTTATTTTGTCTTTTCCACCAACAAAATTCCTCAAGAATCAAGATTTGAGCTCCACAATTTCATGAACAAAAGCAGCTTCATTCAGAGAAGAAACACAATAAATAGAACTAAGTTGAATACAAGGCATAAAGTGAGGAGTGAAGTATTTTAAAATAAAGAGCACAGAATATTTTTAGGTGAAAATATTATGTATGATATCATATTGATGGATACACGTCATTATATATTTATCCAAACCCATAGGATGTACAAGAGTGAACTCTAATATAATCTGTCAACTTTGGCTGATGTGATGTGTCAATGTTGTCAATTGTAACACATGTACCACCCCAGTGGGAAATGTAGACAATGAGGGAAGCTATGTATGTGTTGTTGGAGCCATTTGGGTCATTTCTATTACTGTCCTCTCAATTTTGCTGTGAACCTAAAACTGCTCTAAAAAAATTAACTCTTTAAACACAACTGCAGTCTCTTTTCTTATTGCCTAGATATGAATCTTTCTTTTTTCCATTCTCAAAATGACATTTATCTTGTAAGAAAACAGTAACTTCCTGAGTTTCTTTAATCCAATGTTTATGGATTTATGACTACTCCTTCAGGCTTTCATTCTTGATACTGTAAGTCAAGGTTTCTAGAATACAAAAACATCTTTTCTCTAAGTGTTTTTGCTCTTAAAAGTGAAAGCCAAAGCTTTCAAACTCTATCTATCTCTGAAAGGATTAAAAGGGTAAAAAAAAAAATATATGTGTGCGTGTGGGTGTGAGTGAGTGTGTTGGATGAGGGCTGATGGAAGTGAACAATTAGTATTCATTTTACCTCATAATGCACAGGCATACAGAATTAGAAAACAGCATTAGGAGAACAACAAAATAGACTAAATTTAAGTTTGAAATACATTTTGTCCATTTGAGTGAAGGGTATAAAAAATAAAACTATTTTTCTGTAAGTGTTTAACTGAAATTTAACATGCACTAAAAGCTGACTGTAATGACCTTGCATTTTATATTTTCATCATAATACATCCATATCATTAAACCTTTATCTTTTCCTGTTTAAGGAGAAGCCCTGAATTTTGGTGTTATGCAGAAAGAATCTACACAGTGCATTCTGCAGGCTTAGTACACAGAAACGATGGGGTTTCATCTGGCCTAGTTCCACCAGCAGAAAATAATTAGATATCAACAGAGAAGTAGTGAAGTGTAGCTATGTTTTCTTAACTAGGGTTTCATTAATTCCCCTTTCTTCTTATATTTAATGTGATTTCAAATTCAAAGTAATTATATTTGGACAAGGCTCTTTGGTTAAAAGTGAAGCTGATTATAGAAAATCTAGACCCGTAGGTACTTAAAAACATTAAACAATAATAGTCCATCAATTTCTGTGTCCTTTTCCATAGGAAGTCACAAAGACCTACATTTAATTATATGTATCTTACTAACTATATTAATAAGAGATTTATAATCTATTGTCCTTAGATCTTAGAGGGTTATTTTTCAAGAAATAAAAAACAATAATTACTTTCATCTAATTAATATTCCAATTGATAATGCTTTTTACACAATTAAAAATCTCATTTTTATGAAATATAAGACACATTTTCTTTCTGAATATGAAAATGTAAGTTATTTTATAAGAGGAAGCCTGTGGAGTACTTATTTTTGTATGTTAATGAACTTGTGAAGGTGCTGAGAAATAGAGCTATTATGTGAGACTCTCATGAAGAGTCCTTGTGTGTTTGCTACTTGCTAGCTAAAATGGGCTGAAATCAAGTTGGAATAAATTGATGTTGGTTCCTAATCCTTCATTAGAGCTAGCATTTAAGAATATGGAACAGACAAAATTTAAGACTTGATCAGAGGTCAGCAAGAACAGATTAAGTTAGATCTCTGCCAGTCAGCTTATTTTATTTATTTATTTATTTATTTATTTATTTATTTATTTATTTGCTAGTCAGCTTATTATAAACTCTTGGATAATGCACCCTACTTACCTTTTTGTAAATGAAGTTATGGAGCTCTGTACAGGTAATATCCACAAAAGTTTAGACCACTTTAAAATAGTGCACTTTATTCCAGTAGGTAAAACAAGAGTCAACATTTTGTCCTGCCCATGATAATCACAAGTAACAATGAGACTCTTAGATAACTTGAGACCTTCTAACAAGTCCACTTACAGTATGGAAGCTAAGTAGTCCTGAATGGTAAATTGAAATAACAAATATTAACTAAACATTAGGCTCTGAGGAGAAAGCAAAGCTGAGACATGAATTTAGAAAGGTTACTGGTGGGGTATCTGGGTAGCTTAGTCAGTTAAATGACTGCCTTTGGCTCAGGTAATGATCTCAGGATCCTGGGATTGAGCCCCACATCTAGTGGGGAGTGTGCATCTCCCTCCCTTCCTTCTCCACCTGCTCTTGCTCTCTCTCTCTCTCTCTCTCTCTCTCTCCCTCAAATAAATAAATCTAAAAATGAAAGTCACTGGATACAATATACAAAATCATTTGTATGTATGTATGTATGCCAAATTCGATTATTTTTCTATGTGACGAAAACAAACAGAAATATGATTTTAAAAATAATTTGATTTGCAAAAGCATAAAAACCAAACACTTAGGAATAAATCTAAGAAGAAATATGAAACTTCTGCATTGAAAACAATAGAACAAGGCAGCCCTGGTGGCTCAGCAGTTTAGTGCCGCCTTCAGCCCAGGGCGTGATCCTAGAGACCCTGGGTCTAGTTCCACGTTAGGTTTCCTGCATGGAGCCTGGTTCTCCCTCTGCCTGTGTCTGTGTCTCTACCTCTCTCTGTGTGTCTCTCATGAATAAATAAATAAAATCTAAAAAAACCCACAATAGAACAGGATTAGCATAAATGGAATTAAATCTATATGAATGGAAAAATATATCAAAGTATGCATTAAGACATTCAATTTATTAAAATATAAATGATCTCCTAAGGTTTATTTTCCAGAAGTTGTCAAGCTAGTTCTAGAATACAGTTGAAAATATAAGGGACCACGAATAGTCAAAACAATTTGGAGAAGAACAAAGAATAATTTAGAGAACTTACATTGCCAGATATGAAAATTATTGTTATTCTATAGTAATTAAAGCACTGTGTTGTAAGCATGGGATAGACAAATCGATCAATGGAACAAAATGAAGAGTCCAGGAAAAGATTCAAACATAGAGATAATCTGATTTATGACAAATGTTATAGTCCAGTTCAATTGAGAACACTTGACCTTTTAAATAAATTTTGCTAAGTCACTAACAATTTGGAAAAACAATGGCATGACCCCTAAGTTACACTACAACCAAAAATCTATCCCAGATGGATAGTAGATATTAATTTGAATAGCAAAACAATTAAAAAAAAAAACCTTTTAGAAGAACAGGAGATTGTATCAGCAACTTTAGAGGTGGCACAAAGTTCTTAACTAGAACACAAAATGCATTATTCAAAAAAGAAAACTGGACTGTGTTAAAAATAAGTATTCTCTTCAAGAAAAGACACTACCAGAAGAGTGATACAGTAGCATAGAAAGTACTAGAAGAGATTTACCATGGATATACACATTAGGACTAATAGCCATACTATATATATAAAACGTACATAAAGAACTGAGTGTGTGTGTATGTATGTATATAGAATTACTACATTAATAAGAACATCAGAAAATTAAACAAAAAATCAGACAAAAGGTTTGAAAAGATATTTTGCCCATTAATATACACATTTGGCCAACATTACTTATGAAAATTAGCTCAACTTCATTAATTATTAGGAAAATTTAAATTAAGGCTATTACTACTAAACACTATAATGCTTATAATGAAATTAGACAAAAAATTCATTATTCATTTTCATACACTGCTGATGACAGTCTAAATTGGCTGAAAATCTGAGGTGCAGTGTTTGACAATATCTATTGAAACTGAAAATGTACTCAGAACCAGTAAATAATCCATTCCTAGGTATATACTCAACAGAACTCAGCACATATTTTTACTGAAAGACATTCACTGGAGTATTTACAGAAGCAGTCATCATGATAACGCTGACAGAAAAGCACAACTACTCATCAACATTAAAATACATGAATTAATTTTGGGAGAGTCGCATAATTGTACTTCCATAAAATAATAGAAAGCCTCACAAACATATTCTTTACCAAATTATCCAAAAACCGAAGAATTTATCTGGTTATCTCATTATTTTACATACAAAAACTGGCAAAACCAAGTCAACGTTGTTAGAATTTAGAACAATGTTAAAAATTCCTGAAGTAAACAATCATTTACCAATGTTACCAGACACAGTGCTATTTCCAGAACAAAACTAAATGAGAGAAATGAACATTATGAGTAATTTTAACAGCTAGATATTGATATAGTTTCATATTTCCTTGTTATTATTGGTATAGCCCTGCAGAAAGCAAATTGGCTTTCAAAGAGGATTCATTTTATTTTGAATCTTCTCTACAGAAAATTCCCATAAAAAATGCTTTTGTAAAGATATTCATGATGAAATATATTCCTCATAGCAAAACATGAAAGTAATTATGGTCTGGAAGAGCCAGCTCACACTGATTAGGAGACTTGATTGTGAGTCTCTCTTCCCAAGTTCACACTCAGTGACATCACATTCACAACTCTGTTCTTTAAAGTGCTGGTTTAATATTGACCAGCACATCTTTGGGTAAAACAAATGCATTTTTTCATCTAGCACACACTTGTCTTACTAAACAGCAGTTAATATTAAGTCTTTGCACTATTATGCTGGAAAAATACTTCAGTACAGTTATTTTTTTAAACTACTATTCAGTTGTACGTGTAGATGATACTAGTTAATTCATATGATATGTGAAGTAAAAGAAATAAAAGGAAATGCCACATGTTAACCTCAGAGAATACAATTTTATTACTTACTTATGCTTTCCTATGTTTTTAACTAAAAAATACTTTATTATAAAATCCAAAAATATAATAAAATGCATTTGTTTTTTTTATTCTTTTCTTAATGATTACAAAACAAAGAATATGTGAATTCTTATTTTGTATGAAAAGTAGAAGGCCTAAAACTCTAAGGTTTGTATCAGCTAATGTTTGTTGCTTAGTTTAAAAATACTATGTCAATATCAATCTTTGTTCCAAATGTCTTAGTTTACTGCATTATTTGTAATAATGTAAGATGTATGTTTCATTTGGGACACTGGCACAGCTTATCTTAAAAGAGAGACAATTAATAAAGAAAGGATTAACATCTCTCTATGTTGTAAAATTCAAGAGATGTGTAAAACAGTAAACTCTATTAAAGAGGATTAAATCCATTAATTACAAAAGTCTATGAATATTTCTGCAGAGACCCAGTATGACTTATTTTTCAAATGTAAATCAAAAACTATCAAACCAAACAAAATTATAAGCTCAGAAATCTGTAAGAGTCACAACATGAAAGACAAGCAAGCAAGCAATCCAGTATTAGACTGCCTCATTTGTGGCCAAGGCTGTTTTCATTGCAATTCCACTTCAGTTTTATATTTTCCATTGTGTAAGACAATATATATTGTAAAATCTAGGTAACTACAGAGTTAATTAAATAAAATATGATGTTTGGTTTTTCATTTTATGCATAAAACATAGCCTTGTGGCTTATTTTGTGAGTCATGCTATTTAAGTTCAGTTTTCATATCCTATGTAATAAAGTTTCATTGATCTCCATTTTTAAAGATGAAGAGAAGTTATAGGGGAATTTATCAGTTGATGATTTTCTGTGAAAATTAAGTTATTTTATATATTCCTTTTCAGAGCAATGTGGGGAATTGTGAACTAATTATGTTTGTACTGGGGAAAAAGATTCAATATATTGTTAAAGTGACAGTGATGGGATAGTATACAATCTACCTCTACTGCCTTGTCATTCACTTAAACCTTCAACATAGGTCAGACTTTACACAAAGATATTATCTAACAATATACTGCCAAAGAAGGCACTTCTAAAGTTACATTTGCTTTATTATTGCCATAGTGCTCCCCTTAACATGCTTTCTGCCCTTCTAGCACCTCACAGAGTATTTCCTTAGACCAATTGAAACTAAGTCATGTTCTCCAAGCTTCCAGTTATATGTAAGAAAATAAAAGGTTTTCCACTGGCACCAAGAATGGAGGCTGAAATCTTCTGCCGTGTGGTTTTTAGTGGGGATCCACTAGAATTAAGTGAGCAGTCTGCTTAGAGGGTAGATATCTTTAAATCAAAGCTAACAAAAAGCTGTAGTGGGATTTTCATTTCCCTTAAGTTTTACTCTATCTGGAAAAAAAATTCAGATTTTCATATTCAGCCTTATTAGAAAGCAGATATATAGATATATCTATACCTATATCTATATCTATATATCTATATATCTATATATCTGTATATCTGTATATCTGTATATCATCTATCTATCTATCTATCTATCTATCTATCTATCTATATCTATATCTATATATATTATCCTGGTGATACAAAATATAGAATAGAGAGATTCTGATTCAAGTATAAACTGTTCTGGGATGCCTGGGTGGCTCAGTGGTTGAGCATCTGCCTTCAGCCCAGGGCATGATCCTGGAGTTCCGGGTGGAGTCTTGCATTGGGCTCCCTGCATGGAGCCTGCTTCTCCCTCTGCCTATGCCTCTGCCTCTCTCCGTGTATCTTTAATGAATAAATAAATAAAATCTTTTTTTAAAAGTTTAAATATATATATATAAACTGTTTTGGTTTTTTTGTTTTGTTTTGTTTTGTTTTGTTTTTTATATAAATCATTGAACTTAGGTGATAGTCAAAGTACTAGAGCCAAAATAGAGAAGGGAAATAAAAACAAACCGAAGTGATAAACAGACAAGAAGTATTTATATATCTTAGCAATGAGGCTGTGGCTTTTATTTTATTTTATTATTATTATTTTTTAAGTAGGCCTGAGATCAAAGCCTGAGCCAAGGTCAAGAGTCAGACTTAACTGATTAAGATACCTGAGAACCCAGAATCTGGGACTTTTAAAATAGCACAGGGAAGAGTAGAAAAACCTTAAATCCCTAATTCAGGGTTGCTTCAAGTACTGAGACTCACCCTCTATCCCTGCAATGTTTGGAGGCATGTAAGGAACTTAATGATTCCAGACTGGGTTAGTGAAATAAGGAAAACAAATCCCTGAAGAATTTGTATTTACAAGTTCATTTTCACATTGCGTTTCTGCTATTTGTCTGGTTTCTGAAAAGTTAAACAACACCACCAAAAAAATGTAAGTGGTCTGTATTTATATTAAAATGTATCATAGAAAAATATTTAACACTAACAAAAATGAATGAGAATTCAACTATCAAAAGATAATGAGGAAAAATGAAATACAAACGACATTTAGGATGTATGTAAACAACACACTGAAAAGCATTACCATTTGCTGATAAATGATGAAATTGACAAAAAATAATGAAATTATTGACTCATACAACTTGACATTTGCACTTAACATTTTAGTTTTAAATACATGTAATAGAGAAGAAAAATTACAAATTTAAAAACCATTTGACAAACTGGAAATTGAAAAATAAAGTAAATCAAAAAGAAACTAGAGGGAGGGCAATATTAAGGAAAAAAATGGAAAATACTGAAATGGAAAACAAAGTACAACTGGAGTGTCCAAAAATCTAACAGCTTTATGTAAACAATAACAGGAAAACTTCTAGCAAGAGTGAGCAAGATTTGTGAAAGAGGCATGGATAAAAATTATTACTGCATAGGAATAGACATACACTCAAAAATTTAAAATGAAACGATTATGAACACACACTTATGAATAATTTCCTTGAAAAATATACATTACCCAAACTGACACAAAAATAGTGTAGTGAATAAACTTTTAAAACCATTTTGGACATTAAATTAGTGGTTAAAAATCCACACATACACACAAACACATCTATCAAATAATTTTTTATAGAAATTTTAAGAGCAACTCATAATAATTTAATTTTCAGAACAATTTAGAGTAGAGCAAAAGAACAATATTCCTGAATTTATTTTGTAGAACTAGTATATAAAAGATAGTTGTACCTAACAAGAAGTATCTAAGATAAGGAAATCATAACCAAAACCATTTATTTTGCCATGACAGTGGTTTTGCTTTTTAAATGTATTTTCTAGGAATTTATCACACTTTCCATTCAGTTTGTATTTGTATTTGTTTGTATTAGTTTGTTCCATTAGTTTGTATTAGTTTCTTTTTCTGTATCTATGTCTGTATTTATATCCATCCATCCATGCATCCATCTATCCATCCTCTTTCTTATCTCCTTGTGTATTATTTTCCAGTATAAAATGCTGTGCAGACAGTTTAGAGGTTTTCTGATTCTCCTTACTGCTTCTTTATTTTTTTTTTTTTTTTAGATTTTGTAAGTAGGTTCTTGTTTTAAATATTTATGTCCTCCCAACACATTTTCTCATCAGACTTTGCTTTTAGTCTTCTCAGATATTTAGGGAGAAAAAAATAGAGAAGAAAAAAATTAATTGAAAAAATGTTTAAGGAAATGCATGATACCTATTTAATGGCGTAGAGAATTTTTAGATAGTTATGCTCTGTAACTCTCAATATTGCACTGACATAATTCGCCTTCAAAAAGCCTCCTATAACATCTTCCCAGTCTCCTTGATCTGGAGCACATACTCTGCGTACCTTTCTCTGTGTATGAACGTATTGACCGAACTCTCAGCTAAGCCACTGTACACAATTGGACTCCATCCTCTCTTATCCATTACTGTAGCTGTTTTCTTTTCCTCCTGCACAAAAATTTTCCTTCTAGAATATTCTAGTTCTTATCACACTAATGTGACATATGGCATTATTTATCTCCATTTAAAAAACAGAAAATAACAACAACAACAACAACAACAACAAAAAGATTGTCTGTATTTTGTTGTCCTTTCTCCCATCTCTTCATACCAAAATTCTTTGAAATAATTTGTCTTTATGGACTACTATTTTTATTTTTCAAATTTCATTTTCCGTTAAACCCATTCCAGTCAGGTATTCACTACCACTCATCCAATGCTGACCAGCATCACTGTCACCTGTGATAACCACATCACTGATCTCATGGTAACTCGGTTAATCTAACATCTACATTACACACAGTTGATTGCTTTTATTTAAAACTTCCCTGGGCTT
Organism: Vulpes lagopus; assembly: GCF_018345385.1. NCBI lineage: Eukaryota > Metazoa > Chordata > Mammalia > Carnivora > Canidae > Vulpes > Vulpes lagopus. Next base: position 40,425,839 of record NC_054834.1, read on the forward strand.
CCAAGACACCCCATTCTCTTGGTTTTCTTCCTGTCTCTCTGGGAACTACTCCACAGCCTTTTTGCTGATTCTTTTCCTCTCCTTAATCTCTAAATGTTGGAGTGTCATTAGATTCAGGAGTTCTTCTCTTTTCTCTTCACTTCCATTGTCTCAGTGATCTCATCCAGTCTCATGATTTTCTATGCTGACAACTTCTGATTTTATAATATCAGGCCCAGATTCCTATACTGATTGCATAGTTTAATTATTTTGTTTTGTGTTATAGTTTTCTGAGCACTGAAGGAAGATGTAGCCTACAACTAAAAGGTATATATATATTTTTAATTAAAAAAATCACTTTATGTTAATGCTACCTTTTTTAATGTCATGATCATCAGGATTTTTTTGTTAGTGTATGTGTGTAGGGAGTGCATATGTGTGTTAATTCATTTTCTAAGAGAAAAGTCTTTCTAGGTTCTAGGTTTATCAACATAAAATTGTGTGCATTAAATTTGGCCCCAAACACTGTCAACCTGGGTGCTATGAAAATTCCCTTTTCAAATATTACAGTAATAGATTGGTATACATATTATATCTTTGACCAAATTCTCCATGCCTACCAGATACTTACTAGTACAATTTTTCTAGATAGAGTGTTATGTTCCTGATTTTGTTGTTAAACCTTATGACTATGAGGCAGAAACTTTATTTCTAGATTACTGGGAACAATCTTTAGTTTTTTTTGTTGTTGTTGTTGTTTTTTCCCTAAATCTTTGATTAAAAAAATCTCGATTCTCCAAGATGTACTCTGACTAGGACTTTTCCTTTGAGACAATATTCAGGAACTTTATAATATAGAATGAAAATAGTCCCTCTTTGTCTTATTCTTTCTCAGCAGCTAAGCTATAAAATGGAGGTCAAAACTGTGGCAAGAATTTCAGAGAACAAAGGGAATGAATGTTTCTGATGTTTTGGAAAATAATTTCATTCAGCACATATGATGTGAGTTGCACAATCAAGTGCACAAGTTAAACCAAAAAAGGAGAGATAGAGTAGGTTTATAGGACTGTTTCCTTGCTCTCTCCTGTCAATGATCAAGCAAGCAAATGGTCAACCATTGACCACTTAAATCTGTCAATTTGATTGTCAAATTGAGACTGTAAACTTCACCCTAAGGGGAACTCTCTTACATTGTACCAAATCATCATCATCATTCTACTTATTTTTTTTCCCTTTCATAAATATTCATGGTGATTTGAAGTACAAGCATATGAATAAACCATATAGGTAATACTAACATCGAAATAGTTTAAAGCATATTACAGCATATCTTAATGATACAAAGATGTGTGGAAATTTAAATTAGTGTGTGCTGCATTGAAAATTTAAAAAAAAATTGCTTGAATATTGCTTATATGGTTTTATGTTTCAAACAGTTTTTTTTAAAGATTTTATTTATTTATTCATGAAAGACACAGAGAGAAAGAGAGAGGCACAGACACAGGTAGAGGGAGAAGCAGGCTCTATGCGGGAGCCTGACACAAGACTAAATCCCTGGTCTCCAGGATCATGCCCTGGGTCAAAGGCAGCGCTAAACCACTGAGCCACCTTGGCTGCACTGTTTCAAATGGTTTTACACTGTTAAAAAAATAGGTTTATATTGTTACAAACAGTAATTATTTTTTGCAAATTTCCTTCAGGTGCATATATTTAGTAAGTCTACTAGTTTGTGGAAATATTAGTGAAATGTTTTTATGGATACAATATCTAATTTCTATTTGCATCTTTGAAAAATTTCAAGGTGAAAATCACTAAGTCTGAACTATGCACTGTGGTAAATCTTCCAAAACATTTTATCCAGATACAGAAAAAGGGAGAGTAGACTGATTATTATAGTTGTGTTTTAGTGGATGGGAGAAATTTGCTCTCACAACTTGTATTTGTAGTCCTCTGCTCTAGTCATTACATTCATGGTAATTTTACATTCTATTTATGATTAAATCTTGTTTTAAATACTTACTAAGCTATTAATGTAAGTTATCCATATTTATTTTATTTTCTAGGCAATAGGTCTTATCTGTTTCAGTGCTTTGCACAGGGCCTGGTATCTAACTTGATGTATGTATACATGAGTATCAGTTATTCCTCAAATGTATAAATGAAACCAGACTGCATTTTATGGTAATGGAAGTGATTCCTTTTAGAATTTCTTGCATGTTAATAGTAAAACACACAGCTAAAACCCAAATAAAATGCCATCAAATACAGTGTCCTTCAAAACAGATAACTTTTATCATAAATCTAAGCAGTAAAAGGTTAGAGAAGATTAACACAGATGCTAGAGCTAGGACGCAGGTGTTTAAATTCTACTATACCTATATGGTCTAGAAATCACAAAACCCCCTAAACACAATTACTTCATTTTAAAAAATGTCTCTTTCTTCTTTTGATAATTGTAGGAATTAAATGAGTTACTGTATGTAAAGATCTTAGTGTTTGTTATCTGATAAGCCAAATTGTTACCATCCCTGTCATTGTTGTCTACATCAACTTCTGAAGATAAGGAACATATGGATAAGTATTTATTGTATTGCATTTATGAAATATACCCAAATGTAAATTGTGCCACATGATACACAAGAAAAAGAAAACAAGCACACATAAAAGTAATCAAATGATCAAACAAGATAGAGAAAAAAATATTATTCAAAGATAAATCTTTTTAACAAAGGACAATTTCATAATTTTTGATATACTAAAATTAAATTCCAAGGCATTGAATCAAAAGTCTAATCTGCCAAAGAACTATCCTTTGAGACCAGGGTTTTCAAGTCCATCCATTAGAAAGAATATGACCGAACATGTTTAGAATTTAAATAGCACCACTGTTTGGTTTTAAATATTAATCTTTATTAATTTGATCTTAAATGAGCACAAGAGGTGATCTAGGTCAGAAACATATGTCTTATTAAATTCCTCACAGTAAATAATAAAGTGTCAGCACCTCCTTGTCCTAGACCTATCCCTGTGGCAATGGAATGCAAGCTGATGGTATTTTTTCCTATGTAATTAACCAGAATCTCTATAGATGAAGGGCAAGGAAAAATGATTTTTCTCTACTTATATGAAAGAATGAGGCACTTGCCCTCACTCCTCTCCTGAAAGGTTATTCTAGGAAAAGTAATGATCCTGCATCTTAATTACAAACTTGTTGGTAATGTCAATACAATTTCTCCAGGAGCAACGTAGTTCTCTGCCTCTCAAGCCTTTAAAACTTGGAGTTGTCTCCAAATTCTGAGGCTTCATTGATTTTGACATGTAAATACTCAGGAAGATAACTACCCATTCTTCCCAGGATCCAGAGATTTAATTTAGGAAAATACATCAGGCTCTAAGAGTTGACCCTGTCCTTGAGGGGGGAAAAAAAGCAAGTTTTATCATTCTTTGAATCAGAGCAATTAACCAGACAAAAGGGTAGATCTCTAATCCTCTAGGTATGTGAAGAGTATCAGGAAGTTAGTGATTTTTGCAGGAACCCTGAGGAATCCAGAGAGCTTTTATTTCCCCACAAATTAATTAAGCAGATTTTGAGAAGTTAAATAATTGGCAATATTAAGACCATACCAGATGGAGATAGAAACAATTTCTTTTGTTTTGTTTTGTTTTGTTTTGACTAGTTCTAATGGAATTATTCTATTGGTTGGACAAAAATGATAATTTATTTAAATCTGCCTCTAGCAAACAATATTGTGAGTGTGAGTAAAAAAAATATTACAAATATTTCAGCCATCCATTTTGTCTCTAAAGAACTATGTGATTTCATCCATATCATTTAAAATTAAGCACTTAAAACAATAAAAATTTGTTATCACACTTTCTGGTGGTCCGGAATCTGAGTGGAGAGTTGGATGATTCTAGTCCCAAGTTTTTCATGTTGCAGTCAAGCTGTCTCCTGAAGGCTGCACCATGGTGGGGGCTAAGGGGACAGGTTTCTAAGCTCTCTCACAGTTCCTAATCAGGTGGCCTTTCCACAAGACTGCTTCCTGACAGACACTGCATCTGTTTTCTCTAAGTGAGCAATTAGAGAGAGATAGAGCAGTCAACATGGAAGCCACTATCTTTTAATATTCTAATCTCAGAATTGATATCTTATCCCTTCAGTTATATTTGACTCAATAAATCCAACCCACACCCAAGGGAGACCATTACACAAAAGTCGGGCAAGCAGAGATATTAGAGGTTTGGTAATATTCAGATTTGGTAAATGTGGCTGGCATTATAGTCCTAATGGATGTTCTTCTGGACAGGACTTGGTAATAGTTGAAGCACCTATGTGAGGATGATTTGCTATGTTGTAACTGTTGTTAATGCAGTTTATAATTCCCTAAAATTACATAATACGTGGATATAAAAAATTTGAAATTGAGGGCTATGTTTATACATAGAATGCCTTCCAAAATACATGCATTCTAAAGTAGTCAGTTGCTCTAAACTTTTAAATACAGCAAATGACATTTTTAATGACTAATTTTGTTTTAAAATCATATAATAGTAGACCAGAAACTATTACAGCCTGATCTCTAGTTAATATATCTTTATGATCGTCTGAAAAGACTTTACCTTCAGTAAACTTATGATTGGCATATAGAATATTTTAATATTAGAGTTTAAATAGATTTCTATATCTCCCAAGAGTTAAACACAAATATTTTGGTCATTTATGTTCACTTTCTTATTCTGATGCTGGCTTAGTTTGACAGATACTGATTTGCTGAGGTTCAAATTTTCAATTCTAGTATTGCTTAAACAGGACTGAAATTAATGAGATTATTTTCAACTTTGGTGTGCTGTACCAGTCAAAAATTCATGTTAATATACCAGAGAATAATTTTTGGAAAGTTACTGTCAAGTTTTCAGAAAATGCTATAATCTCTCCATTTCTTACAGATGAAGGGGGTTGATAAAGAAGAGAGAAACAGAGAAATTATAAAGCAAGGATAAACTCTGGAAAGTTTTTATAAATAAATATAATGTAAAACTCAATAAAAGTTAAATAAATATAAACATTTTTCAAGGGGTACCATGTGTTCAGAACTCTGTTATAAGCAAAATAATCTTACAAGATTTTTACAATGAGGACAGTGCCTTACAGACTAAGGGGATGCTTATGAGTTTAAAAATAACATTTGAAATTATGATTCTTATATTAGGATTCCCACAATTAAAGCACACTTTCTAGGTGTTCCAAAGTCATTTATCAATATTATTCATTAACCAGCCTACTCTAAAACAAACAAACTTTTCTCTAGTTCCTACAACTTGCCTAGATTTCCAATATCCTTTCTCTTTATTCTACCTCTTTCCTTTCTCCACATTTATAAACCTAATCTCTCTTTCAAGAACTAAGATTCTGGGACACCTGGGTGGCTCAGCGCTTGAGCGTGTCTGCCTTTGGCACAGGTGGTGATCCCGGGATCCTGGGATCGAGTCTTACTTCGGGTTACACATAAGAAGCCTGCTTCCCCCTCTGCCTCTCTCTGTGTGTCTTTCATGAACAAATAAATAAAATCTTTTAAAAAGAAAAGAATCAAGATTCTATCTGCCTAGGTTCTTCTCAAAATTTAGGAATAGGCTTTTTCTCAACTACAATTTCTTGACAGTCTATTTAGTTACCAATTATTTTCTGCTTGGATTTTAGTTATATATGTCATTGTCCTCTTTCCATCTTCTGATTTAAAGCTTCATGAAGACAGAACCCACATCCTATCTCTCTGTGTTTTCATAATAGCTAGAACAATGTTTTGCAAACCCTATGCCATTGATACACTTGCATCACATAAATGAGCATAGAAATCATCACACTGCTTGCTCTGGGTGATTTTACAGATGGAACATAGTTGTTTAGACCAAAAAGAACTTAAGATACAGGTTCTGTACTGTTCAACTATAGGAAGTAACACATACAATTTAGGTTCTTCAGTGCTGGCATTAATGCTGAAAGATATATAATTATTTGATTTCATAAAGTAAAATATATGAAGCAAACAGGACCATAGATATAAAAAATTACAAATTTATGAGAACGATTTTAAAAATGGATTATTTAGACACTAGAGAAAGACCTATGAAAGAATATTTATCCCTTTTTGTGTGTGAATAGTAAATGTCTTAATCCTAAGAATATTTCATTAGTAATATCTATTCTAAAACATTTTAGTTAATTTATATCCTGAAAATAAGATTCTTATATAAATTAAATGCATAATCATACCAGGTCTATTCTCTAGGTTGGTTAAAATAAAGAACATACATGAGACTGAAAAAAATTAAATGGAAAAAATATCATATATAATAGAGGATCATTACATTTCTAAAATGCTAACTTCAGAGAGGTTATTAGTAAATACCACCAAATTATCTTTGCAAAACCAAAGTGATGAGCAGATATAGAGAGATACTCATATTTACATGCTTCCACTTAAGGCTATTTTTTGACCTGCAGATAATTATTTTCAATTACTGCTACCTAATGCGTATGCACTGAGATAGATTAGGCAATAGGGTATATTCACTCTATTTTTGTAAAGGCATTATAACATATATAGTCTCTCAATGACAAATTTCAATGGACTTTATTTATAAATACATGAATGATGGGCAATTAGGAGGGCACTTGGTGGGATGAGCACTGGGTGTTATACTATATGTTGGTAAATTGAACTTAAATTTAAAAAATTTATATATATATATATATATATATATATATATATATATATATATATATATATATATGAATGAAGGCCACAGGCATTGAACTGGTAAAATCTTTGTCACTTGGTTGATTTTGGGACCAGGGACCTCTGGCACCTGGAACATTCAGGTGTTTCTCATCCCTGGATTCCCCCACTCAGCCTTGTAGATCTCCCTAAATGATCAGGCTTCTTCTGGGAAGTCAAGGCTACAGCACATGGGGCCTGAGTCCACCATTCTCTAAGCAGTCCATTCTTCCCTGCCCTTCTTCTAGGATTTGCACACACTCCCACCATGGACTCCAAGCCACATAGCACTCCCTGTGGACTCCAAATGCACCCTGTTTGCCTTAGGAAATCCTACACTCCACTCACTTCAGCCAGGCCTTGGCTCAGCCCCTGGACATCTTCCTGTCCACCTGTCCCAAAAAATATATAATGTATAAGTATGTAAGAATATGTAAGAATTGTATATGTAAGAATTACGTTATTGGTCCATACTGACTGATACTCCAGGATCAAAGAGAAGGGTCAAATCATCTCTATTTCAACTTCATTTTCAAATGTCACTTCACTTACACCAAGCATAGGACTTTACTTAAATCAAAGACAAGAAACTGAATCAAGCAACCACAGAAGCTTCAGTGGGAGATAGAGAATGTTAATCTAATTAGAGACACTGTGGATTATGTGAATAAATTGCAATAATGGGACTAGTCATATAAACTGGTTTCCCTACTTACAAACTCAGGTGTTCATCTTATACAAGTGAACAATTAAGTTTACAAAGTTATAGAGATAAGAAATGATGTCCATGAAAAAACTGATGCATCTCAGTGTTTAATAAACTTGCTGTTATATTTGCATACTAAGCAACAAAAAAACAAAAATAGGTCGTATTATCATTATCAGGAGAATTTTGAATGTAGGGTAGCTTAATCTTAGGTTTTCACATTTTTTAAAATTATTTATTTGAGAGAAAGAGCAAGGGGAGGGGCAAAGTAGAGAGAAAGAAAATTTTAAGCAAACTTCCCACTGAGCTCAGGGCCTAATATGGGGCTCAACTTAGGACCCTGAGATCATGACCTAAGCCAAAATCAAAAGTCAGGTGCTTAACCTACTGAGCCACCCAGGTGCTCCTTAAGTTTTCACATTCAAAAATTTTTGCATTTGTGCTAATACATCAGCTTTCCTAATCAACTTTTTAAAATACATTAATGTGATCAAGATGCATGTTTATACATTTGCAAGTAAAGAATCTATAAAAGTATTACAAGATGTGTATTCAACTTTAAATAGGAAATTTATAAATAAAAGAGCTTTTATTATAGTGGTTGACTTATACTAATAATGCTGAAATTCTGATTCCCAATGCAGTCTGTCATTCAGGCAGTTTGGTAATTTTCAGTAATTTTCTATAAGTATTATGGGCTTGTGGAAATTTCCAGTTTAAAGAACAGTGTGGCATTTGGTGCTGTTAAAAAAAACAACAAACAAACAAACAAAAAAAAACCTTTTTTGAGGTATGTAAGTTATTAGCAGCAACATTTAAAAACAAATTGTCTAAAAATAAAATAAATAAAAAATTTTCACTTCATGTTATAAAAGACAATCCAAATAGAATGATAGATATTTTGAAAAACTTAGTAAAGAGGGTGTTTAAGGTCTGATTTTATTCTTATTTGAACTGTAAATGTAATGGATCTTTTACGTGACAGCTGTTATTTTTTGTTGAAGTTTATACCCAATTTCAAGGAAATATAGGTTGGCTTTTTGAGGCCAAGTATTTTTTTGTACACAATCTCATACATGTATTTTTTAAGTTTAAAAAGGACGGTAATGGAATTGAAAAGAAAGAGAGAAAAAGAGACTGGAGGGGAGAGGAGGGGGCAGGATTAGGCTTTAATGAATAGTCTGAATTTTTATAATAAATTTTTAGACAAGTAAAGAGAAATAATATAACCAGCAACATTTAATAAAATTTCAGTTGATCAATTTGATTACACAGAAGTAATCACATTCCACAAGTATTTAATATCAATCTTCTTCATGCAGTCATATAATAAAATCGAATTTTGATTTGTTAAAAATAAATAACATGTTCATGAAAAATAAAGAAATACCTTGCCATGTGTAAGTGACCACAGATCACTTCAGCGTACTCCAAATTTAAAAATGTTATCTATCAAGTATTATATATGCTTTAATTAATTTGAAGACATCTCCTGACTTGTATCTTCTAAAAAACTAACTTAAAATAATTGTAGAATCAAATTGTAGAATCAAATTGGACCAAAGGGTACAAACTTGACAGTCAAAAGGTTCAAACTTCCAGTTATGAAATAAATTAGTCCTGAGAATGTAATGCAAAGCATGGTAAGTAGAAGGAATAATACTGTTTTGTATATTTGAAAGTTGCTAAGAGAGTAGATCTTACAAGTTTTCATCACAAGAAATGAAACAATGTGTGATGATGTATGTCAACTAGACTTATTGCAGTGATCACAATATATACAAATATTGAATCATTATGTTGTATATGTCTCTCAGGTTATTTATAACTCAAAAAAAAGTATCACTGATTTAGGAATCTGAATTATGAAATACTTACAGAATGAAATTGACAATTTTTTTTACTAATCTTACTAAGATAAATATAAATAGTCATTCACTATTTCTATGTATCCGGGTTCTCTATTGACACTTATTAGTCATACTTTAAGGATATTACATACTAGTTAAATAATTTTGCTACAGCTAAAAGTTTTCAAATTATAAGCACATATGGATGTTCAGATCTGATAATTAACATTGTTGATATTTTATAAATACATATAAATATTATAAAATGCAATCAAAGCTCTTTTCTGGATTTTTTTAACATAAATATTTTAAGCTTGTATGATGTTCTTATTTTTACAAAATGGATTAGTTTTTAGTATTATTTCAGATTATAATTAAAATCATTAACCCGTGAAAGAGTTTAAAATATTGAGAAATTATTAGGGAAACCCATTTATTAAATGACTATGGGATAGAATTATTATAAAAATTCAGATCAGTTTATTTCTCCATAGATATTTAGTTTTAACTTTTAAAGTTAGTAAAATATCAGTTTTTTTCAGCAGTAAGCCAAAAAATGAATAAAGTCAAGGCATAAAAATTATTATGATTAAATACTACCCTAGAGATAAAGTATGAATGTTTCTTTTTGGGTTTATTTCCTAAGAGATTCTGTTGCAATCTCTGACTAATATAATTTTACGTTCTTTTGGATCATGTTGGCAATTTATATTTTATTACTAGATGCTTATTTGAACTTTTAAAATGACATATTGAATGGAATAACTCAAATTTGCCAACTTAACTTTTTGAAACATGCATTTGTATTGTCTTGAAAGATTTAATAGTATTTCTGAAAAAAATCAAATATTGACAAAATATTATTATTAATTTTTGTGATTTACTTTCTTCTATTTTAGTTAAGTGATCTGATTCTTCTGGTTGTTTTTTAAGAAAACATTATTGTACATTTTTTTAATTAGGTGATGATAGATGAAAATTTACTATAGTTCATTTTAAAAGTGTGCTTCTCAGACAACTGATGTTCACTTATAATGGAATTCAGCATATTTTTATAACATTCAAAATTATTTTCAATTTCCAATGATGCCAAATCACTCAGCCAAAAAGTGGAACTCACCTTTATATTTATATTGCTATACCTTACATGAAATAGGAAGAAAATAAGTAAGTTGTTTATTTTACTTTTATCTCAAAGACTATATCTTTCAAGATTATTCTCTATTTTTTTACAGAGACTTTACTTTTTAAAATTATTAGGTTCTGAGTTACTGACAATATACCTTTGAAAAATGCTTACATTACATTTGATATGTAAATATAGTAATTAATCATTAATTAGTAATCGTGTATAATAATATCGTCAAAATATACACTTTAGGTATCATTACTCACAGGAATCTTTTTTTTTTAATTACTTTTTCTATTTACTAAGAAAATCATTGCCTCAGGGGGAAAAATATTATGTAGCACTTTTATGTGTGAATCTTTCCAACTGTAATTATTCGAAGGGATAACTAAACATGAATTTTGCCTTAGGGTTAACACATATCCAATTTGTTTCACAGATCATCTAATTATAAGCAGATTATCCACCCACCTCAGTTCTAATCTCTTTGCATTTTAAGATAATTTCAGATACCAGGGAAATATGTGATACTTTTATTAGGTCATTGTGAACATACACATATTATGGTGATCTGTCTTTTAATTCCCCTGTCATTAGAGTATAAACAGTAAATGAGTTATTAGCACACTATAGGCATATGCAGGATAATAAGTAGAACATTTTAACAAATAAATTTAACTGTCAACTTTGATTTCTTTCTATAAAAGAACCTGAATGACAGACACATATTTCTATAGACCTTACCATGCTATATTAAGCTATTGCCTTTACATGTTACAGATAAAGACATAGACATAATTGAAAATTTATTTCTAAGAGACATCTACATGCTGAATAACATTGAACACTGAAGGACACACGATTCAAGTGTACAAAATAATACTCTAACACAAAGTGCTAAGCCAAGGCTCATGAGAGTCATCAAGAAAATTCTAGAGAATATTTTCTTCATTTATTTATTTTTTCCAAGTTTTTCTTAAGTTCCAGTTAGTTAACAGTGTAAGATTAGTTTCAGGAGTAGAATTTAGTGATTCATCACTTACATATAATACCAGTGCTCATCATCACAGTTTATTTTTATGTCACAATCTTATAAAACTTTGGTATCTTTTAGAAAAAGTGACTCAGATAGTAGTGTAAGAGTTCAGAACCTCTCAGATGCAAATTTAATTAAAAGTTTAATTCAGGGACACCTGAGTAGCTCAGCGGTTGAGCTCCTGCCTTCGGTCCAGGACATGATCCTGGAGTCCAGGAATAGAGTCCCACCTTGGGCTCTGCATGGGGCCTGCTTTTCTCTCTGCCTTGTCTCTGCCTCTCTCTTTCTGTGTCTCTTATGAATAAATAAAATCTTAAAAAAAAAAAAAAGAATTTGTCTTGATTTAGTGGTATCTGGATGGCTCAGTCGATAAAGAATCCAACTCTTGATTTCAGCTCAGGTCATGATCTCAGGGTTGTGAGATCTCTGCACTCAGCATGGAGTCTGCTTTAGATTCTCTCTCCCTCTCTCTTGCCCCTCCCCCAGTTCATGCTCTCTGTCTCTATTTTTTTAAACTTTAAAAAAAAGGTTTTATTCATTTGAGAGCAAGAGAAAGAGAGAGGGCTTGTATGTGCATGAGTGGGGGAGGGGCTGAGGGAGAAACAGACTCCCCACTGAGCAGGGGGCCTGACTTGGGATTAATTCCCAGGACTCTGGAATCATGACCTCAGCTGAAGGCAGACACTTAACCAACTGAGCCATTAGTTCTCCCTAAAACAAATAAAATCTAAAAAAAAAAAAAAAAAATTGTCTCCAACTGCAGCACATGGGAAGAAAAATGCCCATTGGCAACTCAAAATTCTCATTTTATGCGTCAAGTCATTAGAAACAATTTGACTGAGCCAGGGCTGAAAAACTTGGGAAATAAACCTATCTACCTAAATTAGATCAAGTGCTGCTGCTGGATCTTTCAACTATGACTAAGAGATGAAGTCACATTGCTTCCAGTTGATGACTTCTGCTTGAGTCATGGGCATGGAGAGTACTTATCAGAATGTGGGATGTGCTGGTTAGCCTGAGGCTTTTATCTATCCTCTTCTGGTTTTACTTCCCACCTTACTCAGTTTAGATTCCATGGGCTAATATTATAAACACTCCATTCCAAACACTTTCAATACTCAGATGTCTCCTCACACTCACCTGACAAACACAGAGCTATGGAAAAATACAATCAATAATTTTCTTCACCTACTCCCCTAACAACTAAATATTGCTATATACAAATTACATAATCTGATTGATTTACCATGCCTATGCAATTGCAGTAAATGTGTTTATTTCATTATCTCATAATCCCCTATACTATTATCAGAAATTTATTAAAGTTTGCAGTTGTATAATGGCTCACTGTGCACTAAAATATCCTTGTTACTAAAATTTCTCAGTGGGTAAAAGTTCAGTTTTATCAATGTGTTAGATTTATATTTGTTTATATGTGTTTTTAACGTAGATGAGATTTTTTTTAATGTTTCAGGTTTTTATTTAAATTTCAGTTAGTTAACATATAAGATAATATTAATTTCAGGCATGGAATTTAATAATTCATCACTTACATATATACTCAGTGTTCTGTAGATGAGATATTGTTAATTGCTTGATTGTATCTGAATCAACTGGACTTCTTTTAAACTATATAATTCTCAGGATTTATTTTGAGATAAGAACCAAAAATTGTGATATCCATGCAATATTTTCAAGGCTTTATGGTGATTCTGATGAAAGTTCTTCTATAGTGACATTAAAACAAATGCACATAAAATTTGCTCTAAAAGTATGTATATGCTAAAAACTTTAAAATCTAGAAGAAAAGTACTTTTTACATTTTACTTTAAAATATCAATTCAAATTAGTTATATTTTGTATGCAATTGCAATATTTTGCAATTGTGTGATAATTTCAATATTCAGATATATGTCAACTAGAGAATAACATAATACATGATTCATATTGAATCAATTTACCTTTTGTTTAATTGGGATATTTTTATATTTTTAAGTAAAGGTACTTCTTGAAGAACTCCAATGAATAAAATAAAATAAAAATAATTTCTTCCCCTTGGTACTATTGACACTTTGGGTCTAGACATTGATTTCTGTGGGGGGCTGTGCTGTGCTGTGTAGAATGTTTAGCCCCATCTCTGGCTTTTATCCATTAAAACCTCCCATTTGGGACAGCCAAAAATATCCTCAGATATTGTCAAAACCTCCTAAATTGAGAACTGTTGCTCTAACAGAAAAATCACTTCTTTAGTGATCCTGGATTTCCAATCCTCAATATCTCATCAATTAGCTCTACGACCTTGAGTAAGTCATGTTTCTGGGCTTCAGTTTATTCAATTTTAGTATATATGCTGCCAAAGCAAATGCCTCGGCTTCAATTTATTCATGTGTAATGTGAAAATGCTGGAATAATAGAGATCATTTTTACATGTCCTTTAAATTTTTATTCTTTCATCATGCAGGTTAGTTGAGATGTAGATAAATAAGACAATTACATACACATACACACACATATATACAAAGAAATAGAGTTTCTTGCTTGAATTAGCTAAAATGATTCAAAGGAGCATGATAATGGATACATTTGATGCTTAAGAAGCCCTATTATACATTAACATATAGATCAGTGCTAAATACTCTCACTTAGAATATATAGGAAATAATATGTAATTTTAATAATATGTTAAAATAATATGTTAAAAATTTCTCTGAAAACTAGAAATATACTTAAAATATATTGATATTTTCCCAGTGTTTTAACTTTATAACGGGTGTGTGTGTGTGTGTGTTTGTGTGTGTGTGTGACAAAGTTGAGCATGGAGAGAATCTTAAACATTTTTCTAATGTCAAATTCTCTTCTTAGTTTTGTTTTGTAAAGAGTTGACTCCTCTTTCTTTAAATCCTCTTGGTAGCAGCACCAGGAAAAATCATCTTTATACAGTGTGACACTCTACCGCCCTCTATGCAGTTTATTGTTTTGAGAAATCCCTGAGTAAATCCAGTTCTGGTCTGGCTGTTCTCTTCAAGAAGGTTTTGTAAATTGGGGTATTGGCCATGATCATGTCCTGGTGTGTGTACTGGATGCAAAGAGGAATCTTTTGTAAACAAAAGGGATGGAATTGGACAGTATTTTGAAAGTGAATAGAGATGTTGTAAAAGGGTTTTCTGATCCCCTGTGTTGTCCCAGGCCTTAATTCCTACCTTGAAAAGGTAATAAGTTGGATAAAGAAATGGGACAGTTTTTGTTCCTGTGTCTGTAGGCATCCCCAAAATGTCTCTTACTCCAAATCCTGGCCCTGGTTCTCATTTTCTGAGTAACTTTGAGTAATATATATATATTTGAGTAATATATACACGTATATGTGTGTGTGTGTGTGTGTGTGTGTGTGTGTGTGTGTGGCAGGTCTTTGTTCTCCAATCTGCAAAATGAGACTTTAAAAAAAAGTACATCAGGGCAGCCCAGGTGGCTCAGCGGTTTAGCGCCGCCTTCATCCCGGGGTGAGATCCTGGAGTCCCGGGAACGAGTTCCACATCGGGCTCCCTGCATGGAGCCTGCTTCTGTCTCTGCCTCTCTGTGTGTGCCTCTCATGGATGGATAAATAAAATCTTTTTAAAAAATTTAGATTAAAAAAAAGTACATCATGTGGTGACTCTAATGATTTAAAAAAATCATACATATTTTATTTTATTTTTTAAAGATTTTATTTATTTATTCATGAGAATAGAGAGCGAGAGAGAGGCAGAGACACAGGCAGAGGGATAACAGGCTCCATGCAGGGAGCCCGACGTGGGACTTGCTCTCAGGACTCCGGGATCATACCCTGAGCCAAAGGCAGACACTCAACCACTGAGCCACCCAGGCATCCCTAAAAAATCATACATATTTTAAATAGTTAGGTTGATCCTTGTCATTAAACAAGTACTCAGTAAAACATAATTATGAGTTAATAATGAGTATAAAGCATGGTTTCTCTGAGACCAGTTGTATATCTTTGAGGTGATAATCTCTGTAAGTTTGTATGTCCCCTTCCACAGACTGGAATTAATAGCAAAACCTTCCATGTAGAGTTCTTATGAGAATTAAAATACCTTACTTGATGCTTAGTATAAAATAATCTAGGGGCTCCTGGGTGGCTCAGGGGATGAGCCTCTGCCTTTGGCTGGGTAATGATCCTGGGGTCCTGGGATCGAGTCCCACTTCAGGATCCCCACAGGGAGCCTGCTTCTCCCTCTGCCTGTGTCTCTGCCTCTCTCTGTGTGTCTCTTATTAATAAATTAATAAAATCTTAAAAAATATATAAAAAGTGTGTATCAGCTATTATAATTGCCATAATTAGAACTTCTGGCTCTGATTCTGCCAAATTTCGCCCCAGCTTTGGAGGAGGCTGTGTTCTAGCCACTCCTGTCTCTGTTTGCCTGAGGCCATGCAGCTTCCCAATTTTCCTCTCCTTCTGGAGTGTGCATTCTTCAGGTCTCAGTATTTTCACTGGGTAGAGACTCACTCCCCTGATTGTGCAGGAAAAGCGGGGGATCCCTGTTAGCGCCTATCTTGAGTTTCCTATGTAACAGTCATCACAATATGTAATCATATTTATGTTTTTATTTATTTCTAGTTTTCTCCTCCCCTGAATCACAAGCTGCATGGGAGAGAAAGTATATCCACTTTGTTCACTTAGAACAAGGGTTGATCTATATCAGCACTCAAAATTGTCTGCTGAATGAATAGATTTGTTTTTTCTAAATCAGTGATAGTTAAGTAAGCCTGTCTGCCTAGATGACCCAGATAGTCTTTCAAAAGGGTGATTGAAGCTGAGGATTATTTATTTAAGTCTTTGTTCACATTTAACCAAGATACTGTTATTTCAACAAACAAGCAATTGAGATTCTCTGTTACAATGACATACAAAACAGGTTTATTGTCTCAGTTAAAATAAGGCATATAATTTCCAACAAAGATATTTTTGATTATGTATTTAACCTGACTAAATTTTTCTAGGGACTAATCATATAAGATATCCGTCTGTCACTCTCTCTCTCTTTCTCACCTTCTTCCTTTTTCATACATTAACTGGTAGCTTCATCTTTTTTTTTATGGTTACAGTATACCATAAAAAGTGAGAAATAAAATAAATGACACATTTTTTTCTTTTTTCTTTGTTGGACAGTTAGAAAAAGAGTATAACCATAGCCCAAGTGGAATTGTGCTTTATGGCAGGGTAAAAAAAATCAAGTTTAGTAAAGAAAGCTTATGAGAAGCTTCAGGATCTCAGAATTTGTGGCAGCCGTTCCAGCTTGTAGATGGCAGTAATTTTAGGTACTGCTGCCACCACTTGGCCCTAGACAATCACAAGAACACAGGAGACAGCCTTAGATAGAATTCATTGAATTTGGTGAATTTATTCCAGAATCTTTTCATTATCCTTAAGGTCTGTTGTGTTTGGCAAATACAGAATAATTAGTAGTCAAAAACATTAGCATAAAGCTCCATCCTGTTTCTGTTTATTTTATTTTCTTTCATGGTTAAAAAGCTATCTCTGCAATTGCAGAGTCAAAAGATGGGCAAATTCCCTGTTTTATCCCTATGTTGAGGTATATAAAGATATATTTTACTACAACTATTGAAATTTTAACACTGTCTGAGCTTTGTGCACTTCTTATAACCCGAGAGTCTCTAGAACCTTTGCTTTCATAGTCTAGAGTTCGTATTAGGTCTGTCAATTTACCGAGATTGGCAAATTCAGATTTTGTTTTTTACTGGACTTTAATGTGTCAAGTACCAAAAAAACTGATTTATTCTTCCATTTCCCCATAAAGTCCATGCTTGGAATGAATTTCTTTCTCTTCTCTTTTTCATGTTTTTTGATGTAAGTTGTACCTTGTAAATACTCTACATCATCACAATGTTATTTCACATCTCACTACGTTCAGTGTGCTCTGATATGGCAAATCTACTTGATAGGGTCCTGTTTCATAACATTAAAACAAAAATATTTTGAAGGATAGGTTAAAGTAAATGTCTTCAAATGTACTCCCTAAACTCCTTTATGCTTATTTATAAAATATTCAATCTTGAAATTATATTTGAATTTTTTATTAATAGATGTCATTAGTTCTGAGCTTCATTATTTCAGGTAACAAAAATGAGATTTGATTCTTCAGTTTTATTAAAATATGCAACATAGAGAATAGCTTAATTGTTACACGTGGATGAAAAAGAGGTTTTGGGAGGAAGGAGGAAATTTCTTCAAGTGTCCTGTAGAAAAGAGCTATTTAGCCATTACCCAATCTAACTCTCCAGGATTCTGGGAACATGCTCCTACTTACTCAAGTAAAATAGAGCATCTCTCCATTATTATAGTCAGCACTGAACATTCATTTCTTTGTTAACCTTTTTTAAAAAATTATTTTTCATTTATTTGAGAGAGAGCACACACAGGAGAGAGCCCTAGAGAGTATGAGAGAGCACTAGAGGGAAGAGGGGCCTAGAAGGAGGGATTAAGGAGGAAGGGTGGAAGGGGAGGTGTTGTAGGACAAAGACTCTTGGCTGAGCAGGGAGCCCACCTCAGGCTCCATCCCAGGACCCTGGGATCCTGACCTGAGCAGAAGGCAGACGCTTAACTGACTGAGCCACACAGGTGCCCCAGAGACCTACTTTTTGAGTGGAGTTCGTAAGTATTATTCCTCAATTCCTTCTATCTTATACATTACCTGGAATATGAGGCACACAGATAGTATTTTTTATTGGATTGAATTGAAATCTCTCCATGTTTGGTACAGTAACTTGCATATAGTTGATTTAAAATATTTTTTAACTTTGTGAAAACAAGTCATACCCTGTCACTGCACCTTTTCCATCTTGAATTCCTGCAGAAAATTACCTTCTCTAGTACTAACCTCATACAGTATACTTTTTTTTTGTAAGATTTTATTTGTTTATTCATGAGAGACACACAGAGAGAGAGAGAGAGAGAGAGAGAGAGAGAGAGAGGCAGAGATACAGGCAGAGGGAGAAGCAGGCTCCATGCAGGGAGCCTGACGTGGGACACGATCCCTGGTCTCCAGGATCACACCCTGGGCTAAAGGCAGTGCTAAACTGCTCAGCCACCCAGGCTGCCCCACAGAATATACTTCTAAGATTAATTGATTTTAAAATTTAAATTGAAACTTGAAAATAAAAGTTTAAAATATGGAAGTTCAAATACAAGTATTTTTTTTTCAAATACAAGTATTTTTTTTTCAAATACAAGTATTTTAAAGCATATTTCAATGTATTTTCTCTAAGCTTCATTTATTTGAGGTGTTGCTATATAACATATTCTTCATGAATAAATTAATAAGCTTATATTAAACATGTATCTAGACAAAGATGAAAAACTGGTCAATTATTTTTTTTACTGGACTTAAAAAACAAATAATTTGAAATACATATTCAGGTGTTTTATTTTCTAAACTCAGGATTGAACCATAGGGTTGGAAGGAGTTACAAAGGAAGCTTAAATATTCTACTTCTTAATGTTACATATTTAATGACTATAAATGGTATTGTAATAAAAATGTGATAGTAGAATCAAGAATATCACCTTTGTCTGATATCCAGATATGATATAATTATTCTTTTATTACAGAACAATTGAAAAACAGGTCATAGAGTGTTCCACTTGCTGGGATATAATAAGAATTCAAAAGGCAAAAGGAAGTTAGGAGATTTTGAAAAGCATCCTCATATAAATCTTAATAATTCTTGCAATTATGTTTGCTGCATTTTGAATGATTCTAGAACAGCCAAGCAGAATATCAAATGTGATAGGTGGTATTTATGCCTGTGAATGTGCTGAAATAAGTAGGCTAGTGATCATTAAATTGTGATGCTTCTCTTACATAATAAAAATAAGAACATAATAAAGTGTGAGCTAAACAGGATGCATTGTGGGGTGGCTCATCTGTTTTCCACATGTTTCAGATGTATATAACTGGCTTCTTAACTGTAACATACCTGTCATAGGTAAATTGAAACTCTCTAAAATGCCCTTGAAACACCCCAACCTTTACCTCTAGGGGACTCTGACAGAGGATATGGTTCAATTCTTAATAATTGCAGTATTGCTCCCTATATTTCAGCAACACTGGCTTCAATAGTTAGGCAGGGAGAGTGATTCCTGGGTGAAATTTTTCTTACTAAAATCTGTGTCAGCATCAGTGTGCTCTTGAATATTGCTGTCTCAGTTAAATAGACCACAGTATTTGTGGGATATGATGCAGTTATCTCAGTCATATATTTCTTAGCTATGGTGAGGAGATGAAAAGTGATGATAGTAGGAAGAAGGCTAATAGGTGTAAGTAATGGAGGAGATTTAGATGCAACATACACTGTAAATCAAATATTAATCACAAGCTGCCAGTGATAAATATTCTTTATTTGTTATTATCTCTTTTTCTAAATGAAGCTACTTGTATTCAAGAGTACTGTTCACATTTTACTTCTTTGATCACGTACTCATGTCTTAGCAATCAAATTAGGAGGTGCTGATGCTTTGCTTCCAATTAGTCTGAAGCACTTTCTATTACTAGAAGGCTTGTTGACATCATTCCACAGGGACTTGTTTGTCTATCTTAAATTGTAGACAACTTATTATTGCTTTTTTAAAATACTATTTATAATGATTAGTTATTCATGTGGCTTCCCATTGGCATCTATTTTATCTTTATGCAAGGGTAACAAAGACAATTAAATCAAATTATCTAATTTCTATCACAACCATACCCCAGATTAACTAAAACCAAATTAGTTTTTAAAATATGACCTGTCTTAATTGTCCTAAAAACTAATGATCTCCAGATTTCTCCTTTGCCACTCTTCTTGGATCTCATATGACATGAAAAAGATAGCTTATTTTCTTTTTTTTTATAGCTTCACATGGACAATGAACTACAATTACCAAAATTACCACTGTGTATATCACTATTCTTATTTAAGAGCTTAGCAGTGATCCATGATAATAGGTAAGGCCTCGCCAGTCCAGGAGTAAGAAGACAAAATAAGCAAAACCAAGTAGTGATCTCAAAATACTTTAATTTGCCTTTGGTTTAAACCTGACCAAGTATAGTCTATGAAACATTGCCCAGGCATCTCCAGAGTGAGTGGTCCAGAGTAGGACCACGACAGGGGACTTAGCTGATTAGCTTCTTCCTTACGGTTTTGTTTTTGTTGTTGTTGTTGTTGTTGTTGTTGTTGTTCCCCCCGCCCCCCAAGGCTGAAGCTTGAGTTCTCTTTTTTCTTTGCCATGTATTCTTAATATCAACCAAATTGCATTGCAACCAGGATGCATTTTGGGGTGCATTATACTGCCCCATGTAGAATTTCCTATCAGAATAGCTTCTTTTAAATTGCTTGCAATAAGTTAGGCACTTTGATATTTCTCCATCATTGGCTTTGGAAATGCTCTTGAGTAGAAATCATTATTGTCTGTCTGCTCATAATGTTTTTGACAGCTTTTGCTTAGTTCTTGATCACCTATATGACCATAACAGTTGATTAACTGACATTCACTGATGTAATAAGATCTTGATCATTTATTAGCTCTTTTATTGTGAATTTTCTCCAGCTTTTGTCTTGAAAAAAAAAAATCTATTGAATTCCTATTTGCCTATTTAAGATTAAAAATTATTATGTAAAAAGTAATTATTCAAAATATTCTGTAGCTGGGAAGGGCTTCACTGAAACCTCACTGGTGGCAAGTTAAGCAGACAATGCTAGCTTTTGATGTCATTCCCTGAATATGATCTTCTGATATAGATTCACTCCATAAGTGCTACCTTTACCCCTGAGCCCTGCACTTCTATTAGAGGGACTCACTGATAATCGTATGTGTGTGTAGCTTCACTGGCAGAGCAGCAATGACCTACCCAGCTTCTCTATGGCACAAATCTCTGCCAGCAACAACTTTGTAGAAAAGGTCAGGCAAAAGACTCAAAAGAACTTTAAATAGAAGAGTCCTGACCAGTTTGACTTGGAGAATTATCTCTAAGCCCAACATTAGAGAAAGGAACTAGAGAAAGGGACAACATGTTCTGGATTAATTGCTGTCTCTGGGGTAGGATTCATCTTAAAACTCATGATCACTGAAAGATCAGGGAACTTTATTCCAGTATCTCAATTCTAAGCATAACACCTCAAGATCTACTGTAGAGAAGGAAGTTCTTGTCTGCTACAAATAGTACACTAGAATAGGATGCAACTTGTCTCTTCCACAATACTAAAGATAATTTTCAGTACTTTGCGGCTCTCAGCATAAACAATAAGAAATTGGAGACATAGTAGTATGTAAATTGGAATCTGGGACTGTTCATGCTTATGTAGGTGGAGGTTTAACCATTACATTCTGGAAACGTCAGGAATATCTGATTTTTATTCCCAAAATATTACATAGACTATACCAACTACATTAATATTGTGAGCACTGCATAGTTTTGCTTGTTTTATGTTTGTGCTTGTTTGTTTGCTTTGCTTTTATCTAAATGATATTTTACCAGGCACTTTTATTTATTTAATTTGTTTTCTTTTATTTTTTGAAAGATTTTATTTATTTATTTGAAAGAGATAGAGAGATAATGAGAGAAAGCATAAGCAGGCGAGAGTGGGAGAAGCAGACTCCCACCTGAGCAGGGAACCCAACATGGGGCTTGATCCCAGGACCCTGGGATCATGACCTGAGCAGAAGAAAAGGACTTAACCCACTGAGCCACCCAGACGCCCCTTACCAGGCACTTTTAGTAGTAAGGAATAGAAATTATTAGAGGTTGAAAATACTAAAATGATCACAGCCACAATAATTTACTAATTGTATACAATATAAATAGATGTAAATTATGGCACTAATAACATGTAAAGTGGGTGAGAGAGTAGTAAAAGTGTACAGATTTTGAATGCAAGTGAAGTTGTTATTACCAGCTTAAAATCAAGTTTTATAACTAGATATTTGATGTAAGACCCATGGTAAGCACACTCAAGAAATATCTATTAAAGATACTCAAAAGAAAAGAATCAAAGTCTATCAATACAAAACATAATATAATAAAACACAAAGCAAAACAGCAAGAGAGAAAAAAAGAGGGCTGAGAGATAGAAGACAAACAGAAAACAGGTAAGGAAATGACAATAGTAATCCTTTCTTAACAATAATTATTTTATATATAAATGAAGTAAACTCCCTAATAAAAAGGCACAAAGTGGCTGAATAAATTTTTAAAGAAGAGACTTACCTATAAGCTGTCTACAAGAGCTCACTTCAGATTTAAAGATAAATTTAGGCTTAAAAAAATTAAAAAAAAATTAGGCTTAAAATAAAGAAATCAACAAAAATATTTCACGCAAATGGTAATCAAAAGAAAGTAGAAATGTCCATATTGGTAACAAACAAAATAGGCTTTAAGTTTAAACTGTCTTTGAAGACAAATAGGATTATTATATAATGATGAGAATGTCAATTCAACAGAAAGATATAGCAATTGTAATTACATATACTTCCATCAGCAGAGCACCTGCATGTATAAAGTAAATATTGACAGATCTGAAGGAAGGAGATTTCAGTAATCCACTTTCAAAAGTGGATAGAACATCCAGATAGAAAATTAATAAAGAAACAATAAACTTGAATAAGATAATATTCTAAAAGGACTTAATAAACATACAGAACTTCCTTCCCAACAACAGCGACAGGATACACATTTTTCTCAAGTCCCAAGGAATTTTCTCCAGGACAGATCACGTTAGGTCAAAAAACAAGTCTTAACAAATTTAAGAAGATCCAAATCATACCAAGTATCTTTTCTGAACAGAATTGAATAAAACTAGAAACTAATGATAGTAAGAAAGTGGAAGAATGAACACATAAGTGGACACTACACAATGTATTCTTGAGCAACCATTGAGTCAAAATTAAAACCAAAAAGAAATTGCAAAACTATCTTGAGACAAATGAAAATGAAATCACAACATGCCAAAATTTGTGGGGTACAGCAGAATCAGTACTAAGAAAGAATAAGTTTGTAGTAAGAAACAGCTATATTTAAAAAAAAATTCTCAAATATACGACCTGACTTTATATCCCAAGGAACTAGAAAAAGAAGAACAAACCAAGTCTAAAGTTAGTGGAAAGAGGGAAATTAGAAAGATTAGAACAGAAATAAAACTCAGAAATAAAGGAATAATAGACTATATGAACAATTACATGCCAACACTTTTGATAAACTAGAAAAAAATGAGTAAATTCCTAGAAACATATGACCCACCAAGACTGAATCAAGAATAGAAAATCTGAACAGACCAATAACAAATAAGAAAATTGAATCAGTAATCAAAAACTAACAAAGAAAAGCCCAGAATCAGATGACCTTGTGGGGGAATCCAATTATTTCTTACAATAATTTTCCTTCCATTTATTGTGTCCAAAGTTGAAACATCCATTTATTGTGTGGTAAACAACTGCCTTCTATGACTATCCTCTATGCTTCCATAACTTTATCTTGTAAACTTGATTCATTACTGTTACTATTACTTTATATTAGCAAACCATTTTAGCTGTTAAGGGATATTCCTCCTTTAATTTTTGCATCTATTTGAATATGTCATATATTTTCCACTTTTTGAAGATAACATTTAATATATATTTTTCATATCCTTTTGGATGGTTTCCTTGAGTATTTATTTTATCCTAAGTCATTCACTTGATTTTTACTTATTCTGATTTATGCTGGTAAATAAAAATCTTTTTTTATGCATGGTGTTAAATGCTTAAGAAAATATGTAATAACTATTTGTAATCTATAATTTTGTCAAATGAGGCCATGAAGACCTTTCCTTACAGATATACTAATTTTGAGGGTGAGTTTTGAGTTTGTTTCTCTCACAAAATTGAAATGAAATTATAAGGATAGTTTTCTTCTGAAATGTCAGTACCTACTAAGCTTTTCACTCTTTGTACTCTTCCTTTTTTCATATCCTTAAGCAAAAGTTTTGGTTTATTCCCTCTGTGGTAAACCTAGGCTGCCTGCAGTATGCATGGAGGCTGGAGGGTAAATTGTATATTAAAACAAAGCAAACTTCTACTAATCCATCCATTTCCATCTCTAATCTTCCCTTGTATAACCCTTCCTCTCTAGCTTCCTCCCCTGTTTCTTGGACCCAGAGTCCAAAACCTTTCCAAGGCAGATTGACTTCAGCATGCTTTCATTTGCCAACCCATTTTATAACTTTTATCTTCCCTCAAATCCAGAAATCCTTTGTCCATGCTGACCTTATCTGACTCAGCTTATTATTGGTTTATATTTTTTTCCTGTTTCTTAATATGATTTTAATGAAATTTCAGGAGAGAATAAAGGCAAGTTCATGTGTCAGGTGAAATGTCTTTAAACACAAGCTACATAAAGATTTGTGAAAATTAATTTTAGTCTAAGAACTACCTATATCTATGATTTAAAAATATGTTTAAAGTATATAAAGCAGTGAAATAAAATATACAATCATATATTTTACAAATATGACATTTTATTTTTAAATTGTTTTACTTTACCCTTTGGGTGGTATGTCTTTTTGAAACAAATTAAAAGGCAATGTTATACCAAATCAACACAGAAAATGTTCCATTTTCTCATCCTTTCTTTAACTATTAAAAATTTGATACTTTACACTCTAGCAATCTATCATTAATCCATGAGAGAGTTTGTCATTTCTGAAATGAACTTCTGGCTGACAACATTACTTGTCAGGTTAAGATGTGGGGGTGAGATGGAAACAGGAATGAAAGAGGCAAAACTTTAATCTTCAGCCAAACAACTGTATTCTCCCTAAATGTCTGTTCTAATAAATCAGATTGACTAAATAAGGCAAAAAAAGTAAATATAAGAAGGAATTTTTGAATTCCAAAGTGCAGTTTTTATAATTCTCAAAGCCTTTAATTTTAAGAAAGCCCACTAGGGACATCATTTTGTAAATGCTTAATTTAAAGTATTGACTCTCTATAATGTTTCAAGTACTAAGTAAGTATTTACATAACATTCACATAAAATAAATATTTTAAAACCATCTAACTCTCCAAAATTCTTTATTATTATGAAATAAAAGGGAAAAACCTCTAGAGATTCTAATACTCCCAATTTTGAAAATGCAGGAGCATGCAGATGTAGGTTTTCCTGAGGCTATTATTGTATAGATAATGAGTGCCTTCCAGGACCAACATGTATTTCATAATAGCTTAGAGTTTTAATAGTGTAGGAGTGGGATGTTTGAGGCCTGAAGATTTATCTATTCTTGGCTGAAAGCATATGGGATTTAGCTTTTAGTTTCCATTCAATCTCTTTAACCTGTTCTTGTTTACTGAAAATCTGTCATTATGTTCTGCTTTGAGGCTTTTTTTTTTTTAACAAATGTCTTCTATGCATGGCATGGCATGTATTATTCAGTCTTAGTGAATAATAAAAGCTCATTAAGAAAGGAATTAAATATAGAAAAAAAAAAGAACTGTTATTTTGAAACCATTCTGCAAAGGACCAGTTGCCCATTTCTCAAACTTCTTTATCATCATTCATACCTAACCATCTCTATTTTTTCACAAAACAATTTTACTTGTAGTTATGTAATACATCAACTCTTTTTCCATTCCCTTTTCCAATTTCCCTTCAAAAAGGGAAAGAAAGAACTACTAATATTCTAGTATGATGGACTGTTAAAATTAACACTTGAGTTAACATCTTTTTCCAAATCTAAGCACACACACACACACACACACACACACACACACACACATAAAGGTAAGTTTATTTGTAGGTAAGGAATAGGGGTGAAAATCAGAGTTGTGAGCCGCTAAAGGTGCTAGACTTGTGATCTCTGGGTCCAGAAGATAAAGTTAATTAGGAATTTGTGTCCAAAAAAAAAAAAATTGTGTCCATAGAAAACAAAAGAATACATAGTCTCCAAAGGAGGCAGAAGTCAGGAGTTATACAGTAATACACAAGAGCTGTACAGAATTCCCTTTTTTAAACAGGAGCTACCAAAAGAAAGTGAAAACAAAATGCCTAAAGCTCTCGACAAAACTAGCAGTTTTGAAAAAGGAGAAACAGAATCTTATACACAGTAGCTGAACAAAGTTGTCACCTGATTGACATTTTCTTTAATAATGAGTTCAGTGAAGTCCAAGAAACAAGCTATATATATATAAATGGTGTGGTGGTATATATATAAATATGTATATATATATCATATTTGAGAGTGATAGCTCTACAGGTTACTTCATGTTTAGTCTGCTTAAGACTCTCCCTCTCCCTCTCTGTCGTTCATGTGCTCACTCTCTCTCTCTCAAATACATAAATAAATAAATAAATAAATAAATAAATAAATAAATAAAATCTTTTAAGAAACAAAACATGACCAACTAAACACATTATACAAAAATGAAATTTAAAATATTTTAACATGATGTAGCTGAATATGTTTATATTCCAACGGTACTAAAAATTACATTTAAAAAACAAAGCATGGGTCGCCTGGGTGGGTCAGCGATTGAGCATCTGCCTTTGGCCCAGGGAGTGATCCTGGGGTCCCAGGGTCAGGTCCTGCATCGGGCTTCCTGTTTCTCCCTCTACCTCTCTCTCTCTCTGTGTCTCTCATGAATGAATAAGTAAATAAATAAATAAATAAATACATAAATACATAAATACATAAATACATAAATACATAAACCAAAATAAAAGAGAGATTCACTTGTTTACATTAAATATGTGTTACATATATGCAGAAAAGGACATGAATAACAAAGTTAAAAAATAAATGAAATTCTAAGATATTCACATGGTATAAAATAAAAAATATTTGAATTCAAAAGTTATAATAGTACTTATTTATAGAATGTGGTGTTTTAATTCATTTTAATATTTTATATGTATAACTTTAAGTACCTAGAATATAAATTAATGTATGAAAATAAACGATCATCCACCATCCAGATTTTAGTTTCTAATATCATTCTCCAATAAAAGGAAACCTCTGAGGAAATCACTGACTCTAGGAATGGACCAGAAATTATACAAGATGAGCTTGAAAATTATATGTTGCAAAAAAGTAAAGTGCTCACAAATTCTATAATGAGTGAGATATGTCAAAGGGACATAGTAACCAACTAAAAAGAAGTCACAAGAACTAAAATGGGAACAATTTGACAAGGGAAAATAATATTAGATGATTTCTGAGAATATAAAATAAGTACTCATGAATCTATAATAATATAAAGGATATAATAAATAAATGATGGAGAAGATACAAATCTCTCATGTAGAGGATTGCAAATAATTTTTATAGATACTTTCCACTCAAGTATGGACTGCATACCAAAGAGTTTTAAAGGGCGACAAAGACTGATTTTATGGTGAAGAACCTTGACAAATACTACCTCAGCTAGATGGTCAAGTTTAGTGTTAATAGTGATGTTACATTAATAATATGTATACCTTATACTATGTGATGAAAATGGCATTGTATCTCTGTGGCAGTTTTCAAGAAAATAGATAAAAAATAATCCTAGTCTAATCATTAGAAAAATATTAGACAACTTCCAACTGAAGATCATTCTACAAAAAGAAATCCTGACAACTACTCCTTAAAACTCTGAAGATTAGCAAAAACATAAAAAGGGTGTAAAATTGTCTTCTTCAACAGGAGCCTAAAACAACATGCCTACAAAATGTATACTAGCAAGCAAGAAGCACAACCAAAACTTGAAGATTTTGGAAATTTCAGTGTATCTATATTGTAAAAAATGAGAAAGCATGCTCTGGAGGGAACACCAAAGGTGGTGGAGGACAATTTGTGCATAAGATTTAGGTATGTCACAAATGGATTTAACCAAGCATCTCAGCAGAAATGAAAAATAAAGACGTAATTATCCAGAAAAGATCTGTGAAAGACCCACTTATCAGAAACTTGAACTTCCCTGAATTTCATTGGACAAATTTGAGGATTTTATAGCAAGACAAATGTTGCCAGCCTGGGCTGAAAGGGACAGAAGGGATGAAATCAAGAAAGAATGATTCTGAAGGCAGAGCCACAGGTGCAAAGGGCTGAGCTGATGGCTCCATCTTGGGCTAAAAAAGAGGACCAGGCTATCATTACAATGGGACCAGAGGAGAGTCCGCTTGTACCTGCCCTGAACAACCCAAAATTCTTTTGATTTGGCTTTTTCTGACAAATGTTAGAAAAGAAAAATGTCCCCTAAGATTTATGTAGGAGGTCTAGAGGAAAGTGACCCTGATTTGAGTTTATATTTTATTCCTGGTAATAGCAAGATTATTTCTTCTAGAGCATTTAAACTATTATGCAACCAAATACAATGTATTTTCCTTAAAAATAAAGATAATATAAATATGCATCACATTACTTACATTATTTAGAGAAATACAAACTAAACATTAAAATATTGAACAATTGTAATGAGACCAATTTTCTTCAATGTTTTTAGTCTCATTTTCTAGAATAAAATTATTTTATTTTGTAATAAGAAACATTTTATGTATATTTAAAATTATATATCATATATATCATAGTTATATTATAATATCACATTATATTAATCATTTTTTGTGCGTGTCAGGTCCATTAGAGTATTAGTGTGGAAAGTGCAATGACCTTATGCAAAAAAAAAAAGATTTCTGGATTTATTGCTGCCTCTTAATACTTGGACCCTGGACAAGCCACTTAACCTCTCTAAGGCTATTTCCTGCCCTACATACTTCACAAAGTAGGTGTAAGAATCAAATGAGGTTATTTATGAAGGTTCTGAAATTCTCAGTATAAATGTCAGGAATGATTATTGAAAAAATAATTTTAACAAATTCTCAGATTCATATGTACCAGTAATATACATTTTTATTAAACCGATATTGTACAGTTTTTAAACTGCCATCTATCTTATAAAACATATTTGTATCTGATCATAATAAAGTATCATATTTCTGTAGGATTCCGTAAAAATAACCAAGGATCATAAATGTTTATACTTAAGTGAACGATTAACACCAACTTTCTGTATCTAAGAGAGTTTGGAGATTTATGTTAAATTAACAACTGTCATGTTTGGCAAAAGGATTGTAGTTAATAATTGTTAAGATTTTGAACCAAATTATTTGCTCTTGATATTGTCTTTGAAATTTAGTAACGTTTGATCAGTTTAATTCTTATTTTTGTTATTATTGTTGTTTGTTTCAAACTGGTTTGGTTTCATTATAAAGAAATCAACCCAGGGGAGCCTGGGTGGCTCAGTCAGTTAAACGTCCACCTTTGACTCAGGTCCTGACCCCAAGGTCTTGGAATCAAGTCTCAAGTTACATCAGGCTCTGTATTCTGCAGGCAACCTGTTTCTCCCTCTCGCTCTGCCTGCCACTCCTCCTGCTTGTGCTCTTTCTCTCTCTGTCAAACAAATAAATAAAAATGTTTTTTTTTGTTTCTAAAGAAATAAATTGATCCATGATTTACTTTTTTGGAAAGGAAATAGTCTAGTTTCCATTGCATCAAATGAAAGCTCAGGGTTCAGTCTTGAAAGTAATTAATGTAAAGTTTTGGACTCCATTTTTCAAAAAAAACCTCTCACATGTCTTGAGCAGTAACAGGAGGAGAGAGAGACCCAGGATTCCCCTCTAAGACCTAGGTAGCACAGAGGACATACAGCTACCCTTTTACTTCTCAAGAATTTATATTTTATGTGTGACTTTTTTTCATAGTTTTCATATGCATTCTGGGAAAGAAAAAGAGAAAAGGATGTATAACTGTAAAAGCTGAAAACTCTAATTCATCTCTTATATAATACAACATCAAAAAGAGTTCTTTGAGCATAGTAACAGTTCTACAAATGCTTTTTGAATAATTTATGTAATTAAGGAAATAAAAAAATACGAAAGGGAAGGTACAAAGTATATATCAAGCTAAAAGATAACTTAAGCTCTCATTTGTTGACTTTTGGCAGGACACATTTTATAGCAATGAGACAATATGATGGTGTGTTGTTTATACAAGAGTTTTGATTCCATGCTTGTCTAGCTACAAGTAACTAAGTGGGAAAAGTAATGTTATTTTAATGTTTTTAATATTTCAGCTAAGCCCAACCATCATATCTATGACTAAATAAAAACCACTGACAACACTTTAGAAACTATTGATAATACAGTCTTTGAGTACTAATGTCGGTTACCTATACTTAAGCAATCTAGACTATTTGATTATATGCTTAAGTTTTACACTGAGTTCTGAACTGTATTTGTAAAAAAGTTATTTCAGAATATGTGGTCATTGTCATCAATAGTAACTTTAAGTCTTAGAGTGATTTTTTTTGCCCTATATGTACTATTCTACCCATGCTTCATTATTATTTGACATATACAGCATATAATTGCCCTATTAATATCAAAAAATTTACATGATCCTTATGTTTGTTTCTGTCAACATTTAAATACTGGAGTAAGTCCATAAAATTAATAACAATTCAAATTATCCCTCTTGGGATGCCTGGGTGGCTCAGCAGTTGAGCATCTGCCTTTGGCTCAGGGTGTGATCCCAGGTTCTGGGATTGAGTCCCTGCATGGAGCCTGCTTCTCCCTTTGCCTATGTCTCTGCCTATCTCTCTGGGTCTCCTATGAATAAATAAATAAAATCTTTTAAAAATATTTTTAATTTTTTTATTTATTTTTTTTATTTATTTATGATAGTCACAGAGAGATAGAGAGAGAGGCAGAGACACAGGCAGAGGGAGAAGCAGGCTCCATGCATCGGGAGCCCGACGTGGGATTCGATCCCGGGTCTCCAGGATCGCGCCCTGGGCCAAAGGCAGGCGCCAAACCGCTGCGCCACCCAGGGATCCCTAAAAATATTTTTAAAAAGAAATTATCCCTCTTAAAAAGAAAAAAAAATTACAGGTGGTCTTTACAAATATTCATAGACTTTTATAACATATTTCTTCTAAGGTAGCCAACTTACCTCATAATTTGCTATTTTTAAATAATTACTGTTGCCATGCCTAAGTGCCACAGTCATTTTATATACCACTACACTGCATTCCTAGCAGCCACTGACGTTTTTCAGTAATCATGAGGCTACTGCAAGCCACAAATTAATTCTTCCAGTTACCACCACATCAGGTTTTCTGTGTGCTCTTCACGTAGGTGGCATTCCAATCTCAGGATCCCATTTTGAGGGTCTGTGACAAGTGCATTAGTAAGGCTCCTGGCTGATATTGAAAGATGAAGAGACTGTCTCTTGGTTAAACATTTATGTTTCTTTCTTTCTTTCTTTTTTTTTTTTTTTAGGCCTAAACAAAGGCAATTACAGAGGCTTTACCTGGGAGGCATTCTGGCTCACTCCATCCCCAGATGTGGTGCACAGTCAATGCACTGTGGTCTCTGAAGGGAGAAGTTGAGTCAAGGACTGGGCCCCTTTGGCTGGTCATGCTGTTCACATGTTTTCATTCCTAGCCTCAGCGTCTTCATTCTGAGATCCCTTTATCTGTACCTTGAGGAAATCTTGAAGACACGTTTCCCCACTCTAACTCCTTACCCAGTACTTTTCTACTCCTTGTTCTTTTGCATCCTTTCCTCTGACCCTGGAGTCCATAAAACTACCAGAGCCTTTTGTCTGGGTCTTCCTCAACAGTGAGATTATCTCAACATCCATGTTGATCCACCTGACCCTCAATTTACACTCCCTCTCATGGGATAAAATGATACTGGTAATTGACTTTTCTAGAGTTTTAGGCTCTTGCTTGCAGCATCACGATCAATGAGTAAAGTCACTTTTGGCTTATTTCATTAATTGGCTGCTACTCCACACCTGGCAGCTCAGCCCAGTAAAGCTCCTGACGAAAAAGATGACACTTTCAATCTTTATAAAGTTCTGGGTTGAGGAAAATCATCCAAGATGGAGAAGGGCTCACTCAGGAATCTGAACCTCTACTGTCCCTGCAAAGACAAGAAAAAGTAAGGTATGTCAGAACCCAAGAGAGCAACTAGAGGCAGAGCTCTAGCTTTTAGGGGGAGATATGTACCTCATCTCCAAGAACCAGCATGGAAATTGATGGAGAATAAATATCCCAGTTTGACCATCCTGCATCTTCGAGATTCCAGCTAGTAGCTCCCAATGGCCAAGCCTGACCAGAAGCCCAAGGTAAAACAAATCTATGAGCTAAGACCCCCAGTGCAGAAAACAGAGTAGAAAAAGGTGAAGAGTGGTTGTAGAGGAGGAAATAGAAAATATCCAGGATGTATTTAATTTCGAAAGTGTTTTGCTGCCATACATCCTATATAAAACCAATTTAGTGGCAACTCAATTTCAAACTTTGTCTCCTACAGTCTAATAAATGTAACTTCTTTCTAATCCAAAGTGCCAGTTTACTAATTTTGGGGGAAACGTCTTTTGTTTATCTCAGTCTGGAAAGTTCCACAGTCAAATAAGGGTAGAGGTTCTCCTATTTGCATTTCTGAGGACTATGCAATTTTTAAAACCCAGTCTCTTTGAGAAAACACTCTGATTTTGCCTAATCCCATTCTAGATTAAATATTTTTAGTACGTATTATTAAAAAAAAAATCCATGGAATTTCAAGTGCCATGGTTGGTGCATGTTTCCTCTGACGAGAAGTGTTCCCACCTCAGGTGTCAGTGGAATATTTTGCAATCATGACACAAGGGTCATCTTCATTTAAAAGCCTCTTCTAAACCACGTGTCACCACTGCATCCCATAAAAATGGTGATTTCTGCTTATATTTATCAGAGTTTAAGAATTAAAACCAAGGTGGTTATAGATCTTCCAAGCAGGAAGACACTTCCTACAATGAATAGGTTATCTATGAACCATTGCAAAAGCTAAAGGTAAGAGTGTCAGCAAAGACATTTATTAGCTATCAGGCTCACAGTTGGCTTGCAGCCAGTTTCAGGAACTAAAGAAATCTGCTGTTGATGGTCACAGTTGCTTCAGCAGGAGAGGAAGGTGATTCACAGAGAGCGTACATAGGTCACAACAAAATCATGCATTTACCCAAGCCCGTATGCCCACTGCCAAATGTTGGAGGGATACAGAGGAAGCTTGTGTTCCTTTATTTTCCCCATCTCAGCCAGCGCTGCTCAGTGGCCCAAGGTGAGCTGGCATCTGGGTAGAGGAAACCAGAGTAAAGGTCTTCCCAGGCTGGAAGCTCCTACTGAAACCCATGTACTTTGAGAATATGTTTTATTTGTATTATTCTGGCACACTAAGGAACTTTAACAACTTTGTCAACTAGTTGTTCAGATAATTTTTTATTAATGTAAATTAAATAATTGTGTAATACTTTAATTTACCCTTGCTAGCCCTAGTGCTCTCATCCATTCACCTGTATATGCTGAATATAAAAACAAAATAATTACATGCCCTTGAAATCAACTTTTAATGTCTGCCCCCACAAAGGGAAAAAAAAACAAGCAAAGAAATATAGATTCTATTAGATTTCCCCTTCATAGGGTATACTTCTGTTATTTTTTTCAATATCTATTCTATTCTATTGAGTAGCTTAGACCACAGTCACTGTTCAGAGGAATCACTGCCACATTTTAAAACTGTGGGTTCAAAACACTAATGGCAACATCTTGAAATTCACCTATTTTGATTCTTCAATAAATATGCCAAAGTTAAATTTAAAGTAAGGAGACAGCATTGAATTCTTTTAAGTAAAATATTGTTATAATTTGAATTTGGCTAAAGTTCAAAAGCTGTTCTGGCAAAATGATAAAGAATTTTTATTGGTTCCAACCATTTACAATGAAATAAAATAAAATTCAATCCTGACTTATGGTAAACTAATATATTTTGTTTTATGATACATGGTACTATAAATCTTTAAAATCATGCAACTTCAAAATTTCAATAGAGACATTTTACTTTATACACTTCAAAATTTGCTAGTACTATGACTAAAATACCTGAAACTGATGAAATCTACTTTTCTATTCATTATGCTGCTTAATTTTACAATCAGATTAAAACTAAAATGCTTCTTGTTTTCCTTATTGGCATAATCATTCAATTTTCTTTTCTAAAAAAGTACAATGCATCCACCCTATATTATTTAATAACTCAATTGACCTTGCAAATCTCTTCTCTCTAAAAGTGATATATTTTTATGTATGCTTTGTGAAAATGGATATTCTTCATTAGTAAAATTAATCACAAAAGTGCATTAATGCAATAACAAACTTGACCTGATTTTTAGAAATATGGAATACTTCTGAGTAAATGTCCCAAGAAATGTGAGTCAATTGAACATGCTCACCTTCTTGGCAAAGATTTTAATAATACAATTTTCTCCTTTGCTCCATTCAAAGCTCTACTTCTCTTGCTATTAAATTATACTTTTGGCTCATTGAAATGTTTATGAATCAGCATTACTTTAAGTCAATCTATCTTCACTGGCATTAGTTTTAAATATAGAGTTTCAGTGAGTAGAAAAATAATAGTTGAATGTGAATCACAAGTTTCAAATATAAATTATTAATCCCATTTCTTTTACAATCTACTGCTTTTCCTCTTGACTTGTTGAGGTTTCACGAGTGATAAAGTAGTTCGCATATCTAAGTTTACTAGTATAAGAAGAAAAATACTACATTTATTTAAGATTTCTAAATATATAATGGATAAGGACAGAACAAATAATCCTCAGCTTTTGAGTATTCAAGTATACAATGACTTGTTTTTGTTCACCTGAAAACAGAGCATATAGTTCTTACAGAAAAAAAAAAATCTTCAATAAATTTTGAGAGTAGAGTTTAAATAACAACTAGATATTTATATATCTTAATAAAATAATTACATACTTACCAGATTTTTTTTAATTTTCAGATTACTGATATTTTTTACCAGAATTATGTATGTAGAAACTTTTAAAATAAACTGAACTTTCTGACAGTAAGTGGTTTAAAATTTTACTAGTCCTATCATAGAATGTTGATGAGCCATGGTCAAGTTTCAATTAAAAAAATTACCTTCCTAACTCCCCATATGCTTTTCTTTCCCTTACTTTGTTTTAATTAATTAGTTTCTGGTAGTTTGCATTATAATAACACGGTACCAAAAACTGAAATTATCCCTTTATTCTACCCACTAGCAAGAGGATTTCTTTAAAAATGTTTTGAGATTCATTATAATAAATGTTGACAAAATGAAATGCTATTTTTTACAATAATTACATTAGTTCAATATTTCCAGGTTAATTTGTTGAAGCTCCATTGTCTGTATCATATTAAGATAACACACTCAAAAATTTACATCTGTAAACTGCCTGAAAATATCAAGCTATCTTTTATCAAGTCCTAGTGTCAGGAAGGAGTTTATTAAAGAGAATGCAGGCAGTGAGGGTGAGGAATAACACTTGTGTCATTAACTTTATTATGTTATATTCTATTCACCTTCATCTTCTTCAAAACTTTTCCTCAAATTCTCTCTGAAATTTTATTTTAGTAGCACAAAACTGTTAGTTTTGTTTGTTATAGTCTTAATTAGATGTGCTGATAAAGCTTATCAGTATTTGTTCTCATCATTGTTTCTTACATACTATCTTTTTCCAGGGGCTTTATTTTCTTCTTACTGAATATCCTTTAATAAAATTGTAATGAAGGTCTGTATGGACTAAACTTTGCTATTAGTTTTATGCCTAGATGTGAATTTGGTTTTCTCTTATTTATGAATTATAGTTTAATTGGTAGTAAAACTTTAAAGAGAAATAATACTTGCTCAGAAAATTTCACATTTTCTTGAATTATACTTTTGCTTATTCGATATTAACTGTCAACTAATTGTTATTCCTCAAAAGGTAGTATATTTGCCCCTTTGGTAGCTTTTAGGATATTTCTTTGGGGTCTGATGGTTGAGTCAAAGGCTAGATGTAGAATCATTTTTATTTTTCCTGGTCAATATTTGTTTCCCTTCAATCTGAGAATTTACTTCCTTTTCTTTAAGTACATGTTCAACTTAATTTTGCCTTTCAAATTTGGTCTTTTACCCATTTGGGGTTGATAATCTTATATGGTGTGTTGTATATAACTAATTTCAGGCCTTTTCATTTGCTCTTTTTCCAAATTGATGCCAACTGTTTCTTAGACTGTGAAGGCCAGGCTGTCACTGTTCCACAATACCAGGTCTGTCATAACTAAGTTTCCATATTTATATAGGTCTATTGCTGTGCTTTCTGCTGTTTCATGTGTGCCTGTATTCGTTACCAATTCCACACTGCCAATTATTTTTTTTTTATTTTTATTTATTTTTTCATGAGAGAGAGAGACAGAGACAGAGACACAGGCAGAGGGAGAAGCAGGCTCCATGCAGGGGGCCTGATGTGGGACTCGATCCTGGGTCTCTAGGATCACACCCTGAGCCAAAGACAGATGCTCAACCACTGAGCCACCCAGGCATATCTCCTACTTTCTGATTCTTCTTCCAGAATTTTTTATTCTCTGGATTATGTTAAAAACTATAGTTGTCTCCATGGATTGCCTTTGTGACCTTAATGCTTTGGTTTATAGCATCTCACTTTGCAGGGATGATGCCTTTTGAGATGTTGTGTGTTTGAGATGCTATCTACTTTTCTCTGTATTTTGCCCTTTTACTTAATCATTTAAGAATATTTGCTGTAAAGAAAATGATTGATCATTAAAAAATACTTATTGTATTTCTCTTATATATCATGTACTGCACAAGACTCTGGGGACAAGCCGATGACCAAAAATAGATCTTCCTCTTGCTCCTAGAGGACATAAACATTGTGTGTGTGTGTGTGTGTGTGTGTGTCTGAGAGAGACAGAGAGAGAGAGAGAGAGAGAGAGAGAGAGAGAGAGAGAGAATAGAGGTAGCTGCCTTGACAGGAAATTAACGCTCAGATAAGCATCTGAAGGAAACAGCATTTTAACAAGGAACCCACGATTTGAGAGGCAAAATGTCCTCTCTGAAAAGGTGATACCTAACCCGTGCAATGCTTTTATTTTTATTTTTTATTTAAATAAGCACTATGCCTAATATGGGGCTTGAACTCATGACCCCAAGATCAAGGGCCACATGCTTTCCCAACTGAGACAACCAGGTGCCCCTCACCTGCACAAAGCTTTTAAAGACAAATTGAATCTGAGCATTTTTTCTGGTTGATAAAGTCTTTGAATTTCTTAGTTGAAGGAAAGACTTTTTCCTTCCAAAGTTTACTAACCATAATAGTGTAGTAAAAATTCCTCCCAGTATCTGACAATACTTTGTATGGAATTTTAAGTGTTTAAGATTGTAAGTTTTCATCTTATTCTGTGTTTCCATGGATATTTTAGTAGGAAGATTGGAAAGGCTGCCCCAAGGGCTACTTGTTGTATGCCATTTAAATCCAGGAACCCTGAATTATTTATCAAGAAAAGAAAAACTATTCAGTGTAACTGCATACCTAAACTGCCTTTTTAATGTGAATTTAGAGCTCTGTCATTTGACTGTCTATGTCTGACTCATGGGTGCATTTACAATCACATGCTAAAAAGAATCCTGATCTGCTACTCAATTTGTGAACTCTTACAATATTTTTTTTTAAATACCACTACTACTATTTGTAGTGCTACTACTACTCTTAATGATTACAGTAATTTTGATATTATTGGTAGTGATGATGATTATAGCTAATATTTCTTATTTGCTATGAGACAGGGATTATGTTTCATTTTTTTAATTTTACTTACATACATAATTAATTCACTGTAAACACTTGCAATAGTAGAGACAAGATTTAAACCAATACTCATATTTTGAATCTGTGGATCAATGATCCTTATTATTTATTTATTTATTTTTTTTAGTGAGTGAGCTCACTCATGTGTAAATTGCACCATAATTGG
The DNA here is from genome assembly GCF_018345385.1 of Vulpes lagopus. Classification (NCBI taxonomy): domain Eukaryota; kingdom Metazoa; phylum Chordata; class Mammalia; order Carnivora; family Canidae; genus Vulpes; species Vulpes lagopus. Next base: position 40,464,226 of record NC_054834.1, read on the forward strand.
TTAGTATCTATATTACAAATATATATTCAGTGATTTTTTCCAGGTAGGCAACTTGCATATGACATAGTCTATTTCAAAACTGCCCACCCAAAGATCCCTTTATCTTAGTCTGGGATATTTTAATTGGGGAAGTTTGGGAAAAGCAGAGGGAGTAGAAGAATCATTGTTAGTGGTGGAACTGCCAGTGCAAAAGGATGCAATGAATACAGGGAAGCAAAAGATGAGAAAAAAATAGACAGTGATTTGCAGTGAGAAGCCAGCTGATACAACCTGCATTTTCATATATTCTTCATACCCTTTAGAACTAGAGCTGGATTGTTGTAGGAGCCAAAGCCAGTATTTTCTCAAGTTGTCAATACTGTCAGTCAGTACGTTGTATGTAGGAATTTGTGTATACCTGGATATGTATATTTTGTGTGCGTCTGATGCTTTTGGCCCTTAGACTTGCTCTGTTAGTGAAGAAAACAATTTCTTTTCCATTTGCCTGAGATTTTATAGTTTCCTGTGTGACTAGTGGAAGTCATCTAGACCTGGAAAATCTAAGCTGGTTCCCATCCTGGCTAGTACTTGGGTCAAAAGTAAGTAAGAAGTTGCCATCCCTGGACCAGCTCTATGATGTTAATTGCAACTGTTCCAAGTTCTTGTGGAGTAAAATGATTGATATGAAATAATTTATTGTGTTTTCAGGTGCAAGTATCTGTCTGAAAAGGGGACAAAGTGCGATACTTAGGATGAAAATGGAATGAATATTCTGTGAGGGCAGGTGATTATATCTTTTGTTGATTGATGTATTTTTAGAAACTAGAACATTGCCTGGCTCCCAGTAGCTTCTCAATAATAATGATTGACCAAATATTTAAAAATATATACATGTGTAAACATCAAAATAAAAAGTTATAAGAAAGAAATGATATAAATTCCGCAATTTGGCCTGGGGCATGAAAAAGTCGACTGAAAATTTAAAAGGCCAATACGAATGGCAAATGGACTGTATTCCTGAATACTTATGGAAAATTGGGCCAGGTGTGCAAAAACAGGTAGCATGACTTCTTAATGTCTGACATGGAATTATTTTGGTGGTTAAAGCTATAAAATCCTGTTATGTTGAGGAGAAGTGAGAGTTATAGACATTTAATGCACTGATTCAAGTTTTCACCTTTATTTTAATCAAATGCAGGAGGATATTATAATTTCATCCTAAGTTTTTCCCATCAAAACATGCAAATTACCCTTTCAGGTCTTTAACTACACTGAGATATAGGACCTAACAGGTTATGAAATGAAACATAATTATGGGCCAAGGACATTTTTCTTTCAAACCTTTATAATATAAAACTTTAAAATGTTTTATGACTCTTCTATATAAGTAGCAACTAAACTTTTAAAAAGTAAGGTACTTTTTGGCAATTATTGTAAAATTTCCTACTTGATAAAAGTAATGACAGAACTCTTTGTTTTCAAAAATCACTATTCACATAAACCACTTAATATCTTTTGCATTATTTTATTTCTGTTGGTCCATTTTTATTTCAGAATGAGTTTGCAATTACTAGCCTACATGGATAAATAAATAAAAAGATGACTGGATGGATGATGGAGATAAATAGATAATAGATGATAGATAGCTAGATAGATAGGTAGTTATATAAATTCAACTTAGGTTATTTCTTAAAATGATATAAGGATATTCACTTCTATTATTGTTATGATTTTTCTATGTTTATATCCCCAAGTTCCCAATGTTTTCTTAGTTGACTGAGGGCATACATGTGCCAGTTTGGATAAGGTAAAAAAGGAATGTGAGGAGGGGTATGGAATTAAACATGCAGAAATAAGAAAACAGGTAATATTCAGCTTCTTACATGTAAAATAAGACAAATATAATATCTAGCTACCCCACTCTCCCTTCTTTTTCTTAAAATTTTATTCAGGTAAGAGCAATTAATATGAGATTTATCCTCTTAATAAGTTTTTAAGTGTACAATACATTAGTGTTGACTATAGGTACAACAGATCTCTTTAGCTGTACATCTTGCTTGGCTGAAATTTTATGCCTCTTGGCCATTTCTCTTTCCCCCTTGGTGCTCCTGGAAACCATCTTTCCACTCTTTGGGTCTATGAATTTGACTATTTTAGATATCTCACATGTGTAGGAACATGCAGTGTTTATCTTTCTGTGACTGACCTATCTCACTTAGTGTAATGTTTTCAAGGTTCACCCATATTGTGACATATTGCAGAATATCTTTTTTTCAGACTAAATAATATTCAGTTGTGTGTGTGTGTGCATGCTGTGTGTGTGTGTGTGTGTGTGTGTGTGTAGTGATGGCTTCCTGTGCTGTCCTGCCCCAACCCAAACTCTCCAAATCTTGACACAGTCACCACAACTTATCCAGACAACAAAATCAAACTGAGAAAGTCTTAGGTTTGGCATTGTTGTTCTGCTTAAAGCTTCGGGTGATGTGAATGCTGAGTTAAGAATTAGTGAGCATTTCTGAAAGGTCTAGTAGAAGGACTAGCTGACTTCACAGCAAGCACTGATTGTAAACAAATGGGCAAGAAAACTAGACAGTGAAAAAATCATTCACTCTAATGTTTATAATTGTGAGCAGTCATGGTTAGGCTAAAATAATAATGCAGGAAATACTCTTAGGCACTTGACTTTGATAAGAAATACGGAAGCATAAATTGTACCATTTGTAGACTGCAATCAACAATGCTGACAGAGCAAACAATACTCCTATAAACATAAGAAATTGCCTTCAATATCAGCTGTTCCAGCAAGTGGTCAGAGGCAGTTCTTCCTGGAGTGAGAACTGAAAGGATGAGGAAGAAAATTGAGAAACTGAGAACTTTGACTTAAATGAAAGCTTGGAATTTTATAAAAGGATTAATTAATTATTAAATTGGAATAGGTTTCAAAGAGATTGGCAGAAAGATTTTTTTCCCCTAAAAGCAAATAAGTGTACTGATGGAGATCATATCACCTATAGAAAAAAATCTCTGCAGATTTTAGTTTTAATATGAGTTAAAACTTTATTCCATTACAGACATAACTTAAGAAAAATATTAATTGTAAAAGATTATAGACATTCTTTTGATAAAAGTAGTCTAACTGATTAACTCAAACACATGTGGTGTTCAGTTGGAGTTAGAAATATCAGTTGTCAAATAAAAACAAAAAACCAAACAAAGAAGAAATCCTGGCTTAAGATCCAACCATAAGATTGGCAAAGTCTCAGAATCAAACAGAAAAAGACTTTCTTTTCATAAGGAGAAGTAAAGAGGGCTAAGGAAGTTTGTGGGGAAGGAGGGGGCAAGAGAACATGGGCAAGGAAATAGAATGAGAGTGACAGTTTAACAAGAATTTTGATCATTTGATTCTTGGAATAAACCATCCATTAAAAGAGAATATTCTAAAAAAAAAAAAAAAAAAAAAGAGAATATTCTGTGCCTCAATAGTCACTTAGGTATAAACCAAAAGTTAGGGACATATGGGGAGAAGAGCAGTCTGGCTACAGTTTGATCAAACAAGTCAATGGGTAAATATGGGCAATGTGAATACCTGGTCACAGTATGAACTCATAGAAGGATAGATAGATTAAATAGATGATAGATGATAGATAGATAGATAATAGATGGATAGATAGATAGACACATGGGCATATGCGTATAAATAGCTATATGTGTATTTTCTAACTCTGCCAACTGAGAAGGCCTTGAGGCAGTGACATCCCAGAAGCAAAGAGCATTCTAACTAATAAATATAAAAGGAATGATGGAAATATAAATATCACCATTAGGTAACCAACACAGTGATGGTTAATGTAGACAAGAATCATCAATAGATGCTAAAATTTGAGAGAAAATGTATAATGAGAAATAGGGTATTTGCAAGTCTCAAATTACCTCCCCACAAGCTAATTATTCACTGTAATATATAAAATAATAGCTTTACTGTGAAGAAGCTTGGCAGATATCTCCCTAACCAAATTTGAACAGAATATTCATTTTTCATTCTATTTCAGGTGTAAGCCGTCTATTTCATAAAATCCTAGTGATATATTTCTGCTTTTATTCATCATTCAAATTTACTTAGAAAAGTTATCTTTATCTTTTTTTTAAGTATTTTCTTAATTTTTTTAACATTTTCTCATTGTATTGCCATTTTTATGTAGTGATAAGCATATTTTAAAATGAGTGTACATTTTTATTAGGCAGAGTGTGATCTATTAGATATTCATAGTACTTTCTCAGAGGCAGGCATCTGACCGAATGCCACGAAATTTTCATGACAACGGCAAAATATGTCAAAATACTGCTATGTTGACTGCTGTTTTAAGACAGTTGGTAGCTCTATGAGAATGGATGCCAGCAGCTTGTCTTTCAGATAAGCATTAAATTTGTCTGATTAAAGATGCTAAATATAAAAATGGAAATTTTTATCTTTCATTTATCGTTGAAGATTTAAAATTTGAGCAATTGTGGGGGCACCTGGGTAGTTCATATGGTTGAGTGTCTGACTCTTGGTTTCAGCTCAGGTCATGGTCTCAGGGTGGTGAGATTGAGTCCAGACTAGGTCTCTGGGCTCTGCTTAGTGTGGAATCTGCTTATACCTCTCACTCCCCTCCTCACATGTGCTCTCTATCTAAAATAAATAAAATCTTAAAAGTAAATAAATAAAATTTGAACAATTCTGTCTTTCATAGAAATACAGATAAAGAGAAAATGTAGTACTTAAATAGTTGCAGCTATGTGTTTTTATTTTTATGGTATTATGACATACATAAGGCAGGAAACATTTCAAAATGTTCGAACACATTTTGAAATTCAAGTTGATTGCTTAGATTAATTAGATAATATCGTGAATGAATATGATAGGATGTTTAAAATGTAACTTATATTCTCCTTTACATTTGGAAGAAACCTAAATTTCTCTCTAGCCATCTTTTCTATTACCTACTTGCTAAAGTTTTAAAAAATGAAAATATATGCCCACTGCCAGTTATTTTTTATCACCTTGCTCTTTAGCTTTGAACAACATTGTTTCTTCTTTGAGAGTAAGTCAGTCTCTCCAAATTGGTAATGTCTTTCCAAATTATTTTATAGACTATTAAGAGGCTCCTAATGGAAAAAAAATGATAAATCGTTTTATATAATTAATTGACTATAAAAGTTCTAGAGTATTTGTCCTCTTCTCTAGTATATTCTGAGGGAGTAAAAGGAGATACTCAGGGAAAACTTCACCTTGTTTTAAAATGAAACCCAGGAATGGTATTAGTGAAGTAGAGGGATAACTTGATTATTTCCTGAGCATAACAAGCTATTTCCCAGAGGATTCAAAATAAGTAGCCAGTCCTGGTTTATAATCTCTCACCAGCTCTAGCAATGCTCTTTGTGAAAACACATACATATGGAGAGAAATAAGTACTTTTTGCCTATATGTAGAGTTTTCTAAACTTTCTCAGAACATGAAACTTTTTTGGTAATCATAAAAAACAGAAATAAAAATGCACACATTGGTTTTATCATTCAATATTGAGATAGCCTGATGATGACCATAGTCAAGATGGGTTTGTAAAGTGCCTAAAGGATCTTGAATATCATACAGTATTTCAAGACTAAGAGAGGCAGATGTAATAGAGAAGAAGCTAGCCTTGAATCAATTATGTAATCTTCTCAATAACATCAAAGTGTTTAAGGAAAAACATGCTTTAATATTTTCTTACTTCAAGGTCAAGAGTTTTACTCAATGATGTCCTCCTTCTCTAAATCATCCAAACTTCTGAATTTTTTGTTTATACAACTGAGTAATTACATTTAAGAAATTATTTGATTGAACATGGCTATTGATCATAAGGTGCATTTTTTTTTTACTACCTAAAAGTCAATCCATAGCGTGATATATCTAGCCATTGATATGGCAACATTGAACAATTGTAATTTCTTGGGACCAGGCAACTCCTCTATGATTCCTCTCAGTGAAAGAATACTGTGCAAGGGCAGTAGCCTGTCAAACATTACTGTCCTCATGACCTCATAAAAAGTTGTTGAAGTCCTCCTCTAATAAATAAGGAAAACACCACTAAAAAATTAAGAGGGAAATAATACTCCTTTCCTGTGATTTTGAATTTCAAGTGGCAAAAAGATAATACTCAAGTTCTTTCTATTCAAGATAAGGCATATGAGATATATGCCTGGAATAATACTCTAAACCTGACACAACTCAGGATGCCTTCCTTGTCCAAAGTTCACATTGAAAGAAACAACAGACAGCTTTCTAAGGTATGACCATAGGCAATCAAGCCATGGTGCTTGAAATTGCCAAAAGGCATTTCTGTAGAGGCAGATGTGCCATCTATGGAGTAGCCTCATAAAATTATTGTTTATCAAACATGGAAAAATGCTTTCAGATCCTCTCTATTGGGGAATTTAGTGAGAAATAGAGAAGTTAAGAATGATGACACAAAGAAGGAGAGGGCCTTAAGCAGAATCTTATTAGGCAATAAAATCAATGGGTAAACAGGAGCCATAATTTAGAGTAGAAAGGAGGTAGCAGGATTAGAAGGCAAGGAAAGTAACTGGAAAAAGAAGCCATAGATATCTCTGAGGGAAAGAAGAATTGGAAGTCATAGTGACCTGAATGATTTTCTAATTCTCCTTAAAACAGCTTTTTTTCACATCCCCAGGCATGTGTCCTTATATAAACCTATTAATTTTGGCAATCTGATTCTCCACACCTTGAAACGTTTAAGATAATAGAACATCCTACAATAGCACGAGAAGGTTCACAAATAAAAAAAATAAAGATACATTTTTCAAAAATAATAATTTGCTCAGAATTGTGCTATATGTTTCTAAAGTATGTGAAACTTCTAATCCTGAATAAGACATTGAAACTTATCAACTGTAAATTTGAAATCTATATTGCCCCCAGATGACATTTGGCAATGTTTGAAGGTATTTTTGGTTGTCACCAAAATGGGTGGGCAGCTGCGACTGGTATTAGTGAGTAGAAGCCAGAGATGCTAGTAAATATTACAGTGCACAGGAGTCTCCTCCAACAAGACAAAGAATTCTCCAACCTAAATGTCAGTCATGCCAAGTTTGAGTCTACACACTGATCTAAGCCAAGACGAGTTGGTTCAAAACAAATTAGAACTTTCTGATTTGAACTAGAATTCCCACCCAACTATTTCAAATCAAAGTTTACTCTTTTTGCCTATATGCTCCATCATTAGTATAATTGAATATATACATACAGTTTCAAGGTTGAAAGCATCTAAAACTAAACATGTAAATCTTCAGAATATAATGTTTTGAGGATTTTGTTTTGAAGAATTCTATCCTTTAGGCAAGAAAAATAATATTGTGAGAAGTTTCTTTGAATTGCATTATTACCATTTTGCTGATGTAAGTCAAAGGAACAGGTTGCAGTGAATGCTTTCAGACAATAGGGAAATCAATGAAAGTGATGAACTTGCAGAGTCAAGTGTGTCCTGATTTTTATAAAGCAAAATGCCCAAAGTTTATTTTCTAGAACCTCTGATACATCTACATGTGAATATTTTGGCCTTGTGCAGATGATTTTATGATTATATAATAATCATAAAATGATAATTCATTTTATAACTGACTCTTTGCATGTAAGTGCATAATAATATTATATTATAGACACCTTAGAATTATACACGAACAGATAAATAAATGTCTGTTCACCTAGCCTGATTTCAACTTCAAAGAGTAAAATCTTTTCTTCCCTGACAAAGGAGAAAAATCAATCGTCACTTCATAATCATTAGATTTAATGATTAAAAATTCAAAAATCCTTGAGCTGTGGGAAAAAAAAGCAAATCAGAATAGAGGATTCAGGCTTCAGTAGGCAGCTTGCATACAAAAAGGGACAATGACAAGGCAACTTGAAGCTTTGAAAATGGGATAGAAAAATGTAGTTTGCTGAATATTTCATAATTTGAACTACTGCTTTTACTAGTTTACACTCATCAAATAGTAATACATGATTTTTCTTACTAAAGCTGATAAGACCACTATCACAATTTCATATACATGAAAATTGAGGCTTAAATTTTTTTTTTAAAAATTTATTTATGATAGGCACACAGTGAGAGAGAGAGAGAGGCAGAGACACAGGCAGAGGGCGAAGCAGGCTCCATGCACCGGGAGCCCGATGTGGGATTCAATCCCGGGTCTCCAGGATCGCGCCCTGGGCCAAAGGCAGGCGCCAAACCGCTGCGCCACCCAGGGATCCCGAAAATTGAGGCTTAAAGTAGTTTACCAGAGTGTCTAGGATCACACAGTGAGTGCATGGCAGAGGGAATGTTAGAGTCAAGGTCTGACTGGGAAAAGAGTATATAATTTTTTAAATTTACTTTCCAAAATCTTTTCATGAATATTGTAGGTGCTAATTTTTGATGGATGGTCATAAAGAACACTAATGTTCACTGAATATTTTAATGCTAATATTATGCTAATGTATTCACATAAATTACTTTATTAAAAAATAATAGCTGTATCATTGATTAGAGAAGTGACCAGGAATAAATAATAGAGAATTAAAATTGAATCGTTCAGACAAGAGATATTTTTCTGGTATTGAGAATCCTATTACAGTATGTAATCTAGCCCTCGTGTTTGTTGAGCAAGTCCATGAAAAGTTCACAAAAATGCCTTTCTTACAGTATAAAATTTTCTACTCACTGCATAAGACCACTACTTTGAAAACATTTTAGTAGCCACAGACAGAATAATTACAGATATTTGGTGTCTAATTTAAGATGTCTCTCTCTCATAGGTGGGGCCTATTTGAAAGTAGGTAAAATTCAACTTGTTATAGTTTAGGATTAGTGAACACAGGAAGGTAGGGATTTAGAAGGCAATCTTGAAAGGTAAACAGCCAGTTGATAAACTAGTTTAGGCACTGTCATTGTCCTGAGAAGAAAGAACTGGTGACTAGTTGATCAGCTTATTGCTCAGATAAACAGATTGGAGGGTGTTCCTGAAACTAGCAATAAAGTCATTTGCAATGTCATTAGGACAAGAGTTTCTTAAACTAGTTAAATCTCATTAACTGCAGATATGTTGCTTCTCCTGTGTTAGCTCAAAATGTCATCAAGAAGTCAGGTTTCTTTTTCCTCTTCCCTGTCATCTTTGGACAGAGGCATTTATCTTATTAATTTCAAAGTAACTTGAACACATCCAAACATCATACCCACATTCTGGGTATTCGGAAGAGAACGGAAAAGAGAAAGTGGGGGGAAAGTCTAGATTATGCAAGTTTTTTGGTTTTTTTTTAAGATTTTATTTATTTATTCATGAGAGACACACAGAGAAAGAGGCAGAGACAGGCAGAGGGAGAAGCAGGCTCCATGCAGGGACTCCAGGATCACACCCCAGGCTGCAGGCGGCGCTGCAGGCTGGGCCACTGGGGCTGCCCCAAGTCTGTCTTTTTAAAATGTTTTTCCACAAGTCTTCAGTTTTGCTTTCATCTCATTTGTCACAACTAAGTCTCATGACTAGCTCTAGCTAAAAAGGAAAATGGGAAGGTAAATCTTTAGGCTTTACAGCCTCTAACGCAGAAGAAGGAAGTTAAAAGAGGTTGTGAATTGATTTTATGTTGCTAATACACAGTGTTGGTTGCAACACTGATTTTAGCTGAATCTCCTAACTGGCACAGTTATCAATATTATTAAGGTATCATATTGAGCTGCACTATATCCCCAGGCACTCTGGTATATTATTTACATGCATCACCTCATGAAACTTGACTCCAAGCCTATTTGGTAAAAAATAGTATTATTCCTCTTACAGATGAGGAAACTTGATGGTAGGTAACTTGCCTAAGGACACAAAGAGCTTATGTGTCAGATGGGATTTAGAACCCAGAACAATTTTACTCCAAAGCTTGGGCTATTCACATTATAGCTGCTTGTTTCTTCCAGTGTAAAAATATAGCATTCAAGTGTATACCAACTGCTTCCTTTTATGCCTAGCGAATTGTCCTATACTCAAATAATTTCTCATTTTGATCAGAACTTCCTGTAATCAGATAAATTAGTCTAAGCATTCAGAATATGTTTTTTTTTACTTAAAAAAATAAATGCCCCCATAAATAAATAAATAAATGCCACCTAATGTGCACTAGATATATTGTAGTATTTTTTTCATATACTGAAATCAGTGAACTGGAACTCGTATTATAAGCTATGTTTTTGCTGGCAACTGTTACCACCCAAGGACATATATTCAAAATAATTTAATAATGTCATTTTATAAGTTGTAGATTCAAAAATATTTTTTAAAACTCCTCTAAAAACAAGTCAGCATGAATTTTTCCATTCTCATATAGTATCCCTACAGCTGATTATTTTAAATAGCAATGTCAGTAGAATTTCAAGTTTAGTAAAATCATTTTCTCCCAACATGGTGTAAAATCTTTCCATGTTTACATTATAAAATCAACTGATTCAAAATTAGAAACACAGTGTTGCCTGTTACTTTTTCTGAGGCTGTTATGAAAACATAATTTGTCATTCCCTTAGAAAATGGTTAAACCAAAACCAAGTAATCTAACAATAATAAAATACTTATTACAGCTGGTGCCTTGCAGATTTTTATTTTTTTATTTTTTTTTATTTATTTTTTTTTTTTACCTACTGCTTCTTGTATGGCTGACAGTAACTCAGAACTGAGAGTCTGACCATGACATTATAGATTTGTTAGGGTAAATGGATCATGTGGGAATATAAACCTTCACTCACATTATGCAAAATATTTAAAAATTAGACCACATATATTGCTTCCATACAGAATTGAACTTGTGCATTCACAGAGCACACACAGTTGCCACAAAATGGAACTTGAAAGATACTTAGAAAAGTCAGTCTATGAATATAACAAAAAGGAAAAGAAAAAATCGAATATTGATCTGTCTCTATGATTGCAATCTTTGATTTTTTAAAAAAGATCTATTTATTTTAGAAAGAAGGAGCATATGTGAGTAGTGAGGGGGGAGGGGAGAGGGAGGACACAGAGAATCTCCAAGAGACCTCCCTGCTGAGCGAGGAGCCAGATGTGGGGCTCCATATCACAACTGTGAGATCATAACCTGAGCAGAAATCAAGAGTTGATTGCTCAACCAATGGAGCCAGCCAGGCACCCTTTGATTTTTTTAGTTTGAAGACTATGGAGATCTCTGTAGGTATGAACGATCTTCAAAGAATAATACAGGCTATGAGTTATTAATCAATAGTTTGTTTTATGAACTATATTTTGCATTAGATTGGCTGTCTAGTCACTGAGCAGGGACCATTGAGGGTAAAAGTCAGACAGAGTCAATATGTTTGTCGCGTTGCTATCATTACTCTTGTTTTTTTTATGGACTGTTCTAGAATGGGCTAGCTAAGAGAAGAACTGGCACATTAGGAAATCTACCCTCTCCCCTGGAAAATTTGAACAGATGGGCAATGCACTCTGACAACCATATAATTTCTTTTCTTTCAGTATTGGCATATATGAATAGTACCTTATGAAGACAAACGGTCAAGCATTTTGTCCCTAGAAAGTTCCACAAAATAATCATGAGAGAACAATTAATTTGTTCCCTAAATGTTTGCCTTTACAGCCTAATTTTGACACCTGCTTCCATTCCTGCCTGACTTTATGCTTTCCTGGTTTTCCTGCTTTTTTTCCTTACCTCATTTTTACCTTCCTAAATCATTCACTTAGGAAATCAGTAGGTGGGATCAAGAAAGGTGGGAATCTACTTATCCTTGAGTAGGAGCAAGTGGTACAGCACAGGAGTTAAGAGCCAAGTGGAGTAAGGAGGATGCTCATCCAGTAGGTTAGTAAAGGGGAGGCAGCACACATAGAGTATCAGAGCAGAGAGGATGCTGCTTGTCACTGAGTGTTGGGGGCCAGGCAAGGTGAGAAGGCCATCTGCATAGGAAGGATTGCAGTGGTGACTAGACATTAGTTACTGCCTGAGGGACGTGTCAAAAAGACTAAATATATTAAGGGTAATGGACACCAAGTTTCTTTCTGTCAAAAAAGACACAGCAAAGGAAACACTACAATGATTTCTATGACGTTGAGTTAGAGACATCAGTGTGAAGTTATGGTTTTGAAAATATAGAAGCATAAATATGTGGGGGACAGGGACATAAATATTTTCTTTAGCTCAACCCGCTGAGTGTCCATAAAAGCTTGGGAGCAGGAGTCACTCCATCATACTACATATACTTGGAGTCCACATCTTCTTTACTATGTACTGTTTCCCACCAAAAAGAGCCAGAGCTCTGCAGAGAAATTACTGATTTCAAGTTCAGAACAGGGAAGATATAACTTCAGAACAGGGAAGATATAAGCTTGGAATAACTTATGATACTAAACAGTAAGAACTTTCTCTCAGAAAGATTACGGTGGGGGATCCCTGAGTGGCTCAGCAGTTTAGCGCCTGCTATAGGCCCAGGGGGTGATCCTGGAGTCCCGGGAGAGATTGAGTCCCACAATGGGCTCCCTGCATGGAGCCTGCTTCTCCCGCTACCTGTGTCTTTGCCTCTCTCTCTCTCTCTCTCTCTCTCTCTCTCTCTGAAAGATGACTGTGTTTCAAAAACAAGACAAAGCCAGTTTGAAGGATCAGGTGAAATTGGAATAATCTTATCAGCAAAATAAATAATGATAGAGATGAATTGTTATAAACAAATAAATAGGAACCTATTTTTTTACTGAATAAGTAAATTAATAAATTAATTTTCAGATGGGAAAATATTTCCTTGAATGGCATGCCAATGGAAGGCCATAGAGAAGGGATGATGGAATAGCTAAAGCATCATTTGGTGGCCATCACAATAATGATTAATTCATTCATGAAGCAGAAATAGATATTAAACTGAGTGAAAGTTTGATAAGGAATGAAATAATCTCAATTACTATCCTTGAAAGATCCTTATAAAGACAGAAAGATTACTGTGCCATGGGGAAACCTGGCAAGGGAACACTTTAATCAAGATATCAAGTTTAAAATCATAGGCAACGGGACAAATTTAAATAGTGTACCACCTGATGGAATGTAATGCGAAGTACAGAGCATTACTTCTATGATACTCCTACCATAACTATATAATCTAAATTTTAAAATGAAGACTTTTCAAATAAATGTTAACTGAGAAAAATCCTATAAAACAATTGGTCTATAATCTTCAAAATGTCAAGGTCATGTAAGTCAAATAATTGCTATAGAGTACTAACGGTTCATGACAAGTAAGTGAAAAAGTAATAGTGGCCTGATCCCATTTACTAAAAAGGACATTATTGAGAAAACTGCCAAAATTCAGATGGAATCTTTGGATTAGATGGTGGTAATACACCAATGTTAATAATCTTATTTAATGGCTACATTGTGACTCTACAGGAGAATGTCTCTGTAACTTGATATATATTTAAGTGTTCAGTTGTGAGGGATCATCATCTAAGCAACTTACTCTTAACGGGTTTGAGAACAAAAAAGCTTTTTTGCGATTGCAAAAGTAAAAGCTTATAGTTGTATCAAGATAAAAAGACAAAAAAGTTTTGGGAATTATAATTCCATATAGAACTTGCTCCAATACATTAACGCTGAAGAATTTGACCCGTTATTTTCCATATAAACTTCTCTTGGAACTCAAGGAAAACAGAATTATTTGAAAATGATTGTATAATAATTGTGTCTTTAGGAAACTAAGCATAGTTGCAGAAAGCTTTGAAGGAGTTCTCATTTAAAAATAATGTTTAAAATGTGTATTTCTAAATTACTCTAATATTATATCTACCAATTACTGGTACTTATTCCTTTATAGCTTCTAAAATTAATTTATTTTCCCATTACTCTTTCTTTTCTTGGCTAAAATCCATGCTTCCATATCTCCTTAGGCTGCCTAAAGAAAAGTAGAGTTCATTGGATTCTCTTTCAAATTATTTCTCTGCCATCTCATGGGGCAAGTTTTAAAAGGGTAAATTTGCTTACATAAATTTCAATATAGTTTGTAGTTCAAACTGTAGCAAAAAGGCAAAACACAAAAAAGTTTCTTTTCATATAAGAGAAAAACAATTGATATAAAATAATAAATTACTTAAACTACTGAGAATTTAAGTTAAAGTTACATTAGGCTTAATTCACTAAAATAAATTGTAATGCACCCAAGGATTAGCACCCATGACCTTAAATTACTCAAGATTGAACCCGAGAAAAATACATTAAAATTTCCAGGAGAAATATAATCAATATTTGAGTATTATATTGCTATCTTACTAGAGTTACTTTGCAGTGCATTTTTGAAGTTGAGTGTTGTATTTGTGCAAATTAAAAATTAAAATATTTTACCCTGCCATCAATCCTACTTGTCTCCTAAGAATCACAGGACTAACATCATATTGTAATACTCTATTGGAGTGAGCTAACCTACAGCTAATAGTTTGCTCCATTCTATCAAATGACTTATTTTGTGTACAGTATGACAAATACATGATTAATTCTCTTTCTTTATGAAAACTTCGCTACTTGTGTGGCTTTGAAAGGAAAGGTGCCTTTGAGGATGAATGAGCGGAGTTCCACAGAGACAAATAGTATTGAGGGCAACAGGTTAACCCACTCAATCTGTAGTGAAGCGGAGCTTCCCTGGAGATCATCCAAAAAGCAAAGAATAAAAATAAGGAAGCTTTTAATTTTAGTGTTTAAACCCAGGAAAAGTCAGTGTTTGCTTTTTATAATATTTTTACATATAAGTGACCTGGAAAAGTAATACTCATCTTACTCTATGATGTCGTATAAATATTTTCAAATTCAAGAAGAAAACTTTGGAAGTATTTGAGGATATAGTTGCTGTTTTTTTTTTTTTTAACCTGTGTTTAAAATATCTTACTACACAATATTTCCCCTAAATGATTTTAAAGCATGATACTAAAGGGGAAAAAAATCTATAAATCCATTAGCTAGACTTAACAAAGATCTTTACAGAGGAACATATTTGTCATAGAATTTATTAGTGTGACACAGAAATGCTATATAATTAGATATATTACCATTATTTTGGATACAATATATTCCTTATAGAAGATAAGGTCAAAGTTTTCTGAGGATTTAGAAATCAGAGGAATTTCCTTTGGGGAACATTTTAGTGTTATAGAAAAAGTAAAAATTTCAGACCTGGGGATCTGGTAACAGAATCCTGAAGAATATAACATGCAAAGTAAAAACAGTCTTTTATAGAAGTAGATTCTTGAGAACTGATTATGACATATTTTCCAGCCAATGTTATATAAAGCAGTAAGTGGGAAGTTGCTTTATTGCTCCAACTCAGAAGGTCCCCAGATTTCACACTGACTATGGGATTTCAGGCATCTGTGTGAGGCACTGTACCCTTTCCCTGTTATCTTTGTGTGGATGTATGAGTATTTCCTCTGCTGCTTATTTGCTGACTCAAAGTCAACTAAAGTTAAAAAAACAGCCTTGGAAAGGATCTCTAGGCTCCATCTTCTCAGTTCTCAGACCAGGACCACATTTCCTTTTCTTCTTTAGTTCATTTAGAATAAGAAAAATCAGGTTTTCACAAATTACCTATTTTTAGGTTTCTCATCTTTAAAATGGCAATAACAAATTTACTTTTTAGAGAAGTTATAGAATTTAAATTAGATAAAAGAAAAAAATCCGGGACGCCTGGATGGCTCAGTGGTCGAGTCTCTGCCTTTGGTTCAGGGTGTGATACTGGAGTCCCGGGATCGAGTTCTGCCTCGGGCTTCCTGCGTGGAACTTCCTTCTTCCTCTACCTAGTCTCTGCCTCTCTCTCTCTCTGTGTGTGTGTGTGTGTGTGTCTCTCATGAATAAATAAATAAAATCTTAAAAATAAAATAAAATAACATTCTTTTGTATCTTAAATTGCAACAATTATTAAGCATTACATTTTCTGTTTTTATAGCTTTTGATTAGGCAGTAGTTTACCTCCTCTATAACTGTGATCTGTACATCTCCAAAAAGAATGGGTATTCTCTATGTAAATAATCATAATACATGATGTCATTTTTTGGGTATGTTTTATTTTTCCTTTCAGCTTCCTTTTTATTTATTCCTTCTAAAACTTTTTCACTTCGGGGTGACAACTTGCTATCATGGTCCTCCTCGCTCTTGTTCTATCAGTGACTTTGCAGATTCATCAGTGGCAGTGTGATAGAATGTTGTCAAAGATGACTATAATAATTTGTATGATGCTCTTTGGAAATGAGATTTGGCTGCTCATTAATGAAAAGTGGAACCCATCTTCTCTCACCTTGAATCTGGACTTGCTTTGGCATCATGCACATTCTGGGGCTTGGCCTCAAGAAATCTTGCAGGTTCCACCTATTACCTTTTAGAACCGTGAGACCAACTGACCCATGAAAAAGTCAGACCAGCCTATTGGTAAATGAGATCATGGAGGAAAACCAAAGTGTCCAAGCTGTCAGTCTGGTGAAGGGGATGGAAAGTGAAGGAGACTCCTTGGATTCTCCAAACCCAGTTGCCATGTCAGATGACTATAGCTGAATGAGAAAGCCAGAAGAGATGAGCTCAGAACTACGTAGCTAACCTAAAGAGTCATGAGAAATAATGGATCATTGCTGTGATCAGTAAGTGCTGTGAGTGAGAATTTAAGCAGCAATGGGTAACTGAAATAGGCAGTTAATGAGAAGGAGAAGAAGAGGAAAGCAAAATACTAACTCTTGTCCTCCAATACATAGAGATCAATATCTTCCGACGGCTTTTCTCTTTCTACTCTCCTGCCAGCAATCACATTCTGCTTTTTACTGCAACCCCTGGGGAGAAATCATGTTCCCATTCCTTGGAATGTGTTTTCCCTCTTCTTTCATTATCTAACCAATTCCTACTTATTCCTCAAAACAGTTGACAATCACTTTCTCTAGGCAGCTTTACAAACTTCACCTCAATCTTTCTAAATAACCCAGATCCAGTCTCACACTTCACCCTAGGAATGTCGCTATGGCTCTTTATGGATTACTCACTGATGTCTTCCTACTAGACTGTAAAGCTTGGAAAAGTGTCATGTTATAAATAGCTTTTTGCCATCAGCCCTCAATATGTATCTATTTAACAAATTCTTAAAATGTTTATCTCTGGGAAAACTTGGTTGTTTTATATAATGTAGATGGATATTACTTTTAGCCTTTATGTACACAAACTCACCTAATTACCATGTCTTATCATGTTATAAGAATAAAGGAGGTAACTTTACCTAGCATAGTGTCTTGTTCTGTAAGCAATTTTGGGTTGCTTTTGTTTCTAATTCACTATTCAATTTGTTCTTCAAAAAAATGAAACTGCTCTAAATAAATATTTTAAATAAATGAGGAAGCCAAGGGCATAAAGTGAGATTAAAACAGGTATGAGTCTTGCACCCAAAACACATGAAATGACATACTAGTTTCTTTCAAGATATGAACTGAAAATATAGCTTCAAGATGTTTTGTAGTCAGTTTGAAGAGGAATACATTATTTTAAATAACCTTGGATGATAAAATTATAAACATATTCAGAAACATGTAGGAAGTGAGGGAAAAATTGCAAATTTCCAAGGACTGTTTCTTTTAATGTTCTTCAGTTTAATCTGATCTTGCTATGGCCAAAGCATAAGGAAGTTAAGTAATCCTGTGGGAGTTTCCTAATTGTCTGATTTAACCCAAAAATAGATTTTAGATTGCTTAATGAGTATATGGACTTCATACCCTTCTGGCTATGCTCCATAAATATTTTCCTTACTTTTGATTTTTATCAGAATAGACACAGTGAATTTTTTGGAGTACATATACTTGGATTGTAGATATTTTTCCTTGCCATTCAATTTATGCCAATTTAAGCATCACGTCTTAGGAGAGACAATGGGAAAAAATTAGCCTATATTCATGGAGTATGACTATGGAGATTAAGAGCCAGAAAGTCTTGAGAGAATTGGTGATTATAACCCAGGAAATAAAATATAAGAAACATGATATATTCCTCAAATATTTGATAAAACTTTAGGTAGAAGATGTATTAAACTTTTGTTGCCTGATCCCAAAAGGTAGAACTTAGAGTTATAATTTATAGTTATAAGAAATTATTTTCAGCCTGACATGTGAACGACATTTTTGACACTTTTAACCATGTAAATACAATAAAGACTGTGTCAGAGTACCTCAATGGTTTACAGACTCACATTCAGATAGTTATGCTTTTGCAACAAATTTTTCACCAATGAAGGGAAAATGTAACAAATGTGTGTGTGTGTGTGTGTGTGTGTGTGTGTGTGTGTGTGTGCATAACTGTGTATGGTAGCACATCACTATTTGCCAACTATATTTTCTGGGAAATGATGGTCTTGTGTTCATCTTAATTTTTTTTAAATGTTCATTCTTTTTTTTTTTTCTTTAAAGATTTATGTTAGAGAGAGAGAGAGAGAGAGAGCATGTGAGTTGGGGGGAGGACAGAGGAAGAGAATCTCAAGCAGACTCTATGCTGAGTGCATAGCTGAGGTGGGGCTCAATCTCACTATGCATAAGACTGTGACCTGAGCAGAAACCAAGAGTCAAACACTTAATTGACTGTACCACCCAGGTGTCCCTAAAATGTTCATTCTTTTTTTTAATATTTTATTTATTTATTCATGAGAATACACAGAGAGAGAGAGAGGGAGAGGTAGAGGGAGAAGCAGACTCCATGCAGGGAGCCTGACATGGGACTCCATCCTGGGTCTCCAGGATCATGCCTGGGCTGAAGGTGGTGCTAAACCGCTGAGCCACCTGGGCTGCCCTAAAATGTTCATTCTTCATGAATTGATAATGATGTTATTTTTGATGAATTGATTTATTTCTGTGATCAGTTTAAAAAAATTATTCTTGAAGGTAAAAATCTACAACCTTTATAATGGATAATAATATAATGGTGATGCTCATTGATAGACTTCAACCAAACACTAATTAGATTAGCCAATGGGGTCTCTCTAATCTAGAAGAGATTCAAAACTCTGGTTCAAAACTCATAGCTGGGGATACCTGGCTGACTCAGTTCGAAGAGTATGTGACTCTTGATCTCAGAGTGGTGAGTTCAAGCCCCATATTTAATGTAGAGATTATGAAAAAATAAAAATAAACTTAAAAAAAAAAAAGAAAAACCTCATAGCCAGTGGATTTGAGTGATAGTGATCTTTCACTGTACCATGATTCTAGATTTGTATTTTTAAAATCTTCCAGACAGGTCTTTGCTTTGTTGTCTCACAACATCTTTCTGTTTTGGACTTAATAGACTCCAAATTCCATATCATAGATTTCACACCCAGGGGCACGGAAATAAAGCAGTATAAATGGAGTCAGAATTTTTACAATTGAAGGTAACTCTCACAATGATCACATATAATTTACACCTCCAAAGATTAATTTTTATTTCATATTTTCTAACATAAGGAAATAGTTGGAACATAAGGTGTATGCATTTACTTTTTTTCTGCATCTGATATTAAATTAGTGACTTAATGACATGCAGTACTTTGGATATTGAACAGATGGCCATATTAACATTACCATCCATAATAAATAATGTAATGGTAGTAAAAATGCCCAGACATTATCTGGTATTAATGTCATTCATTGTCATTCAATTACATCTTCGTATTTTCAACCATGTTGTAATATTTTATCAGCTAACATTTGTTTTTACTGTAACTATTATATAACTATTTAAAATTTAACACAAAATAGAATCGAAATACAGAGTTCATTAAGTTTTTAACCTATTTATGGCTGTTTGAGTCTAAGAATTTGACCAAGCAAGAGATGCTCATATTAATAAGTAATGTAAGACTGAAATATATTAGACATCTGTATTCTAAGAGTGAAGAGAAAGATGGAAAGCACAAAGTAAAATCCATTTGCATGTAAAAGAGAAAGCATTAGTGTTATTTAAATAACAGTAATATCCTTGCTTTTTGAAAAATCTTTTAGAATAATGTATCATGCTTCCTTCTAAATGATGTGAAATACGCAATAGGCATATGATGTACCCAATCTCTCCTCTCCCCCAAACGACATCACTAATCATCCGAGGTACTCTCTCCAGCTGAACTCAGTTGTATTTTCAGAATATTCTTCACCTTAGTGCTCGAAGCAGCCAGAATCAGTCCATGAGAATTGGCTCTAGAGGTAAAAATCAATTTGCTTTTCTATTTGCTCTTCCAAATAGATCATGAGAAGCTGGAACACTAACATGAATTTAGGAAACAGCCCAAAGCTTGGATAGTGAAGTTGCCTAAATTTCTGAGGTCTAAAATTATACATTAGCCTCAAGGACTTCTAATCTATGAAGATGAAGGATATTCTTTTGTTCACTTAAAATCCATCATTGGAAACATTTTATAAAAATACATGTCATTTCTAACCAGTTGGAAGCAAAAATTGTTTAGGCCTTCCACAGCAAATAACTACCTATGATGGGTGTTGGGGGAGATAGGAAAACAGAAGGTTACTGTTTTAGAGAGCTTAGAATGTTCATGCCAATCACATGCCAGTCATTAAAACCACCACTGTAAATGAGACAATCAGTATCCTTCTTCAAGGATCTTACATTTTAGCTGGGGAGCAATAAACAACAAATGATTAAATAAATAAATAAGATAGTTTTACACAGGAGAAAGTGCTCTGATGGAAATTACACAAAATAATGGAATACAGAACAAGAGGGGATAGAGTAGCAAGTAGCATTAATATGTCATGGAAGTCCTCTCTCAGAGCTGAGAGATAGATGAAAAACAGGAAGGAACTGGGATATGACTTTGATGTTAATGTTATTCTTATTCTATAGGACTGCTATGTCTTATTTTATTGTTAATGTTACCATGGTGTAACATTCATGGAAAGGAATGAAAGAAAATCCAGGGAAAGAAAATAGTAGTACAAAGGCCAGGAGACAATAATAGCCTAATTTATGCTTTTGCACAATATGTGACTAATATTAATCAGTATATACAAAAGTTTTCAACTGCCTACAATTTATACAAAATGCTTACTTCAGATAGAACACATTCATGGCAATTGGAGTATAATCCTCTGCATATAGATTATCCACATGTTGCTATTTGTTTTTCTCAATATAACTATTCAAACCATTATCACTAGGGGTAGATATCGCCTCAGTTAATACACTCATCTTACTTTACTATCTACCATAACTTACTCTTCATTGGGACAAAAATTTTACTTTTTCTGCTGAATGTCAATAGTTTAAACTCGGTTCAGGGTTATTAAGCATCTCTTAATTGTGTAATATTTTCAGCAAACAAATTGAAAACATTGGAAAAAATTATAATTGCTATCATTATTGTCTGAAGCAGTGGTAGGCAAAGCACCATTTATAGGCCAAGTCTGATCTGCTGCCTGTTTTGGTACATAAAGTTTAATTGGAACACAGCCAGGGCTGTTCATTTACATGTTGTCTGCAGCTACTTTGTTGCTAGAACAGGGAGTTGAGCAGTTGCAACAGAGACCCCATGGCCTAAAGTCTAAAATATTCACTATTTGGTCTTCCACAGAAAAAGTTTCCAAACATCTTGTATGAAGTGCTTCAGTAATGTTGGAGGACATTCAAAACACCAATGTGTTTTATCAAAGTCTTCAGTGATAAATGCACTTAGGACTTTTATTTTTATCTACTTCCAATCTATAAATTTCACCTGAATTAATTTGATTAATTCTATTTTCAGTCATAGAGAAATAGAACCCTTTAAATTTTATCTATAAAAATATTCCGTTTTGTTTTCTAGACCAAAGTGCTATTGTCTTCACCAGTGAACCAGTTTTTCTTTCCTTTTTCTTTCGCTTCAAATTTACACAATGTTAATTGTCAAATATATTCCATTAAAATAGAATTATGACACCAGATAAATAACATATTAATTATTTTGCAATATATTTAGAAAAAATTTTAACAATATTATAAGTGCTTCCAACAAGGTACGAGCAAAAGCTATAAATGATCAGTGAAAGGAGAAATCACTTCTACACAGTGAAAAGTTTACGGAATTTGTGTTGGATAGTATATATACCTTAGTATATGCCAGTATGTTGGACCAGAGTATATGCTAATTGAATAGAATTTGCAGTTGAATTTCAGGATTAGTAAATAAAAAGATAAAAGCAGAAAGAACAACACACAATGAGCTGGAATATAGCTGAGAAGGAAAGTACAGTAGGAAAAAATCAACAACTTGGCAAGTTGTATATAAATCTATTCCAATTTTTTTTGTTGAATCCTTTATTTTAAGAAATTGAAATGTTGGGATGCCTGGGTGGCTCAGCAGTTTAGTGCCAGCCTTTAGCCCAGGGCGTGATCCTGGAGTTCTGGGATCAAGTCCCACATCCGGCTCCCTGCATGGAGCTTGCTTCTCCCTCTGCTTGTGTCTCTGCCTCTCTCTCTGTGTGTCTCTCATGAATAAGTAAATAAAATCTTAAGAAAAAAAGAAATTGAAGTTTTTTTTTAAGATTTTACTTATTTATTTGAGAGAGAGAGAGAGAGAACACAAGTGTGGGGGGGAGGGGCAGAGGGAGAGGGACAAGCTAAGCAGGGAGCCCAACTTGAGGATTTATCCTAGGACCCTGAGATTATGACCTGAGCTGAAGGCAGACCTTAGCCACCTGAGCCACTGAGGTGCTCCAGAAATTGAATTTCTTGTATTGCATTGCTCATGAATTTTAAATATCCCACAGAAAAGTAGGATTCTTATCTTTCAGAAAAACAGTTCTTTCCCGCCACACACACACACACACACACACACACACACCTCTCTGAGGTACATTTGCAATTCATTGACTTATTGCTGGAACTTTTATCTTGCTGATTACTATAGAAGCATTCTTTTGAAATGGAAAATCATGGTAGTTATTTTAAATTATGTGTCTCTGACTGTTTTGAAAGTTTGAGCACTATAGCTACTAACTTAACAGAAATGTATTGCACTCCTGCTATGTTCACATATTGGTAAGATAGCCCTAGACAATCATGCATGGCCCATGCTTTTCCTGGAACAAACATTAGGGTTAGTGATAGGAATAAAAAAGTACACCAATAAACTCAAGACAATTTTGAGATGCCTTCAGATAATAGATATAAAATGCAGAGATATGATAGTGATTGAGACTTGGTATGGGCATGATATTTTAGATATTAGAGACTCAAGGAAGTTATCCCTAAGAAGAGAATATAGGACAGAGACTTAAAGGCAAATGAATCCTTTAATGAACAAGTCAGAGGAGTGTGCCCAAGTAAAAGGAACAGTGTGAAGATTGAGGATAAAAATTAATTGGAGTTACCTGTTTTGCAAATGGCAAGGGGGGGGGAGTCAGAGTAATTGAACAATAGTGTTACAGGAAAAGGTGACTGTGTATATCATGAGAGAGGATGTCAAAAACCTCATCATGCCAGCTCTGGATTCCATGGTAAAAGGTTTAGGCTTTATTTTAAATGGCATAATGGGCTATTATAAAGTTTTCCTACATGGAGCTGACAAATACAATTTATAGTTTTAAAAGACATTTCAATTGCTTCATGCAGAAACTATTTGGGGAGGGGAAAAGGAGAGAAACTATTTAGGAGGTCATCATACTAGGAAAAGGATAAGGATCACTTGGACTGAAGCAGTAGTAAAACATACTCAGAAATATGGAATTTGGGGATACCTGGGTAGTTCAGTGTTTGAGCGTCTGTCTACCTTTGGCTCAAGTCTTGATCCTGGGGTCCTGGGATGGAGTCCTGCATCTGACTCCTTGAGGGGTGCCTGCTTCTCCCTCTGCCTGTGTCTCTCATGAATAAATAAAAATAAAATCTTAAAAAAAAGAAATGTGGAATTTGGATATGTTGTTAATGTGGATTTGGCAGGATATTATCACAGAGTAGATGTAAAAAAAGAGACAATGGAAAAAAGAATTAAACAACTGCTAATTGTATTCTATCAACAAAGGGATAATAATGCCAATTACTGAGAAGCAGAAGATTGTAAAAAAATAAAAAATAAAAACAAAAACAAAAAACGGGTTTGGATATAGGACATCTGCCTACTTAGATATCATAGCATTTGAATATTCAAAGCTAGAACTCACAGATAGAAATGGAGACAGAAATTTGAGACTTAAGAATATACATGTACTAATATTTAGGATGAAAGTTCTACAGAGATTGTGTAGATTAGAAGCAAAAACAATTCAGAACTGAATCTTGCGACTTTCCCACATTTTGAGGTTAGAAGAGAAGGAGCTACTTTACAGAAAAGTAAGAATGTGTGACCAGTGATGAGGAATGAAGATAGAGAGTAGTGCCACAGAAATCAAAAGAAAAAGTATTTTAAGAAGGAAGAAATCAATTGTGTCAAGTGTTCCTGAATGATCTACTGAGAGGAGGATATTGAAATGGCCATTGGATTTGGAAACATGGAGTTTAAGTACCAAAGTGTCAGGGAAGTAAAAGGGGAAAAAACCTATTTAAAGAAGGTAGAAGATATAATGAGAGAGTAGGAAGAGTAGGCAAGAAATATAGGTGATTCTTTTCAGAAATTGCAAATATCCTAATTTCAGAATCCTGACCTTATCAATAAATACAATGTACATATGATGGAAGTTTAATATACAACTTGCCATTATTTATGGATGTGTTGACTATTAAGCAGAATTAGTAGATATGTACTTTTGAATATTGATGGCAAGCAAGGTTAATTAACTCTGAAGGGAAAGAACATATCATCCCATTTTCATATGTTCTCTGCTAACGTATCTTTCCACTTGGTCATAAAAAGTTTGAATTCTCAAAGTTTATTTTATAAAGCATGATTAAAAGTACATTAAATAGTTTTCTTAATTTTAAAATTCAATTCCATGGTCATAAGAACATGGAAAAGTATTTAAAAGAGTTATAATGATTCACAATTTATCGAGTATTAAATTAAAATATGCAAGTTGATGTATTATAGCTAGATTTACACAGTAAGCTTGTAATAGTGCCTGGATCATTGATTCCTTTAGAAGCTATTAGAACTTGCATTTATCATGGTACTCAGAATATGAAATGCACAAGCTAGATATACAGTTTTAAAATGTAAATAAAAATAGAACTATGATTATAAGTTATTATAAGTACACTTCAAGTGTTTAATGAGATTTATAACTTTGAAATACAAATCCAAAGAAATCTCTATTAGCTGTATGACTTGCACTAATCCCATCAATTTTGGGTTTTTAAAATAATCAGAATTATGGTACTGTACTTTATTTCATTAGTACTTGTAGCTGAAGAACTGCATATAACCTTTTTTATATCACAGAGGAATGGATTTATGGCGTGATTACAGCTGTTTTCAAATCAAGCATTTCACTTTAATATTTGTAGTAAAAATAAAAGAGAGAGAGAGAGAATTCCTCTTTGCCCTTGATGGATTTCCCATCCCGCTCTATCTGCAAAATAAATCATAGATGTTTTGATGTTGGAACCCTCTAAAAAGTAATCCAGAACACTTGAAAAATGTTAGCATAATATTACTAATTTGTTTTGCTTCCTATTAATGACAAAGGCTATGTAATGATTGTGTAATATACACCCTAGACTACAACTTGTAAATGGGTTTTAAGCCATTATAAATTATGCTGCTTCTTTAATACTAATGTAGCTAAGAAATCCCCAACATGTCTATTATAAATATTTATCTTTTGGGCTTTTATATGCCATAAAGATGTGTTTAAGCACAGTTTAGAACATTACAGTTTGGGAAAATATACCTTTTAAGAAAATTGAGGAAAAGATTGCAAAGAGATTGTTCTATATATATGGTCTCACTATTAACAAGTGCCTCTACTTAAATTTAATATTGAAAACAAAAAATATTTAATATATATTGTCAAAAACTGTGAAATGTCTGAGATGTCACCTTACTTACACAACATATATCAAGAAAATATGAACCTGGATCAGCATAAAGAACTCCATTATAGCACAATTAATAGCCAAAGTAACAGTGCGGTATACAATTTCCCACCTTGGCAAGTTGGAAGACCGATATTGTGAGAGCCAGATGGAAAAATGCTCTACACTCATGGTGAGTTCACTCCATAGGAAGACTGGCAAATATGAATTTCCTACATTTGTAAAGGGGAAAGAGATTATTTTCTCCCATCCTCTTCTGAGTTTTATTGGAAAGGATAATAATGCCCTAAATTCATTGCCTATCTAGAAGTATAACCTTCTGCTTTTGGAGAGATAGGAAAAATCTTTATTGTATGGGAGCAATAGCTCAACCACTAGGCTGCAGAGTTAGTCCTCATGGTATGTGGGAAGTAAAATATTTCCAGAGGAAATGAAAGCAAACATTCTCAATCTTTTATAGAGTATACATTTTCATTATTCAGGAGACTGAGGCTTTTTAAAGGAACACTAAGAAAGCCAAGGAAGCTTATTTCTCCACAATATATAAACCATAAAATGTTATCTTATTATTTTGTAATAGCAAAAATCATCCCCAAATTCTGTAGGAAGCTTCAATGTTTCTGTCAATAAAATTTGATTATTTTAAAAATACATTATTATCCTAAATATATGATATAGCAATTATGTATCCTGTATTTTTTTTCTTGGTTTAAAATTAGTTTATAAATAATTTTAGAAGAGAATTTTCATTTTGAATAATGAATATAAATTGCAGTTTTACCACCACTCAGATGTAAACTAACAAATTAATTTATTTATTTTTAACAGCTTGATTGAGGTATAACTGATATTCAAATAACCGTGGACATTAAATATATATGATCTGATGATTTTGAACATATGCAAACACCTAGGATATTATCACCGCAATCAGGGTAATGGAAATATCCAACATTTCCAGAGTTATTTTGTTTCGTTTCTTTCTTCTTCTTCTTTTTTTTTTTTTTTTGATGATACGAGTACTTAATATGAGATCTTAGAGTGCAGTTTAAGTTATACTAGCTAAATAAGTTCTAGAGATTTGCTGTACAATGTAATGTCTCCA
Source organism: Vulpes lagopus (assembly GCF_018345385.1). Lineage (NCBI taxonomy): Eukaryota > Metazoa > Chordata > Mammalia > Carnivora > Canidae > Vulpes > Vulpes lagopus. Next base: position 40,491,303 of record NC_054834.1, read on the forward strand.
GATAATAATATGGTATGATATACATAATATTTAATTAGGAGGTATTATTTACCCTACTTTGGTATAAATAGAAAATAAATAAAAGAAACCACTGTGCTAGTATGTACACCATATTTACTTGTAAGTTTCTTTGGAAAGAAATAAAACAATGTTCACAATTAGTGGTAGAAATGATATATAAATGTAGATATATGTACTGACAGCATAATCATTTTATTCCAATGGTTTTTATGTATTATCACTCTATATCTGTATTTAAGTATGACAAGGTATGATCATTAGATTCTATTTGATATATATTCCATTTTATTCCAACATAAGTAGTAGAGACAGCCTGTTTCTAGAGGCAGCAGCTATGACATTGAGGTCCTGATTTGCAAGGCTTTCTGATTGTGCATCAATGTGCACTGAACAGACACAGCAGTTAATTTTCGGCTTAGTTCTTAGCTGTTGTTTGAGTGTTTTTAATTAATATATAGAAAAAAGACATGTTTAAGCCCCCCATGTGACTCTCCAAGTTATGTATGCCATTTACTAAATCTCCTCTTACATCGCTTCAATTTCATCTTCCCTAACTAAGAACTCTATCCATTACAAACACGAATTTGTATTGCCTGTAAGGGGAACACAGTGACTTATATTAATTTTTGAGGAAGGCATTTTTTAGTTAATGTATGATGAAGATGAATGTGTCATGTGTAAAATCATTAAAGCATAATGTTTGAGAAATAACAATTCACTGTCTTATACACTCTGATTCTGGACAGGATGCTAAAGTTCTACTTTCCATTGGAAGTTATACTCTGAGTGGAAATATATATTCTAGACACTGGCCAAATACTGGTCTTCTGTTCTAGACAGTGTTTCAACAGATTAAATTGGAAGTCAAGATATATATATATATATATATATATATATACACATTTTTAAGGAATCTAAAGGCTTTATATTATATAAAATTGATCTAACTACATCTTCCCTTTCTTCTACAGGAGAAGAAATCAGAGGACCCAGGCAGTTCATTGAGATAGCATGACTCTTGTTATTTCAAGCAGTTGACCTAATGTTGTACTTTTCTGTTCAGAACTGCTTTGACAAACACCTGGGAATCATGTCAAAATATTTGAAGATTATGAGAAAAAGAAGGAGATAAAGATTTGAACTTTGTCTTTCTAGCTGTCTTTTTCCCCTTACACTTGGTTAATCCAATTCAAAGAAATAAAATTAAATCAAGTTGTTAAAAGATGCTGTTTATTTTTCAGATTATAGATAAAAGTGATAAATATTAGTAAGAAAATTAGAAAAATTAATCATATTAAATTTAGAAACTATGTAAAAGCCCCAAAGGGAAAATTAATCAGCTACACCTTAACTACTTTAAAACATCCATTGTTAATAAGATTGTCCATTATATCTATCTTAAAGGCATAGACATATGTAAATATATAAATATAAAATATATTTGCATGTATATTTTATACATATACACATACATGTATATGTAGAATATACATGTATATTCTACACCTAGATTATATAACATAGTACTGAACCCTGTTTGATTATAACATGTCAAAATTGATGACAAAATTGTATTATCCTTTTCATGAAACACTGTTTCATCTATTTCATCAAAACATTATTTAATATCTTTAACTTCTGTGGATACATAAAAAATTGATTTAAGTTAACCTTATTCCATTACTAGATACTTTTTTACCTATGTTATTTTATACCATTAAAAGGTATTTTTCTTTTGGTTTCTAATATTTGTCTATTAAAAATTTTGTGCTGAGATAAGCATTCTTTTATTTAATTACTTGAATCTTAAATTATTTTCTTGTTTCAAAGACATAGTTCCTTTATCCAGTGATCTGCATTCTATAAGAAACATTGATAATTATTGTAACATTGCACTTCAGACAGGTTAGAGTGGTTTCCTCTGCTAACATTTGACTATAAAAATGGACATTTACTACACCCTCATGAACACTACATCTTATTTTCTAAAACATTTTCTTTATTTGGCAGTTAAAAATGTCACCTAATTTGTACTATACTGTATATTGGAACAATGAATGTCATTCTATGTATACTGTAATGTGTTTTTATCAATAGTAATTTCAACATTTTGTTCCATCTATTGCCCATTGCAGTTCTTCTTTTGTGAATTTTCTGATCATGAACTTTCCCATAGAAAAATCAGAGTATATAGTTCCTCAAAATCTCTTAGAGCTTTAATATTGTCTGTCATATCTATGGAAAAGTCTTTATCAATTTGTTCACATTATTTCACTCGTTATAAAATTTTGACATGCAAATTTGAAAAAAATGGTAAAATAATGTAGCTATTTATGATTTCTTTTAATTGCTTGATGCGTATGAGTTCCATCTTGTTCCTGAGATCAGATACATTTTCAATCGACCTTCTTTATCTCTGTAACTCATATAAATAACAATGGCTAGAGGTTAATGTAGCACGTATACATTTCCACTACATTGTCCATTGTTTTAAGATCCAACTACTTACATAAACTAGATTTATAACATGTTTTAAAATATGCCAATATTTTAACAAGTTCTCTTTGTTTTCCTTGACTTTAAAAATCTTTTGGCTATTTTTTTCTTTCTGAATATTATAACAGACATATTTTGAGATGGTTTTTTTATGTTCTCAAAATAACTTTTATGAATTTTATTGAAAAGTTTCTATAAATTATGAAACAATGACAAGATTCTTTGAAGAGACTTTCTATGCAAAAATAAGATCACTCCCTTAAATTTATATTGTTTCTTTGTAAACATATGCATGTTTTAGTATTTTAGCACTTTGTTTTTCTTCATTCTTGTTAAATTGCATCTATGAAGGCTGTTAATAGTGTAATGTGGATTTTGATCACCTTGCTGCACATGGATTAGTTCCTTTAGTTTTTCACTCCCTCTGAAAGGCAGCTATTATTGGGGAAGGGATGCTAGTAGATAATATCAGCTGTTAATAATAATACTAATATCAACTTCAACTTACAGATATATGCACATATATATATATATTTCTCTTTTGTTATTGTTTCTTCTTAATGTCATAATTTACCATTATGAGAATAGGTAAGAGTGGTATATCCTATTCGTTAATAGGAAATGACATATAAGTATTCTTCAAACTGTTCAAAAATATTACAATTGACAAGTTTTTAGCCAGAAATAGTTTCTAGCCTTCTTCTAACTAAAGATTGATAGTTTCTTTAAGGTATTCTAATTATTTACTTATATTTCTTATGTTTCCATAACATTATATATGTCCATCTCTAGCTCTATCTCTACCTACTTATCTATCTTAACAAATCATATGCACTTTTTTTTAACGATTTTATCCATTTATTTTAGAGAAAGAGAGAAAGCATAAGCTGGGGGAATAGAGATGAGGGGGAGAAAGAAGGAGAGAATCTCAACCAGATTCTGCACTGAGTGCTAGGCAGAGGCAGGGCTGATCATGACCTGAGATCATGACCTGGGCCGAAATCAAGAGTCAGTCACTCTGGAGATTGAGCCACCCAGGCATCCTGTATTTTTCTTTTATATCATACTAAATTTATAGGACATTTGTTCTGTAAGTTGTGATCCCTGATATTTTCTTCCTTAACATCCTCACCTAATTAAGATTAATTATTTTTCATATTTCACTTGATTCTTACCACTTCAGGGAAGATGCCTCTCATATTCTTGATTAGGTTACCTCTGTCTTAGAAACATCATGTATCTCTTCTCTGAAGTATATAAGAAGATAGTTATGTGCTATTAAGGTATGTGCTATTTTGCAATTTCATATTTAAGTGTGTTAGTTTTTTAATATATGTCTCTTTCCATCAACTGCAAGATGCTTGACCCTGGATTTCTAAATTTTTTCTCATTATTGTGTCCTCAGAGACTAGCACAGGGTCCCTTCCTCCCTAACCAGACATAGGAGAGGTCACCAGCTTCTGAAGCTATACCGGGGACCCCCATCCCAACCTACTCCTCTACCTTCCCTTTTCCCTCCTTCAGTGGGATTTTTATATCAAAAGTGCTGTTTAAAGTTTATTCCTTTTTTATCCCTCCTCAGAGAGAAATAGAACTCTAGAAATTTTGTTGATAAACATCATATCAGCTAACTTGCAAATATCCCATGGGTCTAGCATGTAAGCAATTAGGTACTAATTTCACTTCAGACATCCCTGTTTCCTGTGTATGCACCATTCTGTTTTTTTCTAAATAACTCATACTGTCTGACAGGAATATCAATGGCAATGGTTGCAAACAAGAAAGACTTACCTAGGAAGCCTTTGTATATTTATATAGATACACTGATAATAATAAGTAACTGACTGCATAATAAATTGGGAGAAGGGAAAGCTTTTTTAAAAGCAGAATTTAATAAACATGGAAGAATGGAAATATATAAACAGCATAAATGAGCATTGCAAGTAAGAATCAATGACAGATACATCATAGTCTCAAAGTATCTACTCATAAGAAACTTGTTCATTAAAGGAAAATTAGTAACTTCCTAGAGGGGAAACTTGGCAGACAGTACATATATCCAGGGATCAAAGCTAACATCACCAATAAGATAAATAGATGATCTGTACCTCTGCATGTGATGCACAGGGAAGAGCTCCACATTATTTCTGTTTCATTCTTGCCAAAAATGCACAAATTCAATTTCATCATGAGAAAACATCAGACAAATACCATCTAAGATGTCCTGAGGGGCAGTCTACAAAATATCCGGTCAGTATTCTTCAAAAGTGTCAGGATCATAAAGACAAAAATTGATCTACTGTCACAGATTAGAGGAGACTAAGATGACATGACAGCTATATGCAATGTGGGTCCCAGATTGAATTCTGGACCGGAGAAAGACAGCAGTGAGAAACTAGTGAAATTGAAGTGTGTTCAGTAGTTAATGAATGATGTTGTATCAATGTACATCTCCAGGTTTCCATGGTTGTGTAAGACATTATCATTAGGGGAAACTTGATGAAAAGAAAATGGATCTATATTGGCACCTGTTCTATAAGTCAAAATTATTTTTTTAAAGTTTCATAATTTAATCTGTAGTGACAATAATAGGTAGTACCCATGAGGTTTGTTGTATTCCATGATGGCTTCATGTATTTCTTCTATATTAATCATTTAATCTTAAGAAATTTATCAGATTACTACTACTATTAACTCCACTTAAAATTCAAAAAAATAGGGGTGCCTTAGTGGCTCAGTCACATTTGTGCTCCTTAACTACTCTGGTATATTTGCCAATAATTTATTTTCTCATGTTACTATGCTTAATATGTTGATTATAACTAATTGGAAATTTAGAAATCTTAAGTATTTTTATACTTAACATATTTAATATATTTTTGATAAACTTTATATTTAGAGCAGCTTTATATTTACAGAAAAGTTTAGAAGAGAGCACAGAGAGTTCCTGTATATCCTACCCACAGGTTTCACTATTTTAACATCTTAAATTAGTATGATATATTTGTCACATTTATCAAAATAATATTGATACATTATTAACTAAAATCTGTTCTTTTTTAAGATTTATTTATTTTACAGCAAGAGAGAGAGAGTGCACATGCATGAGTGGGGGAAGCAGCAGAGTGAGAGCGGGAGAGAGAATCTCAAGGAGACTTCCCTGAGCACAATCCTGGCTCGGGGCTTAATTTCAATGCCCTGAGATCATGACCTGAGCTGAAATCAAGAGTTGGACACTTAACTTACTGAGCCACTCAGGTTTCCCTAAAATCTGTATTTAATTGGATTTCTTTAATTTATACCTAGGGTCCTTTTTCTATTATAGGAAGTCATTCTATGTTTAGTCGTCAAGTTTCCTCAGGCTTCTCTTGATTAGGACAATTTCTCATATTATCCTTGTTTTTCATGACTATGATAGTTTGAGAGGTACCGTTCAGGTGCATTAGAGAATGTCCCTCAACTAGAATTTATCTGTTTTTTTTTCCCCTTATAATGAGATTGTAGTTATTGGTTCTGGGGAAGAAGATCACAGAGATAAAGGTCCAGAATCTCATCATATACTAGGCACATACTGTCGGCATGAGTCATCAGGGGTAGAGACAGATTCCATGCTGAGAAAGCATTTGTCAGATTTCTCTACTGCAAAGTCGCTCTTCTTTTTACCTCTCTTTTCACACTCTACTCTTTGGAATTGAGTCATTATGCACAGTAGTGGGGAATCATGTTGTATATCCTTGAAGATAGAGCATCTACATCTATATCCTTGAAGATAGAGCATCTAGGTATAAATTAAAGAAATCCAATTAAATACAGATTTTAGGGAAACCTGAGTGGCTCAGTAAGTTAAGTGTCCAACTCTTGATTTCAGCTCAGGTCATGATCTCAGGGCATTGGAATTATTCTGCACATGAGATCTCGCTTTTTCCCATCATTTATTCATTTATTTATTTACTTACTTGTTGTCAGGGTAGATTCAAAGGTACATAGACATTTAATGCTAAATATTAATTATTTCATTAGTATTAAAATTAAATTTTAAAATAATATAATATGCTAGTTAATGTCATCTGATATTTTATTAAATATTAAATATCTAGGTAACAGGGAGAATTCTACAATCTTATCAATAAGTCTCCTTTCTTTCCTGGGTCTATATCCCTGGACTCTGACCTTCACAAGTGTTTCTTAGCTTTCTCCCAACTCACAGACAATATAAGCAGACTAGAGTGAAGCAGACTGGAGGTCAGAGAAATATACTTCTAACAATTGACATAAGGTTCTGGTAAAGTCTCTGCCCCTAGAGAGTAGGTCTCTGTTAGGAAGAATGCTCTGGGTATACTTTGCAATTGTTACTTTTTCCCTCCTCCTGTCATGAGAGATTTCTTGCCCTTTCATTCTCAGAATGTGGTGGAGTTCCTTGAGGTAAAGTCCAGTAATACCTGGAGAAGCAATTAAGACCCTGGACCCCAGAACTTTCTTAGTCTCAAGCTAGTCCACCACACTCAGCTTTCAGTTATTCTTCAACATCACCATTTAAGTATTCTTATGGTTTAGTGCTTCGGTGGCTTCCATTCCACTTAAATAAAACAGATATCTGTTGTGACTTTCTGGATTCACCTGTCTCTCCATATTTCAGGAACTTTGTCCTGGGACTTTAATTCCTTAATGGATCCAAGAAAAGTCATTGATTTTCAGTTCATTCAGCTTATTTCTTGTTACAAGGACAGAGTCATGATACCTTGGCTCTTTACATGTCAGAGATTAAACATAAAGTCAGACTTACTATTTTTCCAGCCTTTTCTTCATGAACATATTAATCTCACTAACCTTATAATATAACCTTAACCATTTTCTCACTATTTTATTCAATCTAAAGAAAATTGAATGAACATTTTCAACATTCTGTGGTCAATAAAATACTTCACTTCTTTACTTGACATTTTATCTCCATACCAGTGCCACATCTAAGTACCATATGGTAAGTACATCCTCCAAACAAGTGAATTGATAGAATTTGACACGACATAGGTTTTCTTTTATTTTCTATTTATTTTTTAAAGATTTTATTTATTTACTTGACACAAAGAGAACATAACCAGGGAAGTGGCAGAGGGAAAAGAAGTAGGCTCCCCCTGAGCAGGGAGCCTAATGCAAGCCTTGATACCAGCACCTTAGGAGCCAAAGGCAGATGCTTAAACCACTGAGCTGCCCAGGTACCCCATATGTTTTCTTTTAAAAAACCTATTTGTACACTGTACTTTTTTTTTCACAAGTCTATCATTTTATGCATTAAAGGCTTTTCCTCTGATAAGGCCAATCCTGTAAGTTAACTGATTAAAGACAAAGTATTTTGAAAGCAGTCATCATACAATCTGTTAAGTAAAGAATGGCTTTGCGTTGCTATTTGTTGACAACATTTTGATACAGGGCCAAGGATATTTCTGTGACTATAGGTCCACTTTGGAGGTTCTCATTGTTTTTTTCACATAAAAGACACCTACAACACAATAATTAATTATTGTTTATTTCATTTCCAATCAAGTGAAAACATAAGGACTTATGAATCAAAGTGAAGGCATACTCGTATTAGATTTTCACATAAATATTTCTACCTTTGGTCATTGTAATTTGCAGAGATACTTTGGAAAACTTAAAAATAAAAAGCAAACTACATTCATAAAATCTTCCCAAAGGAAAATTTCTCAAAGTATTTAGACTTCAGGAGATCATTTTCTTTTTACTCCTGTATTTGTTTGGTGATATCAAAGTACAGCAACTTGTACATCTGGCATACAGGACTTTGTGAATAAATGCCACCAATCCAAGGGAAGCAAATATTGAATTGCAGGAGAGTAAGGATGCTACATAGTACAGCCTGAGAAGCACAAGAAACAACATTCTGAATCCTTTGTATCTCCACACCAGTTTACTCTGTGGGAATGCAGAGGAAATGGAGAGTAATAGTTTATTACATGAGTTAGTTAAATAAACAATGATAATGTATAATCTGCATTTTTCTCTAGCAATTCCTGTAGCATCATCCTTTTACTATTCCTGGATGGGCCACTTAAGAAGTTGAATATGATAACAAAAGAGTAATGGGTATAATTGCTTTCAAACCAATTACGTTTGATTTCTACCAAAAAAAAGAGAAGTTAATTAAAAAAGAGTGCTGTGTGCAGTAGACTATCACTCTATTAGTTTAAAATAATGAGGGGGGATCCCTGGGTGGCTCAGCGGTTTAGCGCCTGCCTTTGGCCCAGGGCGCGATACTGGAATCCCGGGATCGAGTCCCACGTCCGGCTCCCTGCATGGAGCCTGCTTCTCCCTCTGCCTATCTCTCTCTCTCTCTCTCTCTCTCTCTCTCTCTCTCTCTCTATCACGAATAACTAAATAAAATCTTAAAAAATAAAATAAAATAACGATGAAGTAACAATTATTCTTTTTTTTACATTTTAAGAATATTATTTAAGAAAAGATGCATCTGTGAAGCATTAAATATCAGAAAGAAGATTCTTACCAGCAAGTAGATACTGCCCTATGCTGATAATTCATTATGAAATACATTTTAAACACAAAATAAATAATGTTAACAGATAGTTACTATTTAAATTCTACTAAGCTTTAAATAATTTAGTGAATACACAAGTTATTTATGTGATTTTTAAAGTACTTTTTATATATCAAGGCAAAATTTGAAGCAAATTGGTTTTACTAATGGAAAAATCTAAAACTATCTCTCATTTTGAAAATATAAAATAATTATTAAATATTTTTCATTTTCTTAACAGAGGAGCAATTACAGGAAATTGAGTAATAGGATCTTTAAAAATAATTTAATTGGAAATTCATTTATATAAATAAATCCAGGTAATATGTGGATTATTGTATTTGAAGACATTAAAAGGTGTAAGAAGAAAGGTTAAAGTAACTTCTCATCTTGATACAATTGGCAAAACATCTAACAGATGTTAGCTGACTTGCAGTTTCCCATTAGAATTTTTAAACACACTTAAAGAGAATAACCAGTTTTGTTTTTAATTAGTTAGAGAGTCATTATTTTGGTTGAGCTGGTTTGTTTTATAAAACTTTAAAGAGAAGTCATTTTGTGTTGTAGGCTACAGCAACTCCTGTGTCATTAGTAGTTCTGTTCTAGTTTTAATGATCTGAAATGCTTCTACTTTTTTTCTACTCCGACTTCTATTTTTTCCTCTGTTGCTCACAGCTCCCTGCACTGCCTTACTCAACTCAAACCAGCCCCATCTTGGCCCTCAGGGAACAATGTTTGTTTTTGCCTAATGCTATTGTATCTATCTTGTACAAATAGTCCCTGACTTACAGTGGTTTGACTTGCAATTTTTTGACTTTATGATGGTGTAGTTTCTACACATATTCAGTAGGATCCATACTTCCCATTTTGAATTTTGATCTTTTTTTAGGCTGGTAATGTGCATTATGACTGACTTGAATTCTGGGCAACTCCCAGTCAGCCATGCTATCGTGAGGGTAAATAATGGGGACAATCATTCTATAACCACCTAAATATTTTGGTTTTCACGTTCAGTATACCATTCAATAAATTACAGGAGATATTCAACACTTTATTATAAACTAGGCTTTCTGTTAGATGATTTTGCTCAACTGTAGGTTTATCGGAGTATCTGAACATGTTCAAGGTAGGTGAAACCTATGTTCTGTAGGTTAAGTGTATTTAATGCATTTTCAACTGAATGATACTGAAAATTTACAATCAGCTTATTGAGACATAATCCCATCATAAGTCAAGGAAGATTTGTGTCAAATGTCTTCAAATACTTGTTACATTTCCATAAATAATTTATTTCTGCCTAATCCCACCCAATTCATACTTTTTTTTCCTTCAAGGTAGAAGCTCTCTTGCTTAATGAAAAAATGGTAGCTTCCAAATGGCTGCTTGTGGATAGCCTAGTTAGATAGTTATTTATTGAAAAGAATTATATTTTCCATGTGAAACCCATATTTATGATGTGAGAATATTCTGTTTCTCAAACCAAAAAAAAAAAACAAAAAACCTCTTCCTTCTCTATTATTATTGTTTTTTTTTCCTACTCCTCTGCCCAAATACATCTGTTGTTACTACTTTGAACATTTTTGAAGCAAATACAGTTTGCTTGAGAAACACAATCAAGAAAAATTATTCTGGGTCACCACTCATTGGGCTGCTTTACTCTTTCCTGCCCATAGAAAAAAACTGTTTACCACAGGCATGTTTCATTTTCTATCTTATTATGCTTAGTCTTGACTTCACAACACCTTAATTTCTGAATTCATATATGTGTGATTTAATTGCATTAATGATTATTAATGATATTTTATTCATCATTTCTTGCATATTAGGCACTGTGTGTTGAAGGGAAGCAGAATATGGTATTCCAAAATATGCCACCTCAAATATGCCACTTTGACATAATGATTATTTTGAGGCAAGCCAATTACAAAAAAGCAGATAAAAGAAGACCTCTCTGCATCACTCCTATTTGTCTCAAAGCAGGATATAAACATGTAAAGGTGTTCCCCATCCTCTCTCTACCAGCAAGAGCAGAAGTAAATCATTAGAGACAACTCTAGATCCTTATCAGCCCCAAGATGGCACAGACAAATCTGCATAAAAAACTTTACTAGCTAACCTTTATCTACCATTGGTTTCCCTACATATTTACCCTCCCATAAGTTGCTGCCCCAGAAACTGAAAGTCCTTTTCTTTTCTTTCTCTCTTTATCTCTTCCTTCTTTCCTTTTTTCTTTCTTTTCCTCCTTCTCTTCTTTCCCCTTCCTCCCCGTCCCTCTCTTCCTCCACTCCTCCTCCTCCCCTTCCTCCTCCTCCTCCCCTTCCTCCTCCTCCTCCTCCCCTTCCTCCTCCTCCTCCTCCTCCTCCTCCTCCTCCTCCTCCTCCTCCTCCTCCTTCTTCTTCTTCTCCTTCTTTTCCTTCTCCTTCTTCTTCTTCTCACTTCTCTACAAAGGAATTGTTCTTTTGTAAAGATGCTATATAAGCCCATGCTCTAACCATCTGTCTTAGTCCATTCAGGTTGCTATACAAAATACCACAGTCCAGATGGTTTATAAACAATGGAAATTTATTTCCCATAGTTTTAGAGGCTAAGAGGTCTAAGCTCAAGCAGATTTGGTATCTATAAATCATGAGAGGCTTCATGGTTCATAGACAGCTATCTTTTTCCTATGTTCTCACATGGCAGAACAGGAGAGGAATTTCTCTGGTGTGTCTTTGATAAAGACACTAATCCCATTTATGAGGGCTCTACCCTCAGACCTAGTCTCCTACCAAAGGCCCCACCTCCAAATGCCATCACTACAAGGATTAGATTTCAACAAATAAATTTTGGGGAGACATACACATTTATTCCACAGTACCATATCTTTGAGCTACTAATCACTGAGTACCCATATTTATGTGTGATGCACATGTTAATTAAATTCCAGTTTTTTTCCCCTCTCTTATTAGTCTATTATATAGGTCCCCTCCCAATGAACCTAAGATGGGTGGAGGTAAGAGTTTTTCCACTCCTATAGTGTTTTCATGTAGTATCTTAGGTAATGGTCAAAAAAAAAAAAAACATCACAGGATGATAAAGGTCATTTGTCCCCATTATCTAAATGGAGCAACTGGAATTGGAGAGTTTTAGAAATTTACCCAAAGATGCACAGCTATTGAGGGATAAGTATGCACTGTAAGGGTAAATACAAATCAAAAACGAAGGCCTCTGTTAACAAGAAGGAAAGAAACTCATCCCACACGCTATCTTAAAGCAAGTTATTTCTCTAAGATGTATGAAATATTTTAAAAGCTAAGTGAGCCTTTTTGCCAGCCTTAAAGCCCAGAGAACAACCTCTTTGAAATTTAACTATCAAGGAAGGTGGAACTCCCATCTTCCAGTTTCTTGTAGGGGGTAGAACCCTAACTTTGGCAAGAGCCTCGCTCCTAAACTGCTTCCTGTCATAAAGATGCGGTAAGCTTATTTGTCCTTTGATTCAAGCTAATTAGCTAACACAGGTAATCAATCCCATTACTAATTGAATGTAAGATGGACTACGTTTGACAAATGATGCTGTCAAGTCCTCTAAAGCTAGTCATTGTTTATCTTAAGGACATGTATGTAATATGTTGTATGTGCATGGCTATATAAAAGGGTGAGGTTTTTTTGTTTTGTTTTGTTTTGTTTGTTTGTTTGTTTTGCAGTCTCTTAGTGAATTGCCTGTGATGTGCATCACATTCTGGATTTACACTTATTCAATTATGAAACATTTTTCTTTCTCTTCTACCTTTGTATAAAGGCTTAGTGGGTTGGGAGAAGATATATCTTTAATTATATTTTGCCAACAGCATTCAGTATTGATGTCCACAATGTTAAATTTTATCTAAGCCATGTGCTTTCCAAGAGCAGAAATTATTAAGGAATCTCCTCCCACTTTGTGTTCTCAGGAAAAGTCTGATCAAGAACCACCCCATAGTCTGAAATAAGGCCTGACTCCGGCTTTCCTCATGACTCTCCTGACACTCATGGAGAGCACCCTTGCTTCACTGCCTCTCTGTAACCCTTGGGTCCCCCCATGTGCGTGAATGTTCCCGATGACCCAGAGCACTTAGGCGCTAGAAGGCAATGGAGGGACGAGTGTCTCCTGAGACTGGCCAAGTTGATGAGGCAGATGCAGTCCCAGTAAAGCTTCCTGCTGAGCTCCCATCCTTCGTTATTGGGAATCCTCATTGGGAGAATCACAAGCACTTAATTGAACCTGGAGGCCAGGTGGTCTTCATGCAGATTCAATGGCAGGGCCACAGCGGTGGGGCTGAGGGATCCTCTGATCACTCCCTGGCCTTGGGTGTCACAGCTGCACTGGATTCTGAGGGCTGTTGACTCCCTGCAACTTGGGCAAGCAAGAGAACAAATCATCTGAAGATTTTCACCTTTTATTTTTAGTGATTCCATACAGCGGCATTTTATAGCCAATGATTGTGGTTTCAAGTTTATTTTAATCTGTAGCAAAGTTTTGTAATGATTTTCTAATCTGTTTCTGAGTACTCTATGGCCCTGCATTATGAGGCACCTACCTTCATTTTGCTAATGCTTATTCTGAATAAAAGTTTTTCCTTGCATTAAAAAAAACAAAAAACAAAAAACAAAACAAAACAAAACAAAAAAAAAAAAAAAACACCTTACTTTCCTTGAAATTTTCAAACCACTGGCCTTGGGGAATAAAGGGCAAGACATTCCCAGGCTACAGAGGCCAGCAAGTCTGTTTGAAGCTACCTCAGTTTTCTGATTAGCCCAGCAATCTTTTAGCAAAAATTTTTTTTTCTTTTGAAGGTCACACAGTGACTTTACTGACCTCCCTTTGTACAACTGGAGACCTTGCCCTGGGCTGTCCTCTTCCTTTTCTTTGACAGTTCCTTGTTAATACATGTTCTCCCTACTGTAGCCTTGAATAAAATCACCTTCTTAATGGCCTTGTGCATTCTGTATTTAGCAATGCTAATCTTTTACCAACCCATTGGGTAGCTGTGGAGTTTTCTTGTTGTTGTTGTTGTTACTGTTTTTAACACTTTGTCAATTATTTTTCTTTAGCTTACTGAGTATTGCCAATTGACTGCCATAGTGGTTTCCTGTCTTTCTCCTTCAGATGTGTTACTGAAAGCCAAGTTCAACTGCCCACTGCTCAAAAGGCCAATACTCAAGAAAGAAGTTTATTGGAAAGGAACACAAGTATTATTATATGAGAAGCCAGCCACCTGGGGACAAGGTGGACTCTTCTCCAAAGGCCAGCTCTGAGGTTTCTAAGATTTCTAAGATTTTTTAAGTTTCATCAGTTAAGGCAGCGCAGTGGTCTGTGACATTTCTTGATTATGTGTAGACCTGATGATGCCAGCTTTTGTCTTGGTGATCAGAGGTTGTGCAAGAGGTCTGGTTCCTTGGTACCTGGGGTTTGTGCAAGAGTACTCTGTTCTTTCTGCAAAGGACAGCCCAGGGCAAGGTCTACAGTTGTACAAACGGAGGTCAGTAGAGTCACTGTGTGCCCTTCAAAAGAAAAAAAAAAAAAACATTTTGCTAAAAGATTGCTGGGCTAATCAGAAAACTGAGGTAGCTTCAAACAGACTTGCTGGCCTCTGTAGCCTGGGAATGTCTTGTCCTTTATTACCCAAGGCCAGTGGTTTGAAAATTTCAAAGAAAGTAACTTAGTTCTGTTACAGATCTAGGGCCTTAAGTCAGCAGGCAAGAAGTATGTTAACTTGAAGCAAGTTAACCCTTCAGACTGGTGGGAGTGCTGTTCCAGATGGTCTGTATGAACTATTGAATTGCCTACTACACAGGTCTGAGTGGAGGTCTTCATACAATACTTAATCAACAAGTTTAAACTTAACTCATTATCTTAACTCTTTTTTGATCCTGACTCTTTCTATTGTGGAGATAAGCAAAGACCACTCAAGTGAGAACAAGCAAAGGCTGTTTATTCAGAGCTTGCCTAGCAATAGTCAGCGGCACCACTTGTAGTTGGCAGAGGCTCAAGACATAGAGGGGTGGAAAAGCTTTATAGTAGAAAAAAAGAGCAGGCTGCAGGTCTGCCCTGGCTGGAGGCTGTTGTCTGAGAAAAGTTGGAGGGAATATAACTACAAGCAGAGTGTTCTCTTTGGTTTTTTTAAAGGAGCGTATTTGGCTTTCTTCAGTTGATCCTAAGTTGAGAGAAAATGTAGGGAAGTTGTCAGTTACTGATCAAGTCTTGACAATTTGGGGCCAATTGCTACAGAGCTTATAGTTTGGTTTACTGCACTAGATGCTGCAAATTTTAGGTCAAAGTTCTATTTTTTTAAAAAAATATTTATTTATTTGAAGAGAGAGAGAGAGAGAGAGTGGAACCAGGGGTGAGGGAGAGTAAAGGGAGAGACATAATCTCAAGTACACTCCCAGAGGAGCACTCCATTGTGAGGATCACTCACGGCCCTGAGATCATAACCTGAGCTGAAATCAAGAGTCAGACACTGAACTGACCACCCAGGTGCCCCCAAAGTTCTGTTTTTATTTGTGACCTGATCATTGCCTATTTGTATATTGTCTTTCATTGTTAATGTCCTTGCCATTCTTCTGTCATTCAGGCTCAAAACAGTAGACATATCTAAATTTGTTTTTGTTACCTCTCAACCATTTTATCAACTTGATTTGTTAAACTTATTCATCTTTATCAATTATATAGTTCTGAACTATGAAATCCCATACTCTTCTCATGGCCACATCTTTAATTCAGGTCTTTGATTTCCTTATCTAGAAAATGCACCAGTGTTCTCACTGGTTACTCTGCTTTAGAAATTTTTCTCAGCATTCTATTTTTCACATAACTTTTAAATAAATACAACTTAATCTTGATTGAATTGTCTCCCCCACCAAAGAGTCCTTCGTCCTCCTACGTGTGCGATAGCTGTCAATTCTGACTACATTCAGCTCAGCTGTCTTCCTTGTACATGTCATAAAATCAGTAAATGACATTTATTAGATGAATAAAATCAAACAAATTGAATTAACTCTATATGATACTCCTTGTGCTTTTTCCCCAAATCAGCCCTTTTGTTATTTTCTAGGCTTGTATTTAATAACATATGAGTTTGGGATCCCTGGGTGGCGCAGCGGTTTGGCGCCTGCCTTTGGCCCAGGGCGCGATCCTGGAGACCCGGGATCGAATCCGACGTCGGGCTCCCGGTGCATGGAGCCTGCTTCTCCCTCTGCCTGTGTCTCTGCCTCTCTCTCTCTCTGTGACTATCATAAATAAATAAAAATTTAAAAAAAAATAACATATGAGTTCATTTGAAATTTTAACTTTTCAGGTGATATATTTTTTCCCTAAGATTTTCCTGTTACTCAATTTCTGACAGTTGTGTTTTTAGAATATAAATAAATAAAATAATTTGTCTAAATAGTCAAGTGACCCTAGTGGATAATACTTACAGTAATGTCAGTAAAAACCGTGTCCCATAGACTGAATTTCTGGAGCCCCAGGTGGTCACTCAGAGGTATTTCTCCAGGGCTGACTGTCAATCATACCAGAGAGTAGAGTCCTACTATTTCATGGTAAAGAAAGGGCAGCTGCCATGCTGTCTCTACTTATTAGCATCCCAGGAGCTATGCCCTCATCCCAGAAAGGTTTCATTTAACAGATTACACTTATAGTGCACTTGATCCTATCACAAGTTTCTCTCTCTCTCTCTCTCTCTTTTTTTTTTTTTTTAAATGAATTCAGTAGTAGGCCTCCAAAATACCTGTTATAACTTAGACAGTAAATAAGGGAATATTTTCAGTCATTTCACAAGTTGTGTAACATTTTGTTTTTTATTTTGGCCTACAAATTTTTAAGAAAGATTTTATTTATTTTTTCATGAGAGACACACAGAGAGAAGCAAAGACATAAACAGAGGGAGGAGAAGCAGGCTCCTTTCAGGGTGCCTGATGCAGGACGAGATCCCAGGACCCCAGGATCATGACCTGAGCCAAAGGCAGAGGTTCAACCACTGAATCATCCAGGTGCCCCTAGAAATTGTTAAAAAGGAAACAATAGGTCCAAAATGGAGGCATTTGTGCTAAATCCAAAATCAGTAAATCAAGGCTTACTACTTAACCTAGTTGCAGTTTCAGCCTCTCCCAGCAATGTAACTTTTAATAGTCCATCTGGAATGACCTGGTCAGTATTTGTGAGGAACTCCCTACCATCCCTACCATCCCTACCATCCCTACCATCCCTACCATCCCTACCTAGGAAGGGAGTCTTTGCCTGAAACAATACACTCTTTGCTAATAAACTTCCTTTTGTCAGCCTCCATAATTTTTTTTTTAAGATTTTATTTATCCATGAGAGACACACAGAGAGAGAGGCAGAGACATCGGCAGAGGGAGAAACAGACTCCATGCAGGAGGCCAATGTGGGATTCAATTACTGCACTCCAGGATCACGCCCTGACCCAAAGGCAGACGCTTAACCACTGAGCCACCAAGGCGTTCCTCCTTTATGACTTTAAAAACCTTTCCTTTTCTTTTTCTTTCTTTTTTTTTTTTTTTTTTTTACCTTTCCTTTTCTATACCTTTTGAGAACTCCTTTCTATTTGCTAGATGGGACGGTGCCCAATTCCTTAATAAAACAAATTTGATCCTTAAGTTTACTCAGTTGAATTTTGTTAACAAAGTAAAATTCGTTTATTGAAAATATTTTCAAGGAACACTATTCCTATTGAAAAAAAATTGTTGTGCCCAAGATTGCAAATCTGAGAAACCCCCAAGGAGCCGACACTGATGCAAGTGCATGAGGGTTTATTTACAAGCTCGAGCTTGGGTCCAAGTATACCCGACACAGCAGAGCAGGGGCTTGGACCCTGAAGTGGGTTACAGCTGGGTTTTTTATGGGATGGTCTAGGGGATTTTCAGAAGAACTGGAGGAATTTCTCAAGTTCTGTTTACATTCTGAAATGGGGCTTTCAAGGGCATTGAGCTCTGTTCTCATTCTAATATGGAACTTTCTGCCCCTGGCTTGAGCTCTGTTGTCTTTCTGATATGGGACTCCCTGCTGAGGACATTCTGCAGTTTTTCCTGTAAAGTTCAGCTCTTATTCACAGGGACCTAAGATGGCTGTACTTGTGCTAATGCTAAACTTGAGGTGGAATGGCCTTAATTTTTTTCGGCTTCCACAAAATTAAATAACTATATGTAAATCAACTAGGAAAAAATATGCTAAAATAATTTTCCTATACTTTCTTATAGATAAGTTGAGGTAAGCCAGAGGGAATTCTCCTATTGGATTTTAAGAACAAGAACCATTTCCTTCTCATCTTGCATCCTCTTAACACCTACCATAATACTTCGAAAATACCAGATACAGCTATAAAAAAAAAATTAATTAAATGTAATTGAATCTAACTTTCGGTTCTGTGAATCTGTGTGATGCACATTATAGCTTAAAGCAATCACTGACAAAGGGCCAGTAACCTGAATGCTAGGAATTTTATGACTCTAAATTCTTACCAAGGTTATTTTATTATTTTATTTTATTTTATTTTATTTTATTTTATTTTATTTTATTTTATTTTAAGATTTTATTTATTTATTCATGAGAGACACACAGAGAGAGGCAGAGACACAGGAAGAGCTCCCTCCATGCAGGAAGCCAGATGTGGGACTCGATCCTGGGTCTCCAGTATCATGCCCTGGGCTGAAGGTGGCCTAAAGCACTGAGCCATCCGGGCTGCCCCCAAGTTCATTTTAAGATTGATTCCTGGCACATTTTGCATGGGTGATGGAAGGAGGTTTGTATGACTTGATGGACTCAGAGCATACCAAATGTGAGCCCTTTGGGAAGCATTTCCTGGACCTATGCTTTACTTCCTGAGCACAAGGTAGGTGTCTCTCCTGTCCCATGAACTTCACCTCTATCATAGTATTTGTCACATTAATTAATCTTTCTCCCCCCCCCCAAAAAAAAAAACAAAAACAAAAAAACCTTTCTCCCCTGGCCATTGGTAATTCCTTGAATAAATGGATATCATTTTTTGTTGTTGTAGTAAGCTATTTTGAATGTAGGTTATAGAAAGCATTAAATAACTGAAATTGATAGTAGTGAAGATTTCATATATTAAGAGATAACAAATTAAGGCTGTTTCAGTAAGTCATAGTACATATGACAATTTGCAAAAAACATAGGACTTAATTCATAAGGAATATAATTTAGAAAGGAGATTTTTGCCTTTTTTTTCCTTCAGTGCTTTATGTATCTCATTTCTATAATTAGTAAAACTGAAGAAAAAACAATATTCAAGGGGAATCTGAGTTTGAACTTTCTACGGAAAATAGAATAAATGAACATTGAGAGCAATAAAGTTTAGGTATCTTTGTTTTCAAAACTAGGAATGTTAACTCTAATATTGTACATAAACTAAAATCTACCCCATAGAACTATGGCAAGAATCAAACCCAACAACAAAGAAACATGTTTGTCAAATATAGCCATCACACACTTAAATTCTATGATGGTTTTGTAATTCTGGTCCAGTATGCTTCCTAGATAACAAGATATCCATAACTTTAATAAGGTTTACTTTACATTGTGTCTTATTATTTCTAGTTGTGAGAAAAAAATATATTACACTCTGAGATCCAATGATTATAGATAGATCAATAGATAGATATTGAATTAACTATTTCTCCAAGTTCATGACTACATGTATCTTTTACATAACTGTGACATATGTAACAGTTTCAGTTATGTTGATTTCATGAAGAACTCAGAAAGCATTTAATTTCAAGGAGAAAAAAGAAGTGAGTGGATATGATGATGAAGGGGTTCAGGATAGTCCATAGCCCTCCTCCCCTGTCACTTTGGCATGTGGATTGTTTTGAGTTGAAGACACTTGAGACTCCGAGGGCTCTAGGGAAATTTTATCCATCTCTTAGCTACATGGAGAATATAAATTGGGGGTCTTTCCCAGAATTAGGATTATTAACAGTGATAAATTTTATCTGAGTTACCCATCTGTATGGTAAAGCAAAAGTCTAGATATCATTATCTGCTTTTATTGCCATGTAAAATGCACTCCTTTCCTCTGAAGTCCCAAACCCTTACTCCCTTCTCCTTAGTTTGGAGTGACATATACGTATCTCATTTTACCTCACTGTCTTTGGAATCAACATGTCTATCTGGACTTTCCATATGTAGACTTATTTATTAATTTCTATTTTCTCTCTTGAATCTGTATCATTTCAGTTTTATTCCTAGTCCAGCTTGAAGACATTTTAGGGGACAGGAATTCCTGCTCCTCAACAATGAAAACTTTTTGAATAAATTTTCCTCTTGGATCTTTGCAAAAATTAGAATTGTGGAAAGACACAGCCCAGTATTTATAGATTATGTGAAATAATTTTTCTTCACATACTGTATCGAAAATTCAAGCCATTACTATTAAAATTAAAATTAAAATGACTATTGTTAAAATCTTGAGAATTATTGGGAAACTAGAGAATATTGCATCTCCAAAAGTTTCAAGATTATTCCAATGGGGGAAGATTTATGCAGTCATGTAAGGATTTGGTGCTACTTGCTATTGTCAATATAGATATGTAGTAAAGGTCTATTACGTAAGAAATATGAAAGTGGCAATGTGTAGAAAGCTGCATATCTGCTTCTCAAGTCTTCTAGTATGATAAGGCAGATAGATATATAATTCTGGCTATAGTTAATTGTCAAGCAGGAGAAATTTAAAGTGTTACAGAGGCATATACATTGAGAATTTGCATTAATCTCTTTGTATATGTGTGGGAAAGAACTATTTAGGTGAATCTTTGTTAAGGTAGTACCAAACAAGAGCTTGAATGATTAGTATGGGGTTAGAAGGGAGAAGCAGAGCAGGGAAGTATATTTCACATCTTGAAAGCACAGTGAATAGCCTCAAGGTAAAAAAGAACATGATACTTTGGAGGAAGTAAAATTGCCTGCTAAAGAAAGAAATCTAAGAATAAGGGGCAGTGAAACTAATAGGCAATTATAGCAAGGTTTTAGGATAAAGTGTTAATACAAATTTGATTTCTTATATAATAGCAAGGAACATTTGAGATTTGAAATTAGAAGCACAGGGATCCCTGGGTGGCGCAGCGGTCTGGCACCTGCCTTTGGCCCAGAGCGCGGTCCCGGAGATCCGGGATCGAGTCCCGCATCGGGCTCCCGGTGCATGGAGCCTGCTTCTCCCTCTGCCTGTGTCTCTGCCTCTCTCTCTCTCTCTCTCTCTCTGTGACTATCATAAATAAAAAAAAAAAAAAAGAAATTAGAAGCACAATATTGTTCACTCTAGCATCAACAAAAATGAAGTACTTAGTTATGTCTCTAACAAAATACGTGCATACTCTATATGAGGCAAAAAAAAAAAAAAAATCTAGGCATCTAACCAAAAACCACATTTTATCTGGGAAAATTCTCTATTTCGAGTCTAAGGCCAAGTAGTCTTTTACTGTTTTTGGATGTTTTCATTGAAATATTAATATGTTTGATCAAGCTGGCTTTAAACAAGGAGATACTTAACTTGATTTTATAAAGTACCTATGTGATTAACTTGTTACAGGGATTTCCATGAAACCTGTCAGTTGTTAGGTGGAAAATCAGGAACGACCTGAGGAAAAATTATCATTATAAGTAAAGAAAGATATGTCAAACCCTCCTGTGATTATATACTCATTGTACCAAAAGCCTTAAGCCAGATTCTGTATTGAGTTTGAATTTTATTTTAATTTTTTATTTTAAGATTGTATTTATTTATTCATGTGTGAGAGAGAGAGAGGCAGAGACACAGGCAGAGGAAGAAGCAGGCTCCATGAAGGAAGCCCGATGTGGGATTCAATCCTGGGTCTCCAGGATCACGCCCTGAGTGAAAAGCAGATGCTTAACCACAAAGTCACCCAGGTGCCCCTGAATTTTTTTTTGAGTTCTATTTTGATATTTGCCCTATTATTCTTTTTTTTTTAATTTTTTTTGTTTTAAAAAGATAAATAAAAGGAGTCCAAGTATGCACAATGCTACCTTCTTTGGTCAAGAGATATTTGAGTTAGAGTTAGCAACACTTTTTTTTAGGTACCTTGTAGGAATAAGGTACACACACACAAAAATGTGTTTTCTTCAATATAAAGATATCAAATAAATCTCAGAACCTGAATCCTGACAGAATTGTTGGGAACTTGTTTCCGTTTAGGCTCCAAAAGCAATAAACAGAGGTTTATGTGAGAAAGCAAAATAAAAATAGAAAAGAAATTTGTTGGGCTTCATCCAAATGAGACCTAGATTGGCCTTTAAAGACACTCAAACCAAAAGGAAATTATATCTGTCATGTTGCTTTGACATTGCATCAAAACTATCGAGATGTATTTTTTATGTGTACTACCCTCAAACTTCCGATATGCTTCTTGATTTTGAAGATAATCCAGATGTTAAAAAAAAAGTAACATTTTACCCTTGCAGTGTTTGTATTACAGCAGTCTGTAAGTTTTTCTTCATGTAAGAAACTTGAACACATTTAAATATCAGTGCAGAACATTTTAGCTTAAGATTTCCACATATGTCGATCTAAAGTGTTTTATTTGTACATAGTATTTTAGGAAAAATAACTAAATTTGATTATTATTTAGTTATTTAAATAACTAAATTTGAACATCTGTATTTCCTATTTTTGATAACAATAATGCAAATTTTTTTGCAAATTATTTTTATGAGTGAATGGCTTTTATGAAATTTACATGTGAATTTACTCTAAATGAAATGATTTTTCAAGTTAACATTTGTGGATTAAAGTTTATCTTATAATATGAATCATCCATTTCAGGTCCAAAAATACTGTATATATATTTCTTGATTACCAAAAATGAGATGCATTTGTTTTATTGGGGAAAAAGTGGCTGTATAATTTCAAACTCAAAATGTACATTTATCTATCTATTCATCTATGTTTTTTAAGTAATGTTATTTACTGTTTTCTTCCACATTTGGTAAATAACAGATTTTCTTTTTTAAAAAATATTTTATTTATTTGAGAGAGAGTGAGAGAGTAGAAGCAGGGGGAGTGACAGAGGGAGAGAGAGAAGCAAGCTCCCCACTGAGCAGGGATTGATCCCAGGACCCTGAGATCATGGCCTGAGGAAGGCAAACAGTTAACCAACTGAGCCACCCAGGTGCTTAGTAAAGATTTTCAACTGAGAATGTGAAAAATTTCCAATTATATAAAAATACATATATTTGACTCCAAATGTCACATTTTCTTTTATCTAAAATAGTTTATAAAATTAAAACACAGATACAATTTGGTATTAGCAGTCATTATTCTTTGTCTTTTCAGTATAACTACTATCTCCTGTGTTCCCTGAGGTTAATTCTTTTCTTTTAAAGATTGATTGATTGATTAATTGATTGATTGATTTAAGGGGGAGGGGGAGGGGCAGAGGGAGAGGGAGAGAAAGAATCTTTTTTTTTTTTTTTTTTTTAGAGAGAGAGAATCTTAAGCAGACTCCACGTTGAGTGTGGAGCCATATGTGGGGCTCAATCTCATGACCCTGAGATCACTACCTGAGCTGAAACCAAGAATCAGATGTTTAACTGACTTGCTACCCATGCACCCCTTTCTGAAGTTAATTCTAAAAAATAATAGAATAAATCACTCATCATTCATTACTAGATGGATATCATTTTTGTTTTTGCTTAATCAATTTAATATATTTGAACACTAAATTCAACTATGGTTAAAAATAATAATTTCATTAAATTATTTTCTCAGAAGTCAAAGTGTTTCTTAAAATCACAGAAAGAAATTCAACATCTGAAACAAACATGAAATATGATCAATATTTGGGAGGTATGTTTAATGCAGAATAGGATTTAAACAATATTTTAACATTATTATTACTCTTGTCTAGAAAAAGAAAATTTGAGTTTCCTAGTCCTGAAGTAGTACGTAAGTAGTACCTTAAATCACTTTAATTTTGGTAGTGCTTGAAATTACTTGTCTACTTACATAGTGGAATTTTAAAATATTGTAATGGAATTAAAATAATCCCTCTAAAATACAATTAAAGTACATTAAAATGACGAAGACATATATTAAAAGGTATTATTCAAAGTGTCAAAGGCATTTTTACTTATAAATTATGTTGTATTATAAACAGATATTAGAATACACAGTCCTCACCACCCAAAATATTATGTTTTCAGTGACATATATGATTTTCTTTGTCTTTTTCCATTACTCAGTCACTATTATATTGGTGTTTATTGGTGTTTATATATTTTAATGGTCTCAGACTCTTATCTGGATTTTTCTATTAAAAATCCAGAAGTATGAAGATAATGTCTTCCTTGGCAATCTCTGTGGCACCTCAAAATCAATATATTTAGAATATTTTCTTGTCTTTCAATTTCAGAGTGCCATATTTCACCTAGTCTGGCTAGTTCTTATTATATTCCACTAGTGATATTATACTTATATTTATTCTAAATATACTGTTTTAACCTTTATAGTTTCTCCCCTTTCTAGAATATATTACACTTCTAGATAAATTTTCCAAAATTGCTGTTCATCACATTACTCTCTTTGTCAATAAAATACAGTAGGCTCCTGCTACCTTTGTGAACAAATTAGTCAACTATTCAGAAATTATCATCTAGTGCTCCTACCTGTATTTATCTCCTGTTATATCTTTAATGATGTGTGTCCTAACCTTTAGTTCTTTTTCTTTGAGATTTACGATAGTATAAGAGTAAGAACAGGGACTCAATTGAGTCCTGTGTGAGGGTATTCCAGGGTTTTGTGGGCCAGAGATGACTTATAATGATGTCAAACCTGTTAAGAAGGTGTGACGTCACCAAAATGCTGAAGTAGGAGATTCCAGCCTCCACTCCTGAACAAAGATCAGCAATTAGCTCTTCATGAACAAAAACAGCTCAGGGAGAGCTTAGGAGTCTAGGTGAGAAACATCAGCAACACAGTGGAACAAAAACCCTGAGAGTGATGCACAGGGAAGAAAGAACAGTTTCTTCTTGCCTGTTTCCTCTCATTCCAGACCAGCACTACTCAACACCAAGATGAAACAATCTTTTTAGAAGAATTTCCTTTCCTGGGAAATGGAGAGCTGGGTGAGTGATCAACTTGGCTCGATTTGGGGGGCACTTTAGGAAGATTCACCCACCCGGAGACTGGCAAAGCTTGAGACATACACAGACAGGTAGAAATAAGAACAAGGGGCTACCAATATATAAGATATTAAATGCTGTTGAGGATGTAGAAAAGAGCAAACCCTGGTGCTCTATTGATGGAAATGTAAATTAGTCCAGCCATTCTGGAAAACAGTATGGAGGTTCCTCAAAAATTTAAAAATGGAACTATCTTATGATCCAGCAATTTCACTACTGGGTATTTACCCAAAGAATAAAAAGAGACTAATTCAAAGGATTAAATGCACCCCTATGTTTATAGCAGCATTATTTATAATAGCCTAGATATGGAAGCTGCTCAAGTGTCTGCTGATTGATGAATGGATAAATATGTATATGTGGGAATACTATTCAGTCATAAAAAAAAATGAAATTTTGCCATCGTGTTGACATGAGTGGAGATAGTATTATACAAAGTGAAATAAGTCAGAGAAAGACAAATGTCATATGACTGCACTCATATGTGGAATTTAAGAAACAAATAAGCAAAGGGAAAAATATATATATAGAGAGAGAGACAAAGCAAGAAATAGATTCTTAATTATAGAGAACAAACATGGTCACCAGAGGGGTGGAGTGGGCAGTTAGGTTAAATAGGTGATGGGTATTAAAGAATGACTTGTCATGATGAGCACATGATGATGTACTGAACTGTTGAATTACTCTACTTTATACCTGAAACTAATATAACACTGTATGTTAACTAGAATTAAAAAAACTTAAAAGAAAAAAAATACTATATCACTATCAATGTTTCAGGAAGGCCACTAAGCATCTCACATTCAGGTCATAGTCAAATAGCACTACAGATACTTTGAAAACAGAATTGATATTGTAAGCACAGCACACAAAAAAAGCTGATCAATACTTGCAGCCTGAGTCTAACTGGACTGATTGCTAAAACAGAAATGTCATTCTGCATTGGCTTTAAATAAGAGCCAGAATCTTGTAAGACAATATTCAAAATATCCAGCATGTAATCTAAAGTTATTTGGAGTACAGACAACTGGAACATTTCAACTCACATGAGAAAAAAAAATATATGTGTCACCAATGAGAGGACATAAATGTAAGTATCTGACAAAAAATTTTAAAGCAACTATAAAATGCTTCAAAAAGTGAGTGTCTAAAAGATTACCAACAGCACCAAATGAAGTACTTGCTGCACAGTCTCAACAACTAACCTCAGAAGAAAAAGTCTTTGAATGTGAAGATAGATCAATACAATTTGTTCAATATGGATAATAAAGATAAAAGATTGAAAAAACAAAGCACTGGTGACATGTAAGGCAATAGCAGGAGTTCTAAATTCTCTGTCACTAGAGTCTGAGAGAGGAACACTATGCAGAAAAAGATGGAGGAAAAAATGATATACCATTTCCAAAATTAGTGAAGGACATAAACCTACAGATTTAAGACACTCAGGGAACCCTCAAGAAATCTATATCCAAACACATATTTTTTTAAGAAAATATTTTATTTATTCATGAAAGACACAGAGAGAGAGGCAGAGAAAAGGAAGCAGGCTCCCCACGTGGAGCCTAGGGTGGGACTTGAACTCAGGACTCCAGGATCACTCCCTGAGCCAAAGGCAGACATTCAACCAGTGAGCCACCCAGGCATCCCAATCCAAACACATCTTAATCAAACTTCTGAAAACTAGAGAGAGAGAGAAAATTCCTCAGAGCAGTCAGAAGAAAAAATGCACTTACAGAAGAATATAATTTGAATGACTTACTGGGTCATCAGAAACTAAGGAGAACAGAAAACAAAACAAACAAAAATGGGACACTATTTTTAGACTGCTGATGTAAAGAACTTAAAACCTAGAATTTTATATCAGGAATGGACATAAAATTAAGAAATTCTCAAGATGAAGAAAAACTAAAAAAATAAGTTAACTGATCTACATTAAAAAACTTTCTAAGGAGTGTTTTTGGACAGAAAGGAAATTATATCTGAGGGAAACTTTGAACATCACAAGTAAATGAGCAATGCTCATGGCAAATGTTTGGGGATGTGTAATAAAGTATTATTCTCTTCTTGAGTTCTTTAAATATGTTTGATGTTTGAAAATATGAATTATAATATTGCCTAATCATGTTTTAAATATGCGTATAGATATAAAATATAAGACAGCAACAACATAGAGTAAGGAGGGTAAAGATACTTGCATGATGATTAGGTTTGTATCCCACTCGAAATGGTAAAACACTAGTTCTAAGCAGTCTTTGAAAAGTTAAGTGTGTACATTATAATCATTGTATCAAATCCTAAAAAGAAAAGTTATATACAAAGAAACAGTAAAAAATATAGTTGGTAGATTAAAATGGGATAGTAAGAAGGTTGAAATAATTTCGAAAAAAAAAGCAGGAAAATGGAAAGAGAGGATTAAAAAACAGAACAAATAAAAAACAAAAAATGAGAGGCCTAAATTCAAATCAATGATTATAGTAAAAGTCTAATTACATTAAAAGTCTAAGCACAGCAATTAAAATACAGAGATTGTCGGAATGGATTAAATATTACTCAACTATATGTTGTCTGTAAGAAATTTACTTTTTTATTTTATTTATTTAGTTAGTTAATTAGTTAGTTATTTAGAGAGTGATGTGCGAGCATGGGGAGTGGGAGAGGAGTAGAGGGAGAGAACGAACCGCAAGCAGGCTCCACGCCCAGCAATGAGCCCAATGCAGGGCATAGTCTCACAACCGTTAGATTATGACCTGAGCAGAAATCAGGAGTTGGACACTTAACCAACTGAGCCACCCAAGTGCCCCTGTAAGAAATTCACTTTAAATATAATGATATAGGTAGGTTACAAGTTAAAGGACAGAAATAAATGCATATAGCATGCAAATATTATTCAAAAGAAAGATTTACTATATTAATATCAGGTAGTAAGGACTTCAGAACAAAGAATATAGCATAATCACATCAAATTACTGCTTTGTTGAAAACCTGTAACTTTCATTTATTCTCAGAATAACATCCAAATCTCCTATTTTGATCTAACAAAAATTATTATATACACCTTCCAACACTCTTATCCATTCACTTGCTGTTTCACTTCGTAGCTCTTAAAACTATCTGACATGATCTTAATCATTGTTTGTTGTTTGTTTATCCTACTAAAACGTAAGCTCCATGACAGAATTTTCCTTGCTTGTCTTATTCATTCTGATATCCTTGGTGTGCATGAGTAGTGCTTGGTGTAGGATAGATAGCAAATGTAAATTTTGGATGCATAAATTAATTCTTTCTAGAAATTGTTATATAAATTATATTCTTTCCCCTGGCACAATAATTTTAAAATCTCAGAACAACACAGGAAATAATTTAATACCATTACTAGATTTTTAAACTCATTGTCTAAAACTTCTATTTCATTAGTATTCTTCAACAGATAGCTATTTCTTAACCTACCTTCAGATGAATGCCTATAGATCATGTGAAAAGAATACATAAATGTTGATTCTTGCTACTCTGGGAGGTTATTCAGTCATATGACCATAGATTTTCAAGTAAGCAAGACTCAGCCAAAACTTACATAATCTTTCCTGAATATCAGAAAACATGCTGAATTTGGGTTGTTGATAAATTCCAAGAGAATTCAGGGCAAGCTGATCCATTGCAATTAAGATAAGGATAGCAAAGAGGAAGAGAAGGAGAGAAAGAAGAAGTAAAGTTACTAATAGTATGTGATTTTTTTTTTAATGTTTGAAGAATCACAGAATCTGAGATGGATAGAAATTTAAAAGTCAATATTAACTTGATTCAATTCAATTCAATTTGGTAAATACACTGAAATGTGCTTTCAGATGGAAGGCACTGAATGATTAAAGATACACAGCAGCACAGGTCTGTTTAGCAAAGACTGAGAATCCAGATCATCTTGGCATCCGGTGTCAGAATGAAGTGCAAATAAATGTTAGATAGCATAGCATTCATCACACTCTAGACATTCGATAAATATTTGTTGAATGGATGAAAGGTAAGCTAAAGACATGTTTTTAGGGATTTTTGAAGACCATTACACTGTGTACTCAGTACTGCTACTTCTTCTCTCTCTTTTTATAGAGACATTCTGTTTCTCTGCTCCCAGGAGGAAACATGAAGCCTAGTCAAGGCCAAGGATAATTGCCTCACTCAAATGTACATGGTGACCTGCCAAGACATGACCCAAGTTAAACCAACCAGATTCTTTCAATAGAAATTTGCAATTTGCAACTGGAAGAAACAAGTTTCTTGATCTGTGTTTTGTTTCGTTTTATTTTTGTTCTCTGCCACTCCATGACTATGTGTAGAGTAATGCCAATGATCCCACCTCCTCCATTACATGCTAATCATCAGGAAAAGAAAATGAGTGGATAGACATTTAGATATAAAGAGCAGCTTAAGGAGTCTACTTTCCACCCAAATTATGTTTCTTTTCATCTGGAAAAAAGATTCAGTTAAGTACATACTTGCTTGAATAAGAGTTTTTGAATATTTTGAGGTCATAAACTGCTTTAAGTGTCTAACGGAATCTCTGTCTTCTTTACATTGTTATACATTAATAGATGTGATCACTATTTTGGTTGTCTTGATGTCCACCCATGTAACAGTTTTGGACATTATATAGCTGAAGGTAATGAAAGGAATTTAGGTCAGTGTAAGTGGACACTTGCCTTATTCACACACCAGCATTTACTTCTAATGCTTCTTCACTGATGCATTGATGAAATCTTTAACCAGGTAGCGAAGACATGCCTGCACTTTCCCACTAATTTCCTTGATCTAATTTTATCTGTCTTTATCTTTCCTCATCTTTGTAATTTCCTCATTCTTTATCTTTCCTCATCTTTCCTTATGTTTGTAATGGCCAAGCCATATTATATCAGTAGAAAATTCTGTTTCTTCATCTGAAAATTCACAATTTAATGGTGGAATCTCAAACTTTATGATTAATGGCATACTCTTCCTCTGTAGCATTTCTGTAGTGCTAGTTATTATGGCTTCAACTAACTATTGCCCTAACCCACACAAAGCTTCAATGTTTAAGCTGGACTCTGCAGAGCGGTTGTTTTTTATTTTTATATAAGAATGGCTTTGCTCTCCGT
The DNA here is from genome assembly GCF_018345385.1 of Vulpes lagopus. Taxonomy (NCBI): domain Eukaryota; kingdom Metazoa; phylum Chordata; class Mammalia; order Carnivora; family Canidae; genus Vulpes; species Vulpes lagopus. Next base: position 40,521,679 of record NC_054834.1, read on the forward strand.
GAACTTCACTTCAGAACATCTTTAATTATTCTGTATGCTTGAAAGTATGTGCTGTGAAAGCAGATGTGGATTTATTTTCTGGTCTGAATTATGGTGGGATGAGAGCTGACTTCAAATTGTTAGAATCTGAAAATGTTTTTCTCCTACGTGAAGATTTTTTCTATCTTGTAGTTATTTCTAATTTACTGCATCAGCCTGAGGTTTTACTATTGTAAAAACTTCACATCAAGTACTTAAAGGGTTATACTGGCACAATGCTAATTTTTCATTTTGCAATTACCATTGTTAAAAGCTGAAACTTCTTGCTCTAAATAATTTCTTGAAGTCAATTAATTGTTAAAGTATTCTTTGTACAACTAATTGGTGATAGTGATTAAGTTTAAGCATTGCTTGGATATTTACTAAGTACTGATTATATGCTTAAAAAGTCCTAAATACTGGGACCCCTGGGTGGCTCAGCAGTTTAGCACCTGCCTTTGGCCCAGGGCATGATCCTGGAGACCCAGAATGGAGACCCACATTGGGCTCCCTGCATGGAGCCTGCTTCTCCCTCTGCCTGTGTCTCTGCCTCTCTCTCTCCCGTGTCTTTCCTGAATAAATAAATACAAATCTTAAAAAAAAAGTCCTAAATACTCAGCCAAACATCTCAGAATCTTGACATACTATTGCCAGCAAATGTATCCAGACTTCTTCTTTTTCCCCTTTACTCCTTAAAAATTATTATTCTTAAATTGTCAGCAATATTAACACTTACGTTATACTAAATGTATACTTTTGTCAGACACTAGGTTAAATGCTTAAACTTACTCCAGTCACCCTTTGAAGTAGGAACTACCATTCCAATTTTACATAGAAGGCAGCAGAGGTCCATAAGAATAAAGTAATTTACTAAAAACACTCTTACCTACTTGAATGAACACTCTATGATGGGGACACCTGGAAGGCTCAGCAGTTAAGCTCTGCTTTTGCCTCAGGGCATAATCTTGGAGTTCAGGGATCAAGTCCTATATCAGGCTCCCCCACCAGCCCCTCTGCCTGTGTCTCTGCCTCTCTCTCTCTGTGTCTCACATGAATAAATAAATAGAATCTTTAAACAAACCAGGAAAACCTCTCTGACGATAGGATTTTTGTACGTTTGTTGATGGATATCAAAAATATATCACAGTACTGAAACACATGTAGGATAAACAGTTTTTTAATGTGATGGATATTCTCCATTTGTTCCTCCAGATACATTGTCCACCACTTTTTAACTTCTCCCTATGCCCTGAGTAGGGATAGAGGTGACTTTATGACCTGTATTAATTGATCTCCTTTGCTTTTAACTTCCTGTTGGGCTCCACTAATGGTACGTCTATGAGAGATCTAGGCCACCATGAAGTTATTCTCCCACTTGGTCCATGTGGCATAGCAGATTCAACAATGTCTCACATACCTATTACAGATACCATTGCTGTATAGAGCTGTTGGCAGCACTCTGTAAGGGAAATACAGTGCACATCTTCAGCGCATTGAAGCAAAGTTGTACCATCCTCTGCAAATAGCTATTCTTTTTTTTTTTTTTTTTTTTTTTTTTTTTTTTTTTTTTTTTTTACAAAACATGCAATAGAGCCTACTAGAAACTAAAAACTTGACTTTGAGCCAGCAAGTTAGTATGGACCTGAGATTTTGAGCATAAACTTCATTTTGTTTAATCCAATGAGCTGTATGATTGGGCAACATATGCAGTATAATTCTATCATCAACTGGAAGTCATGTTTATGTTACTGGGCTTAGAGAGATCCTGAAGGTATAAGTAAATTACATGGTCAAGTAGTATAGATGCTCATGACCCTTACTCTGGCTACATTGCCTCCACCCTCTGAACCTACACCTATGGCATATTTTATAAATTGTTAATAGAGGAAGAAAAAAATATTTTGTAAATATTTTGGTACTACTATAAAGGAGATGAAGATAGTATGATACATCTCATCATGGTCCCCTCAAAGAAGAATAGACAAAGAGTTTTGCACCTATTGTTCATTTGCTTAGAAAAAGATAACCAGCAAATAGATTTATACCAAGTGTTGTCAGTGGCTAATGGTTTGGTTGGATGGTCAGATGTATAAAAAGAATGAAATCGGAAAGTTGATGAGAAGGAGGTCTAGAGAAAAGGTATGTGTTACACCTCTCTGAATGGGCAGAGAGTGTGAAGATATTTGGGTTCCATGTGATGCTCATGGAAAAGTAAAATCTTAATAATCAGGTGGATAAGACAAAACATCGTGTTAACATCAATTGATCCTGTCTGTGTCCTATGGACTCAAAAACAAGATAGGTATGACATCAGGGGTGGAGATTTTGCATGGACTTATCAACAAGAGGATCCATGTGCTAAGCTCTTCTCATGTTAATGGCAGAGACAATCACTATACTCTCCGTATGGATCATTCCCCTGAAAATGGAGAGAAGGTCAGCCAGCCACTTCTATCTTATAATCAGCAGTGTTTGATTTCACCATAATACAAATCTGCCCTACCTAGCAGCTGTGGTCCTGCAAACATCATCCTCTGTTATCTTGTTAATAACTTTACTCACCATTATATCATTGCATGTAGAATTGTGTCTGACTATGAGTTTCCTAGTAAATGCAAATGATATGATGTATGACAATAGACTCATGATCATGGAAGTCAGTGGTTTTACTACATTTTCCAGCTTTGGCCTAAGAGAAGAATGGACTGGGCATTTGAAGGCTTGAACTTGGCTTTTGAAGGCTAGTGCCAGCTAGGTGGCAATACTTTTTGTGGCTGGAGTAATGGCCTCTGGGTCAAGGCATTTGTTCTAAATTGATGAAAAATGTGTGGTACAATTTCTTCCATAGCAGGATTAACAGGTATAGGAATTAATATGTGGCTCCTGGGACACCTGGTTGTCTCAGCAGTGGAGTGTCTGCCTTTGGTTCAGGGTGTGATCCCAGTCCCAGGATCGAGCCCCACATCGGGCTCCCTATGGGGAGCCTGCTTCTCTCTCTGCCTATGTCTCTTCCTCTCTCTCTCTCTGTGTCTGTCATGAATGAATACATAAAATCTTATACAAATATAAAGTATGGCTCCTTTCAAAATTGTCCTTGGTAAATATTTTCTACAATTTTGCCCTTTGCTAGTATAAACATTTAGTTCCCAAGGGAGGATGCTTCAATGTGGGGACCAACCTTGAGGCATGTGACTATGTGGTATATTGGTGGGAAAGGAAAATCAACAGCAGAATAAAGTGATGGTAACCACTAAGGTAATGGGAAAGAAAATCATAATAAACAGACAAACAAATAAATAAAAAGACTGGTTAAGGAAGTGGTGGTCAAGTACAGTGTTTTTTGTTTTTTGTTTTTTTTCTAATGTGTGTTGTTCCACCTTCTTTGAAAGACAGCATCCTGATTTTCATTTGAAGATCATCTTTCAATTAAATCTTTTAGTTAATTAATTAATTGATTGATTGATTGTGTGGGGTTAGAGAATGAGTAAGGGGAGGGGCAGAGGGAAAAGTAGGTTCACCATAGATCTGGGAGTCAAGCCCTGGACTCGATCCCAGGACACTTGGTATCATGACTTGAGTCAAAAGGCAGGCCCTTAACCAATTGAGCCACCAGGTCCCCCAATTTTGCATTTTAAATAACCAGTCCTAGAGGCAGGCACTCAAGGTGCTTACGATGCCCCACTCTAGACAAAGCAGGGCTTCACAATCCAAACTAGATCCATTTAACTTTATCCTAAAACTTTAAACTTGACCAAAGAAACATGTGTATTAGAATTCTTAGTTGTTGTTGTTGTTGTTGTTGTTATTGTTGTTTTAATTTTATTTTACAGGCAATGTGGAATAGACGATTATTGGGTTTTGCCACCTACATCCCATAAGCATCTGTTTTGTTTATTTTCCAAGACCTAGTCATTAAGCTTTTCTTTCATTTCTATGAGCTATACTTACTGTGTTTCACTGAAGTTACCTAGAGTCATTTTTAATGGCTTACAACCAAATAATTAAGAAATTGCCTACCATGAGGATAAGATACTATCCATAGAATCTGACAACTTGGAAAACATCATTGATCTTGCAAAAACTTTAACTTGTTTCCTAAGTATTGAGATGAGTTTAGTCTTGAGGAGATGGAGACTTTGAATGCAAACTTTTTTTTGTGTGTGTGTGTGTGAAAACCTTTTATAAGGGAAGCAGAGAAGTTGGGTGGGAGTTGAAGAATTTAAATGGTATCAAGAATTGTTTTGTTTTGTTTTTTCCCTTTCAAACAGAAACACCATACTATGTTTATATATTGATGGTAAAATACTTAGTTTTTCTTTAATTAATATAAGGAAGTTACAAATTTAAAACTTTAAATTCTTGGGACGCCTGTGTGATTCAGCAGTTGAATGTCTGCCTTCGGTTCAGAGTGTGATCCTGGAGTTCCAGGATCGAGCCCCACATCAAGCTACCTGCATGGAGGCTTCTTCCCCCTCTGCCTGTGTCTCTGACTGTTTCTGTGTCTCTACTGAATAAATAAATAAAATCTTTTTAAAAAATTTAAATTCTTTCATTCAACATACAAATCTTAAGTTTCTGTTTGTGAATGTAGTGAATATTACCATTCAGTTTTTAGGAGTCTTTGAGTAAGGCTACTTCCCATTTACTAACTTTAAATCTTAACGTAAGTATATTCAATTCCTTTTGTATTACACACACACACACACACACACACACACACACACATATATATATATATGTAACTTTTAACTTTTAATATTTAAAACTTTTAATATTTAAAAGGTATTTTTTAAAAGATTATTTATTCATGAGAGACAGAGAGAGAGAGAGAGAGAGAGAGAGAGGCAGAAACACAGGCAGAGGGAGAAGCAGGCTCCATGCAGGGAGCCTGATGTGGGACTCCATCCTGGGACTACAGAACCAGGCTCTAGGCTGAAGGTGGCGCTAAACCGTTGAGCCACCTGGGCTGCCCTTTAAAAGGTATTTAATTCATTACATAATAGACTTAATATTTGATAGGTATTTATTACATAATGGAATTTTAATACTCAAAAGGTATTTAATTTAAAAAATCTCATTATCTGCCACTCTGGAAAACAATATAAAGTTTCTCAAGAAGTTAAAAGTAGAGCTACCCAATGACCCAGTAATTGCACTACTATCTACCCCGAAGATACAGATGTATTCCAAAGGAGCATCTACACCCTAATGGTTATAGCAAGATTGTCCACAACAGCCAAACTATGGAAAGAGCAGAGATGTCCATCAACAGGTGAATAGATAGAGAAGTAGTATATATACAATGGAATATTACTCCATTATGTAATGGAATTTTACAGAAAGGATGAATATTTACTGTTTACATCAATGTGGATGGAACTAGAGGGTATTATGCTGAGTGAAATAAGTCAATCAGAGAAAGACATTTATAATGTGGTTTCACACATTTGTGGAATATAAGGATCATACGGGAAGGGAAGAAAAATTGAATGGGAAATCATCAGAAAGGGAGACAAACCATGAAAGACTCTTAACTATAGGGAACAAAGTGAGGGTTGCTGGAGGAGGAGGTGGGTGAGGAGGATGGAGTAACTGGGTGATGCACATTAAGGAGGGCATATGATGTGATAAGTGCTGGGTGTTATATGCAACTGATGAATTATTGAACTCTACGTATGAAACTAATGATGTACTATAAGTTGGCTAATTAAATTTACATAAATTTTTTTAAAATAAAAATATATTTATGTGGAATAAAAAGCTCTTAGAAAAACAAAATGCATGAATATGTGTTTGTTTAATGTGTATAATATACTAAAAGAGTAGAATCATTGCCTAATCTTGATCTCCTAAACTTTGTGAACCCTGCTTCTAAATCAATAAGCTCACATTTTTATGGATTGCAGGACCCCAAGTTCTAACTCAATTTTGAGGGAGGCTATCTTTAATCTGTAAAATAAAGATTGCCTCACATATGTTTAGAACAGACTTACAAATATTTACAGCTATTTAAATTTCTGTGCTATTCAGTTTCTCTTGTTTGAGCAGGATGATTAATTTCAAATGCCAACAATTTCTCTTCCCTCTGGCTTTTGCAATCAAAGTTTAATCTGAAGAGAACATAACTCCATTTTGATAAATTTTTAATTATTTAAATATATTGTCTTTGATAGACAAGCTAAATTTTAGCATTTCTGGACAGAATTCTACATACAAAGTCACATTTTAGATCCTCGGGATATTCCTTTTTTTTTTTTTTTTTTGTTCTGGAGATAGACTTTTTTATGCAAACATATTATTAAAGTATAATTACTAATTATTATTATTGATACTCCATTTAACACAGTAATATATTCCAAACTTAGGTCTTCTTTAAATTTAGTTCAACCTATGAATCTTATTATTCTATTTTTGAGCCTAACAAATTTTGACGGTATTTTTTATTAGCCTGTGATTCACATTTAGTTCCATTTGCAGTTTCTGTAGGCATTTATTAAATAATTTTAAGTGCACTATATTAAAGGGAAATATGGCAATTCTTCAATTTGCTTAACTGTTTCAAAAGAGTAAATAAGCTGTTTCAACTTGAGTCACAAATACAAAGCAGTTACTCAAATTGTTGCATTTTTTAAATCACAAGACTGATTCGGATACTCTCTAATAGCCCTGTCTACTGGATTTTTGGAACAGCTCAGATGTGTATGCTTGCTTTGCTCTCTGGCGTATGGGAATATATTTTGGGTAATGGGGAACAGGACCCTGAGGTTAAGTTCATTTCCCTCTCCATCCCTAGATAAGCTGGTTGTACACACAGTAGTTTCGTACAATTTCATGTGACAAGTCTGAGCAATCAGCATTTCCTTGTATCTTCTCTTCCCCTGTCTCACTCCTCTTTTCCCTTATTTCTGTTCTAAAATTGTAATCCACTGCCCAGTGCAATTTTCTAAGACTTTGTCTCAGTTTTTGTTTCTTAGAAATCCCAATTTAAGATAGCCAGAGTATCATAAATATTACATGCCTATAAAATGCCATAGTGGCACAAATTTCTTAATCAAAACATTAATGCTTTTGTCATATATGTACTATTTTTTTCTCCTACTAGCCCTGGGCTATATTATTTAATTGAATTTGCATTTCCTTGGACCTTTAGCTAGTTCAAATCTTCTCTCCTAGCTCAAAAACTTTTTACCCTTGATGAAAAAAAACTTTTATCCCTATTTTCTCACCTGTTAAAGCCATAAAATCTTATGACACTCTGAGATTTTCACTTGGCTTTGCCTGATTTCATGGTTGTAGGATTCTAATAAAATCCTTCTCAAACTTTAGCATGCTTTAGAATCACTTCAAACTGTTGTTAAAATATAAGTTTTGCAGCCTCATTTCCAAGGTTTCTGATTCAGTCTGTGGACAAAGGCATGAGAATTTGAATTTCTCACAAGTTCCAAGGCAATGCTGATGTTATTGTGTTGGAAACCTCATTTTGGAAATCACTGCTCTAAGATAACACCAATGACATGTACCAGATAGAAAGTCTCCATCAAAAGTGTGTGATGTTGATATGGGGTAGCCAAGTAGAGAAACAGAAAAGCTTATGGAAAAAATGTGAAAACCTATTTGATAATATAAAATTATAATTTGTTTCTTAAATAAGATACAATAATCACAAATATTACTTTATAGCAATATTCTATTTTGTTTCCATAAATAAGTTGAAATGATATTTTCCAGATCAAGAGTATCTCCACAACATATATAACTAACAGAAAAATAATTTTTAAAATATGTAAGCAATTATATGAGTCATAAAAAAATCTCAGTACTCTAATAGATAAATGGACATAAACATGAGATTTATAGAAGTGAATATCACATGTTTCCATTAACCTAAAAAATCAGATTAATAATGACAATATAAATTAAAACAGGATACTGCCCTACATTCATGAAATTCATGACATTTAACAAATTACTTTACATCAAGTGTTGGTGAGAATGTAAAGAATTTCTTTAACATTTCTGATCGGGTTGTTATTTGAATAACTACCTTGGAATGCAGCCAATCTTTTTAAATTTCATTCATTGTAGTAGGTATGTGGGGACATTTCATTGTGGTTTTACTGTTAAGTATTGATACCTATGTATTGACTTTGAAATATTTTTTAACCTGTGTCAGTGTACTAAATTTACACAATCAACATAGATACATATTCAGTGAAGAAATTCAACCTTAATGCCTGGTCCTGTGGTAAAGGTTGGAACTCAAACATTAAATTACTAAATAAAACATGGTAGGTAAAAGTGAGAGGCTCTATTCATTATCACTCACATATCTTTTGGAATAATTTGTGTGTGTCTTGGAAATACAAGTCTGTAGGGAGGTTTAAATGATAATTATTGTTCTAGATGGTATCGAGTATTCTTGGACTGACTGACTACTATTTCTAGGACATCTTTCTGTCTTATCATGATTTTATTAATGTAGATATTGAGCAAAAAGAACAAAGCTGGCAACAACACATTTCTTGATTTCAAAATATGTTCCAAATCTATAGGAATCAATAGAGTATGGCACTGGCATAAACACAGACATATAAACCATGATTAAAATAGAAAAAAGATTCAGAAATAAACCAATTAACTAAAGTGTTACAAGGTCTCCAAGAACACACAGCAGGGGGGAAATAAATTTAAGTTCTCATCTCACATCACATACAAAACTCAAGTCAAGGGCAGCCTGAGTGGCTCAGCGGCTTAGCGTCACCTTCAGCCCAGGGCGCAATCCTGGAGACCTGGGATCCTGGAGACCTGGACACTTGGGAAGCAGGCTTCCTGCATGGAGCCTGCTTCTCCCTCTGCCAGTGTCTCTGACTCTCTCTCTCTCTCTCTCTCTCTCTCTCTCTCTCTGTGTGTGTGTGTGTGTGTGTGTGTGTCTTGAATAAATAAATAAAATCTTAAAAAATAAAAAAAAAAACTCAAGTCAAAGTGGATTGAAGACTTACATTTAAGAACCAAAATTATAAAGAAAATATAGGCAAGAAACTTCTTGACACTGGTCTGGGCAGTGATTTGGGGAAGTATGACACCAAAAGTATAGGATATAAAAGCAAAAATAGACAAGTAGGATTGCATCAAACTAAGAAGCTTCTGAGAAAAAAAAAGAAAAAACACAATCATCACAAAATCACAAAGTGAAAGGCAACCTATGGAATGGGAAAAAAAGATTCACAAACTATGTATTTCATAAGAGGTTAATTTCCAAGGTATTTGAGGAACTTCCAAGCCTCATAGCAAGGCAACAAATAATTTAAAAAATGACAAGGAAAACATACAAATGGCCAACAGGTATATACAAGGTGTTTAATATCACTAATTATAAGAAAAATACAAATCAAAACTTCAAGGATATATCCTGTCACACCAATTGGAATGGCTATTTTCAAAAAGAGAAAAGATAATCACAGAATATACTACCTCAAAATATGCTACTTTGGCCTTGGATTATTTTGAGTTAAAGGCACTTGGGAAACAGTGAAAAACAAAAAAACAAAAAACACTGACCTTTCTTTTATTTGACTAAAACCATAAGAAACTATTAACTTTAGGGGAAAAAACTGAGGGTCACTGGAGGGGTGGTCGATGGGGATTTGGGGTAACTGGGTGATGAGCATTCAGGAGGGTATATGATATAACTGAGTGTTACATGCAACTGATGAATCTCTAAACTCCTAACTGGTCAGTGTCACTCCTGAGTCTGGGCCCCCTGTGCAATGGTTCTTGTGGTTTTTCATATTACTAGCAAGTTTTTTTAATGTTTATTTATTTTTGTAAGTAATCTCTACAGGCAACATGGGGCTCAAACTCAGGATCCCAAGAGATCAAGAGTCCCAGGCTCTTCTAGCTGAGCCAGCCAGATGCTCCAATAATAGCTAGTTTTTCATCATCTATTAGATATATTCCAGTCACTGCAGCCAGCATTTTCCATGAACTTGCTCTTTAATCCTTAAAAAGTGATGTATGCTAAATACTTTAAAATATTATTCTATAAATAAGGAAACTGGGTCTTAAAACACATTAAGTGAGTTAGATAGATACAAAGCTGGTGCTTGTATGAACCAGGTGAAACTACATGTCCCATCATTAAGCAGTATGGTCCAAATGTTTCATAAAATCCATTTGAAATTCTAAAACCTTAAGTTAGGATTAAACAACAAACACAATACAGCATCAATAAGACAAACATGTAAGAAATTGATCTCTTAAAACTGTGATGACAATTCCTTTTTGCTGAATATATCATAAATAATTTATTATAATCTGAGCTCCATGAGCTACAGAGACTTTATGCATCCCAGCCATGTACCCATTTATTCACCAATTATCTACTGAGTGCTTGCTATTCATTCTTTCATTTATTTCTCAGCATGTGTTTGCTGAGTGCCTGGAATGTCCCAGGGGCTCTTCAACACCCTGTGGATCTGGAGTGAACTAAAGAGAAAAGCACCCTTGTTCTTTGGTGCTTGTGTTCTAGTGAGTGGTTTCAGGAGAGAAAGACAGTACATGGATAAAGCCAAAATAAGCAAAGGAATTTCAGAAAAAGGTAGTAACTATGAAGTCAGTCAAAAAGGACCATGAAGTGAGTTGAGAAGGCAGTTTGTCAGGGAAGGTCTTTTTAAGATGACATTTGAAATAAAACAAAAGTGCTGAGAAAGACCCAGACACGTAAAGATCGTTCCAGGGTGAGGAGACAAGAAGAAATTTGCCTGTGCCAAGCACCGTGGGGATAATTTCTCTTTATTCCCATTTCCATCTTTTTCATCCTGGATTTCATTATTCTTACTGAGTCTTATTATATTTCCCTAATGATCTCTTATCCTTCACTCTCTCTGATTTCCAGTTTAGCATTTATTCATCTGACAGGCTTATCTTTTTGAAGCACAGATTTTACCATTTAACATCCTTGTTCAAATGTTCTTATTACTTTCTCTCAGCCTATGGCATCAAATGCAAACTCTGTAGACTAGACTATCATCATAATCCTTCTTTGTTCTCATGACAACCTGCATCTTCAGACATATTTTTCAGTATATCTTTTCACACACATTTACCCTGGCCAAAGTAATTTATTCAGTTTTCCTAGCATCACATTGTATTTGAGGTTTTCCTCCTGTTGCTCTCTTGCCCTAAATTCCCTTCTACCTTGCATTTCTGCATGTCCAAAATGTTCCCATATTCTAATGGCTAATAAAAGCTCTGACCTTACTCTAGGAAACTCACAAATTGGTAAATTATTTGAAATCACTCTCCCCATGGTTTCCATAACCAGATATATACAGTAGACTAGAGAAGTGATTTTTTAAGACATTTTAGCAGATACATATGTTATAGTGGACATTTATTAAGTTTTCTTTCTTTCTAATCGCTAGATGATTTCTCTCTTTATGAATAATACATCTTGTAGTCGGAGCCTTAAAACTCACTCTCAAATGTCCTTTGAAGCTAGAGCAAAGGCATATGAACCTTCGGCTTCTTCAATCAACTGAAGGAGCACTTGATTTTAAATAAGTGGGGTAAAATTTGGGGAGAAAGTTCTTATTTTATCATTGTTAATTTGATACCCTCAAAAACTGTAAAAACTTGGAGCTCAGAGAGATGCATATTGATTGTTTCATGTATTCTCCTACTGATGTCACTCAGTAAAACTTTAAAAAAAAAGACATCTGTATTCTTACCTTTTATACAAACTATGCTAATGTACATGTACTATCTTCAGGAACTATGGTAAAGTATACAACATTTTTATATTATACTACTTTGCTTAATTAGAATTGACTCTGAATGAAGTACAATTTTGCCCTCTGTGAAACTGCCTTGAACTTTCTCCACTTATATGGATTCCTTAGCTTCGTTGCCAAGCAACCATGCTTAGATTGCTACTTTGCCTTTGCACTGAGGAGAGTCAACTGTACTACACATTCACTTTGCATTTTTAAGCATAAATAATTTTTCTCCTCTCCTTAGAGCAGCTGTATCTTTTAGTTCTCTGTTCTTGACAGATGTGTTCCATACACTACTTACATTCTATAACTTATATCCTACAATTTTCCTACTCTGTCAACTTGAGAACTTAGCATTTATCTCCTTTTTGGCTTCTCAGTTGAGCAGAATTGTACTTGTGTCTTAATAAATAAACTAATAACATTTATAATAGAGGCAAAAAGGAAAAATAAAATAATTAACCTAACAAACATTTACTATACTCTAGTTATTCTTTTGGGGACTAGGGATATAGCAGTGGCCAAAACAGATGAAAATACTTGCCCTCATGAAGCTTACATTCTACTCAAGGAAAAGACAGAAATATGTGTGAACAACAACGAAAAAGAAGTGATATACATAAATGGTTAATGAGTTTTAAGCAAGAAAGATTCACTTTTTGTGTAGTCTTTTTATGCCTCTGTATATCTGTATATCTACATACATATCACATATAATTTGATGACCCTTCTAAGAGAAATAATAAAAATCATAAACACAAAATTAGAAGGACTTGGAAGAAGCTATGCAAAAGAGGACTTAAAATGCCAACAAGGGCTTTGAAGTTTAGGTATCCTCAGTTTTATAATACAGCAACCATTGATGTTATGACTGAATATAGAACTGAGATGAGGGATGTGAAGCTCCAGGCAGGAAGTTGCAATTCTGTATAGGTACCCAAAGAAAGACCCACTGAGAGCACGGAATTTAAGTAGCAAATTTAAATAATTGGAAGATGTTATGGTGCAATTGATAAATGGCTACAGTTGGGTGGAACTAAAAGATGGAAAGTTAAACTGGAAAAGATAAGGTAGAAAGTTATCACTGCAAAGCAGAAATTTAGATTATCAATATTGAGGATGTTGATAATAACAAAGTATGGGATCATCTGTGGAAATGAATAACTGAAGTAGAGTGAAGACTATGATTATTGGAAGGATAGAGGTCAAGAGACAGAGTAGCAAAGTTATTAAGTAAATTAGATACATTGATCTTTACATAATCAGAAATTAAGGCAATATTAATGTTAGCCTACATGATAGTTAGCCATGTGCAAAAATCACCTATCAATGATAGGTAATGATCCAAGAGATGGTAGTGATAAGACTGACAGCATGAGAAAAAGGACAGAAGGGATGAGAGCCTTGCCAGGAGCACCCAGAATTTTTTACTTATGTATTCCTGTGTAGATGACAGCAAAAGGGATGGATAGTGAGTGGTATAATCTGGTGTCATGAAGTTTATGACCCGGGTAATTCAGTGCATAGAGATGAAGAATATTCTGTACACAATGTTGGAGAGCATAAGTGTTGTGAGCCTACCTTCAGGACCTTTAATTTGTACAATGTATAAAAGAAAGCAGCCATCACTGAGGAACTACAGAAGGGGAATAGTGTCCTAAAGGAGATCCAAGTTTCATTTCTACCAAGAAGGTAAGGGGCAGGTTCAAAGAAGAGATTTATAATATAATATTTTTGCTGATGACCAACCGTGAATCCCTAAAGGCACAATGGAAAATTTTCAAGAATTGGAGAGAAGCTTCAGGAGTAGAGGCTGACAGGAGCAGCTGACAGAGAGAAGGAATGTGCAGACCATAAGGAAAAATTGAGTCTCCATGATGAGGTCAACCTGTCAGTATTAATGTATGCTGGAAACAAGGCAATCAGTCTTCCCAGTCTCAAAGAAAATTCAGTTACATAGACATATGCATTTATCATATCTGCATATATATTTTTCATATTAACATATTTATATATATTTATAAGCATATTCACATACAGTCACAGAAAATAGGCATTGGAACTTTCAGAAAACAAGCGATGAGATATTGATATTAATTATCATGCCGTACATGTAACTTGCAAGTAGCTTCTGTCCTCTGGATTTCCATAAACACCTCTTTAATGGTCACTTACAGTAATAGAAGTCGATTATTATATCCAAATTTCAGGGAAATCCAAAACAAGAGCAAAATTTTCTTTTACTCTGCATAGATCACAATGTACAATATCATCTGGCTACACAGCTACACTGTGTAAGCCAAAAATTAAAATGAGCATATCTTTTATGTAACTTTTATTAATATTTACTCTGAAAAAAGTTGATTTATTTATTATCAGAAATAATATTAGAGGAAAAATAAAAAACTCAGCGTAACACCCTCACATTTACAGACCTGTTTAATGAGTTTTACTCATCTACTAATCTCATCGAGCAAACATTAAATCTATGTTTTTTTAATTCTTATGTTTAAAAGGAAAAAGGCTATTTCATAAAAGAATTTTATATGCCTTAATTAAATTATAATTTTCAGTGGTAGTTCATTGTATGACTCATTGACCTTTCTCTTTCTGATTCTCTCATTTAAATTGAACTCACAAAAGCATTCCTAAAAACCCACACTGGTAATTTGTTTGTAGAAATCCACTTTGGAAAAGGATTTTGTAAATGTCTTTATCTCATTTGAAACATAAAGCAATTCAAGTGTTTTGAAAAATTCAGAATAACTGACAGTTTCAATAAGTATTTTTCATTCACGTATATGAATGAGGACTTTTCTTTATTTCAAGAAAGGAAGCACTTTATAAAGTTAGCACTTTACAGAAGCTTTTAAAAGCTATCAAATAGTGTATTCTAAAATACTGAGTAGAGGCTGATACGCAAGAAGGATCATTGTGCACATGAAGTGTGGATTAGAAAAATGTAGGCCCCAATGGCATAGAAGCGCAACTATGGTCTTAACTTTTGTTGCTTTTGCCAGGAATTCTTTAATCAGTCTATGTGAGTGATTTATCTAGAAGGAAGTGTATAATTTTAATGAGAAACATTTTCACATACTCAGGAATTCTAGATAATGTTTTGTGTATCTAAGGATGGAATCGTTATTGGAAGGGCCAATTTAGGTCTTTCTGATGGGTGACTTAAGTCTCAACTCACAAAGGAAGTGAAATAAGGGGTCTTGTCTCTTGAGAACATAAAGCAAAAGGAGGATGCTCAGGTAAAATGAGGAAGGAAAGAGAGTCTGGGGATCCAGAGGCAGAGTTCCTTTCTCTGAAAGGACCCACATCCATTCATCAGTTTGAGTCTAGAAAGAACCAAGTCCTATAGATTAGAAAAGATTCCCCTCTGAAGAGTTAAATATAAGCTGTCAGGACCATGGTAAATAAAAAATGCCAGGTTAACACTTTGAGCCAGAACTGATTTTTTGCACGAATTTCATGAGAAAAGTATTTCCTTGTCTCTGTTCTGGGGTGACTTTTTCTGACAATCATCAAATTATCCCAGATATCTTTGGGGCTTGGAACTGTCATTTGTCAAATCCTTTAGTTACAAAGTGGGACATCCCTCTGCCTTCATTCAGAAAGTGGTAGAGGTTGAAGAGCAGCTTCCTTACTATCCCATGGCTGGGATAGGACAATTCAATGTATCTGAGATGGGCAGCTGATGAAGCAAATTCTACTCCTATGCTACTGTCAGTTTACACTCTTTTTCTTTCCATATCAATGAGAAATAGCACCAAATGGATGTTGCACATAAATAATGTGGAAAGAAATCTCAAATCACTAATATATATTTTAAAAAGCTGAATTTATTTAAAATTTGTTGATTTTTTTTCCTGACTAGGGTAGAAGTGCTTGTAAATATAGAAATTCAGTTCTCAGTGAACAAAGATGAGAGGTTATTTAGGTTGGCAAGGGGCAAGGGAGATGAATTGCAACTCTATTTACACAGAGTAGGGTTTGAATTAGATCTTATCACTTAAAGAGTGTATTCCACAATCCAGAAGGGATCTGTACCTAGAGGGTCTACCAAGTGGGAGAGATTCAGGACGAAGCAGTCTTTGACCACTCTTGTAGTTTCCTGGGTACATATGCTTCATATCCTTCAAGAAGGGCAGGATTTACAAATGGATTTCTATATAAGTGCAAATAATGTCTTCAGGCAAGTATGGAATTTGCTTTCCGTTCCTCTCTTCATCCTTTTGGGCCAGATCTCAGGGGAAGACATTAAATATTGTCCAGATCAATATCCTGTCACAGTTCCACTCAGAAAAATCCCTTATCGCATTTAGGATAGGGTAAAAATACACATATACATACACAAAAACAGAAAACAGGGCAAGCGATTCTCAAACTTTCACTTTTGTTAGTGAGAGAAAACAATAGTGTGGAAAGACAGTACTTCACCAAGGAAGAGAAGTTTTTATCACAACACTCTTTCAAATTAGAATTCTGAAAGGCTTAAGAGTCAAGCAATGTACACAAAAGTCCAAAGAAAAAAAAAAAAAAACCTCCAGACCTAAAGACCACAAAATTTTAGGATAATGATTTAGCCAGATGCAGTTGCTCTGAGCTTGAAAGACCTTTTCTGAGATCTCAAATTCATTCCCATGTTGATGCTCATACATCAGTGGTGGAGATAAAAGGATGGTTGGGTTGTGATTAGGAAGGGCTCAGAAAATGCATGTTATATTTTCAAGTCTCTTGATTCCAATGAATGCACTGAGCAAGATTATTCAGGAAATCTTAGTGGAAAACCTCATATTTCACTGAAATCTGCAAAGGAAAAAGCTGAATTCATTCATTAAAAAAATATAGTTTCTCATTGAATAGAGAAAAATATGAGGTAACACAGGATGTGGGGAAATGGTGAGGTTTTAGGCTGATTTGAACAAAGCAAGATTTTAATTTAAGCAAAGTACACTACAGGTTTATTTTGAAAATGAAATTAAGAACAGATCTGTTCATAAGCAGGTTCTACAGATAGTGTGTGACTTGACACAAAACCAGCCTCAACCTTTTGTTATGTCAGTTACATCCTTTGGGGCTCTCAACAATATATTTTAGGATTTTATTAAATTTTAAGGATTATTTTAGTTATGTTATATACGTATCTCCAAGAACAAGTCATTGATAAAAAGGAGCTATGGGAAACCTGGGTGGCTTAGTGGTTGAGCATTTGCCTTTGGCTCAGATCGTGATACCAAGGTCCTGAGATTGAGTCCCTCATCAGGCTCCCTGTGGGAAGTTGCTTCTCCCTCTGCCTATGTCTCTGCCTCTCTCTGTGTGTGTCTCTAATGAATAAATAAATAAAAATGTTTTTTAAAAAAGGAAGCTAAAATGATTTGGCTATTTTTTGATGTTTTAATTTATTTGTAAACTATTCATACCTTTCAAGAGTCAATGATGATTTAGCAATAGACACGTTCTTCCCTGTTAAAAGGAAAACTTTGTTTCATGACCTTTATTTAGATGTTAAATATTTTTGTGCTAATAATACCATATTATACATAACGTGCTCTGGATTAAAACCTGTCATATTTCTTGATTACTTCAGTACTATGTAAAAATAAAACTCAATGATAAGTACATGGGACGGTAATTTAGCAATAACCCAAACAGGCAACGAAGTCATATTTTCATGAATGATTCATTATCACTTTCGTGTCTTATAAAACAATGGCAATGAGGATATCAACCTGAAACTGAAGCACTCACACTAGAGGTGCTCTTGAGCTCTGCTGGAAGCTGCTATGAACCTCCCATCTGGCTGCCTGGATTGCAGCAGCTGTTTCTGGGGAATAATAGGCAATTTTGCTGGCTTTCCAAAACGTTCTCTTTTTTTTTAGATTTTATTTATTTATTCATGAAAGATACAGAGAGAGAGAGGCAGAGACATAGGCAGAGGGAGAAGCAGGCTCCATGCAGGAAGCCCGATATGGGACTTGAACCAGGACCCCAGGATCACACCCTGAGCTGAAAGCACATGCTCATCAACTGAACCCCCCAGGAGTTCCTCATGCACATTCTTTGTTGTAAGCATTACTTTAATGGTGAATAATATTTTGTTGTATTTTTTCATATTGCTATGTTAGGAAATGGATAGATATTGGACTAACTTGAATCCATAGTAAAATGAATTGCATTGTTTGCAATATTAAAAAGGGACTTGAGGGATGCCTGGGTGGCTCAGTTGGTTAAGCATCTGCCTTCAGCTCAGGTCAAGATTCTGGGATCCTGAGATGGATCCCTGAGTAGGGATGGACTCCCTACTCAGCAGGGAGTCTGTGTGTCCCTCTCCCCCTGATCCTCCCCCAATAAATAAATAAAACATTTAAAAAATTAAAAGGAACTTGAAAATACAATTTCATAAGACATGGATGCATAGAATCTTTTTAGCTTACACATTAAATATATAAGAAAGTCCACATTAAATTATAAATGTTAATATTTTCTAACAAATAGACTCTGCCCTTTTCCTGCTCTAGAATTCTTTCTACTCCATGGTACCAAATAGTTTTCTGAGGGCCTTGCCCTTACTAAGCTATTTAAACTTCATAACAATTCTTAGAGGACAAGTTATCACTCATTTTATAAATTAAGAAAATAAGCGGTAGAGAGGATGGAAAATTTTTCTGAGCTCCTACACTTCTAATTATTCAAGTAATAAATGAAAGTCAAGAAAAATAAATACCAGCTATTATGGGGTTCCACTGTTTAAATGCCTGATTTTATACATAGTGAAAAGCTATGTATTTTATATTAGTGCCCAACACATTTAAATAGCTCGCTATTTTTCCTTCCACGCAATTGCCTTAATACTGATAATAATAATAATAACCTGGGTTTCAATGACATTTTATTTTTTTTCAAGTTATTTTACATTTTTAATGCATGAACACACACACCTTAGCCTACTATTATTAGTTTTTTTCACTTGAGATATAAGCTTTGAAATAATAATATGGTATTTATTCTCTTTCCTTAGTAAATTTATATGTAGAATTTATATATTAATTTTATATCAAATTATTATATTAAATACAGATATATTTTAATTATGCACAAAACAGGTGTTTTCCATGGACTTTAAAGTTATATAATCACCTTTTTCCATTCTGTATATAGAGAAGGTATCAATTATATTTTTAGATTAGCGATTATTATAGACTTTAAAAATCAGAATTTAGGGCAGCCCAAGTGGCTCAGTGGGTTGGCACCTGCCTTGGGCCCAGGGCATGATCCTGGAGACCCGGGATCAAGTCCCATGTCAGGCTCCCTGCATGGAGCCTGCTTCTCCCTCTGCCTGTGTCTCTGCCTCTCTCTCTATCTCTCATGAATAAATAAAATAAAATATTTTTAAAAAATTCAGAATTTAGACAGTTGTGAGTGTGGTTTTCTTTGTTCTTTGTTCTTTTTTTTTGTTTTGGTACTAAATAAATCACCAGAAAAACCCAGCTATCTTTATGGTATTTTGAAGTGCATTTGCAGAAAAGTACTCCGAAGATACATACATTGAAGGTAAATGTACTTTTGCCTTTGGTTTAACAAAGAAATGATGCAAAGAAAAAAGGTATGACAGTATTGGCCAAACCAACGGAATATATAGTCATCTTTTAATGGGGAAAAATGATATATATACCTATGAGTAACTTTGTGCACTTTCCACATGACATATCATTTATTTAATATTAATTAAGAAGTCTAAACTAAAGACCTAGATATAAATTCTATATGTTTATATAGCTATATAATCAAAACTAATTTAAAAATTAATCATAAACATGATAAAATTAATAATATTCAAATTATCAACATTGATTTAATGTCACAATTAATATTTTGCTGAAACTTAATTACCATAAACAGCTGTGCTATGCCTTTTTTAAAATCCAACTTGCCTATGAACTTGTGCTCAGTGATAGCTAAATTTTCTTACCAGTATTTTTATTCAAGCATTGGTGGAAACTTCACTAACCTAAATCATTTGGCAGAAATGCAGAATTTATACTTATTACACCACATTGCTGTCTCATTAATAATAGAATATGACAACTTTTCCTTTTCTCATTAACATAATACTGTGTGGATTCCAAATACCTTTAAAACCAAAACTCAAATTAAGAGGCAAACTCTCAGTATTTATTTTTAAAAATATGTTATTATAAAACAAAATATATTATTATGTATTTATCCATTTATACTTAAAAATTAGCATAATAGCATTGTATTAGTATTAGCAAGGGCCTATTTTGTAGCAGAGGCTATGTACAGAAAACAATTTAAACAAAGTCCATATTCTCATAGAACTTACATTCTAACATAAAAAAAAGAAATTAAAATGAAATATATATCTGTAGTTCTCTATAATTCTACATCTATAGCTATATAATCTGGAATTTAAAAAAAGCAAAGATAAAAGGAATTTATTTTTCCTTACAGTGTTAGATGCATAAAAGTATACAAGTGATATGTAAAGTTAAATAAGTGGTGTATATAAAATTATAATATCATATATAATTATATTATATAATATATTATTATATATTATATCACATATAGTATATAATATTATTTATACTTACATTTATTAATATAAATATATATTTATAGTTATGATTAATATTTACATTTATAAATTTTATACTTATAAATGAATATATTTATGCTTATAAATACATATATTTATAATATTTTATGAATAAATTTATTATATGTGTAAGTTCTATATATAAAGGCATATATTATGCCCTTATATAAATAAGTATAAAATTATTGAGTGTAACATTATTTTTCATTGTAAAAGATTATAGAACATACTAAATAAGCATCTCATCTATAGCATAGCTGGTTAATGCCAATGACATGAACTATAATATAGTCATAACAAAATAATAAGTATGCTCATGATGTAACAAAATGGAAAACTATATAACTTTTATTAACAAATGAAAAGATAAAATCACCTCATGTATGCCATCATTTGTTAAAAAGTAGCTCATCTTTGCCATATATCTACATCTTTAGAAGAACTCACAGGAAAATAATAACATTGGTTATCTGCTTGTAAGATAAAGAATGAAATATAGTCAGAGATATTCCACTGCACATACCTTTTTCTCCTTTTTGCTTTGTGAATAACAAGAACTTTCCACTTGTCCAAAAAGTTGAATCAAAATGTAATTTCATAAAGATCTTCCAGTGCACCTGAACTTGTGTGTTGGGTTCAGAGACCAGAGGGGATTACACTGTAGTACTTGTTTTGAAACATGGAGAGCATAGAGGTAGGTAAGTTAAGAAGAGGTTTATGCATTCAAGATACATTTGAAAATTTGTCAAAGGAATTTGCAAACTATATACCTTGGTTAAAATCAGGGCCAATGTCAGTGTTCTAGATAAAATTTTATTTAAACCCTTATATAATCATTTCTTCATGTATTATTGTCTACGGTCTCTTTTGCACTATGACACCATAGCTCATTAGTCGCAGGAATGATCACATTACCTACAAAGACTACAACGGTTACAATCTTGCTCTATAGAAAAAGTGTGCTGATCCCTGGTATAGATAAGAGGATTTTCTAATAAATGACTTGTGTGGAAAATGGGAGTAAATAATGACTATGCCATTTTTAGCCTGAGCAACTGGTAAACACAATTGACATTTATTGACATTTAATAAAATAGGATCACTTGAAGTGGAACAAATTAGAGTTGAAGACTAAAATAGTCAACAGAATATTAGTGAATTCCTTGAGAGTATCTATATGACCTCATGAGTTCCCAGATCCCAGCTGAGAAACAGTTGTGTAGGGACGCCTGGGTGGCTCAGCAGTTGAGCGACTCCCTTCCGCTCAGGGCATGATCCTGGAGTCCTGGGATCAAGTCTCACTTTGGGCTCCCTGCTTCTCTCTCTGCCTAGGTCTCTGCCTCTTTCTCTCTCTGCCTCTCATGAATAAATAAATAAATAAATAAATAAATAAATAAATAAATAAATAATAAACTTTATGATTCTCAACCTTCTCATGAATATAATAGTAGGTTAATCTCAGTAGTCACTAAAGTCCTTTTCCAACCCCAAATTTGTGAAGTAGTCACAGGAATTTTAGTAAATGTATACAAATCCATTAAGCGTTGCTTTTATATACTTTTAAGTTAATGAAGGATGCAGGTTATCTATTTCAGGCCAAAAGGTAACCTTCCCACTGAAGGCCACAGGGTAGATGATATTATAAATTTTGTAGATTTTTATTGAAATAAAGACATCATCAAAAAATTAAAAATTTTATTTATTAAAGAGTATGATATTAAACTTCAGGAACGCTTACATTTTAAAAGTTAATAATAGGAAAACATAACCAGTCATATAGACCTCCATCAAATTAGCATCCCACCTTCACTTTGCATTTTAGTTTGATGATTTCACATAAACAGAGGATTTTTTTTTTAAAAAGATTTATTTATTTATTCAGTCAGAGAGAGCGAGAGAGAGGCAGAGACACAGGCAGAAGGAGAAGCAGGCTCCATGCAGGGAGCCTGATGTGGGACTCGATCCCAGGTCTCTAGGATCACATCCCGGGCTGCAGGCGGCGCTAAACCGCTGGGCCACCAGGGCTGTCCTAAACAGAAGATTTTGATGGCAAGCCATTTCGGAAAGTTAACTGATGAGGAACATAAAGCATTCCTTTGCAAGTTTAATCTTACAGTGATGTTTGACTTAAAAAGTAAATATAGAAACAGTGTGATAAAAAAACAGAGACTTTCTCAGTGTTCCCTTTCTCCCTCTTCATTAGAAACTTCCGTTTTTTTTTTCAAAGATTTTCACATTTAAAAGAGATTTGAACAGATATGAAGGCCAAGAATCAATTTCAGCATTTCTAATTACCAGTCTCTTTCTGTCACAATGAAATTTTCAGAAATGCCCCTTTTTAGGCATTTCTGAATTATTAAATATATTTAAATATTACCTGACCTAATTTTTAGGTGCTAGCCATTACTTTTTTTACATGATGCTGTCTTTATAATTGTTTTTGCCCCGACACATTCTCACTTGTTCCACACGCCACTCTTTAGAAATGCTGCTAAATATTGAATTTCATTATATCCAATTTTCATGAGAGTAGAAGTGAGTGTTCTTTATTAAGGCTCTATAATAACTAAATTTTCATCTACCCCAAGATACAAAGTGGCAATGTTATCACTCTGGCACATCTTCACTGAAACTCTACTTCTATTATCTCTAAGATGTTCTTCTTGTTTTGGCCAATTGATTGATCACATTATATTCTCAGATCAGCAACTGGAACTGTACAAGCTTTGTGTGATCTAATCATATAAAATTCAAAGCTGCACCCATTTGTTATAAAAAAGTTATGGACATGTTAATAAGTTATGTAAAACAAGTTTATAAGCATATATGCAAGTATGCATAATAGTTATTTGTTTTTCTCACTCAGGTTTCTTACTTTACTCTCTGATAACTTCTATCAAAATGTACTTCATTTTATCTACTGCCAAATTTACTGATTAAAAATAGAGTGATTCCTCCTTGAGCGTAGACAAATCATTTATACTTAAAAATTATGTGAGGATAGGGATCCCTGGGTGGCGCAGCAGTTTGGTGCCTGCCTTTGGCCCAGGGCACGATCCTGGAGACCCGAGATCAAGTCCCACATCGGGTCCCGGTGTGTGGAGCCTGCTTCTCCCTCTGCCTGTGTCTCTGCCTCTCTCTCTCTCTCTCTCTCTCTCTCTATCATAAATAAATAAAAAAATAAAATAAAAATATTATGTGAGAATAATATCAAGATATTTCATAAATCATATTTTGGGAAGCGATTTATACCTATTAGTATAATTGGTGATACTCTAAAAAGGTGAGTTTACAGGCAAACTTTTATTTTTTTATTTTTTTTATTTTATTTTATTTTTAATTTTATTGGAGTCCAATTTGCCAACATATAGCATAACACCCAGGGCTCATCCTGCCAAGTGTCCCTCTCAGTGCCATCACCCAGTCACCCCAACCCCCCCCAACCTGCCCTTCCACTACCCCTTGCTCATTTCCCAGAGTTAGGTGTCTCTCATGTTTTGTCACCGTCACTGATATTTTCACTCATTTTCTCTCCTTTCCCTTTATTCCCTTTCACTAATTTTTATATTTCCCAAATGAATGAGACCATATAATGTTTGTCCTTTTCTGACAGCCAAGCTTTTAAAGGACTACATACTCTCTTCTGCTAGCTACTGCAGATAGTAGAAATATATCCCTTAAGATTTCATAGAGTCTCTGCTTCTTCACAAATAAATACCTTAGTGAAAATATCACTGTCTCATGTTCCACTTTACAAAGAAGTATTTCTCAAATAAGTGACAATATCAACTAATCACTTTTTCCTTTCTTGTATTATTATTACAAAATTAAATAAGAAAACGGTTTTTTTTAAAGATTTATTTATTTATTTTAGAGAGGGGAGGGGCAAAGGAAGAGGGACAGTGTTTAGACTCAGCTGTCCTGATGCACTTTTAAATTCTCTGAAAGTCACTTGTGGGTACCACAATCCCCACAGTGTACTATCTTTAATATTAAACACTTTTTATTATCACTCAAAATCATTATTGATAGGTGTCATAAATCATAATTAATCAATACAACTACAATGATAAAATATTGCTATTTATACACACATTTTGTAAGGATAATCTATGTGGGGGATTAATTATATATACTTTTTTAAGGCTATTTTGTTAAATGTAGATATACTCTCTCACAGAGTACAAAATTCTGATGTCACTAGTTAATTTTAATTCTTTTTGTTTTAATCTTTAATCCTGTCTTCTTAGAGGTCAGTTTATGATTGACCAGTCATGATCAATCTGACCAGAGGTCAGTCAAAGACTGACCTTAAAAACATTAAATAAGACTTCCATTCTCTACTGCTGGATCTTGCACCAGATGGAACTGCAATGAAAAAAATCCAGCAGTTTACAATATCTATTTTGATTTTTTACTTTTCTCCAGGCCCTCTTATATCTCCTATACATTCTATGCGTGGCCACATGTTCAGCCATGGCAGGTAGATAACACCCCTCGCTAATTTCTTCTGTACAACATTGTTTCATCATGCAGCTTTGCAGACTGCATCTTATATACAGCATGTACATATATACAGCATATTATCGAGGCTCATTTTTGCTGTTTCATTTCTTGCATTTCCCTGTTAAATTTCTAGATAGTCTTATTGCTGCTACTTGTCCCAATCAAGACTGTAACTTCAGACTTCTCTGTGATATTGCCCTTTCCCATTTGGTTGCCACTCATATTGCTACTCTTTCCCCTCAATGCCTCAGGCATCAGGTATTCTTGTGCTCCACTCCAAATCAAGTGAGCACCTCTCAGCAGCAAAGTTGCTGATTTCCATAGCTTGTCTATTCTGGAGAAATACTAAACACAAAGAGTTAGAACTTGGGGAAGAAGGGGAGCTCCAGTTAACAGTGCCAGGAGTCCTAGGATTTTTAACTAAGGTTAAATAGTTTTCTTGTATAAATGCATTTCTTTTGTGTGCCTTTTGTTAACTTACAGAAACCCCAAATAGTTATTTTTGGCAAGTTGGTACAGTTTTATCATTGCATTTTTGGGATACAGAATTGCCAAGCTCTTCACTTTACCAATCCAAGAGTCTTGTCAAAACACTGATTTAAAAATACTTGGAGATATTCTATTCCATCAGCAAGGAATCTCAAATTCATATAACTCTCATCCTGAGTTTCCGACTTCTAAAGGATCTTATAATTAACACAACTTACTTTTTAAATCATAAGTGAAATGCCAGAGTTCTTTCTCTTGAATGCAAGAATGCATGACAAAGGGGGCGTCTAGATTAGAGTACAATAGTAGATATAATATTATAGTAGCTATCCTTATTAGCCTTCAAGTCTATTTTAATTTAATTATATCATGCTGACTTTGAATTGATAGTATTGGAATTATATGTATATGAAATATGGTAGATAAGGAATATAGACAATGGAGGATATTAGGTAAGATATTATCTTAAAGTATTAAGTAAGATATTCTTGAGTTTAGAAAGCAAATATTTGTGTTTCAGAAACATTAAAATAACCAACTAGGCAATCTTTTTATTTGCTTTTAAATAAATGAATTAATGGAAGCTCTTGCAAAGCTACTTGTTTTATCATTATATAGCTTAAGAGTGTCTAATTTGACCAACTACATAAGAAAAATTTGAAAGTAAATAGAGTACTACATATAAGAAGCAACCACTACTCAGCTCTGGTTAGCTCTCATTGTGTCAGGAATGTCAGAGTGCTGTAGAGATCTTCAAATTGTTTTGTGAAAAAAAGACAATAAACCAGAGTCTTATGTGAAATGTCTTGTAAAAGTACATTTTGTATATATAAACGTTTTACATGTACATGTTATAATATAAAAGGACAAGAGATCTATCTATTCAAAATTGAATAATGAAATTGTATTATAATATTTTTGCTACGAACTCAATTCAAATTTGGAGTTAGCATAAAATTAGTTTTACATTTTTTTAAGAAATAAGGCATAGAGAAATTTTAAAAATTAGGTTTATAATAAGTTTATAACATGACTGTCAAATGGAAGAGTTTTAGATAAAATCATCCAAATAAATACCACTTAGGATATCAACTCCAATGTGGAAGTTTATGCTAAAAGAACCATTTAAGGAAACAAACATTTGTTAAATATTTACTGAATTCAAGGCACCATGCTGAATAACAAAGATGTAAATGTGAAAAGGTCATGATTAAGAAGACTCTTTCATCGTACGTTTAAAAATGAAACTATCTTCTAAAAAAATAAAAAATAAATAAAAATAAAAATCAAACTATCCTTTGGCATACACATATACTATATATAGGAGAGTAAAGTGGTTTAAATTTTCATTAGTGTAGGTGGGAAAGCCACATCAAGAACTCTTTCTAATAATCTATTCTTTCTTGATAATTAGCGATATAGTCAACAAATTGTTAAGTAGAATTTATCATAATTAGAGCAAAATAATATTCATCAGTTGGAAAATAATTTTATAAATTTAATATATTTCTAAGATTGAATATTATACAGAAAATTAAAATCATATTCTCAAAAGCTAATGCTGTGGGAGAATGTTCACATAATTATATTGCAAAGCAAATACAACTTTCAAATATAAAGACAGGATGATTCCAAATATGATATTTTTATAGAAGAAAAGACATGGCAAGATAAAGATATATGGATGGATGGAGCGATGGATGGATGGATGGATAGATAAGCAGACACAAATATAGATAGAGAAAGAAATCATTACAGATATTTGTCTGTGTCTCGGATCCATGGGACTACGTAAGACTTTCTATATTTCTCTGTGACATTTTAAAATTATTTAACAAGAAATTCATATTAAATTCCTAATCAGAAAAGAAAATTAAAAACTTTTCCCTGACCACTCTCTTTCTCTGCCTTACTCTCCATCCCATAACTTTCAAAACCTTCACAAATATCCTTATAGTAAAAAGAATCATAAATACATTATTGTTTTATCTACTTCAATCAAATGTAGTCTCTTGAAAGACAAGAACCATGATCTTTATCTCTCTTTTTCTTTCTCTCTCTCTCTCTCATTCTCTCTCTCTCCTTTTCCCCCAGAAATAATTAGCCACACTTGCCTTGGAAGAAAAAAAAAATTAAATGAAGTCTTCCGGGCAGCCCAGGTGGCTCAGTGGTTTAGTGTCTGCTTTTGGCCCAGGGTGTGATACTGGAGACCTGAGATCGAGTCCCACATCAGGCTCCCTGCATAGAGCCTGTTTCTCCCTCTGTCTGTGTTTCTGCTGCTCTCTCTCTCTCTGAATAAATAAAAAATAATAATCTTAAAAAAAATAAAGTGGTAAATTATGTCACTAAGATGACCTGAAAATCCTCAAGAATTGGCAGTTTTGAATATGCTAGGAGATATAAATCTAGGAAGATATTCTATTTTATTTTAGCATTTTAAGTATGTATATAAAAATATGCACACAAAAAGTGCAAAATAATTTTTAACAATATTAGATAAATTCTATCTCCTGTTAGTTTTGTGCACTTGTTAAAACAACTGCAAATATATTTAATTGGTTAACTTCTGCATCTGTATTTTATTTTTAATTGACATTTACTAACTGGCTATTAGCCATGTAATTTTATCTCTAAAGAAACTTCCAATTGCCAATGCAATTTATCCTGATCATTTTAACCAGTGATGAATTATTTTGAACTTCTGAAGCCTTTTTATGTGAGTTTAGAGAGATAAAATACATCAAACTAAACCTTTTAATAAAGCTTCAATGAAGTGATAAATAAGATGACTATTGCAAACAATGTAGAAATATACTTGTACCACTAAATGATGTAAGAAGCATAACTAATATAAAAGAGTTGTTTGAAAATCAAAGAAACATCATTCTATTTATTATTTCCTTTTAAAATGATCCTTCAGGCTCTTTTCTAAAAGTAAAATAACTTGTTTCTGTTAAGTTCAGATCTTTTTGCAAGATTTATTAGCATTCAAGTTTTCAAGTATACTAAACTTTTAAAAATTTAGAGTTATAATCAGGTTACTCTGTATTTATGAATTTCTATTTTAATATTTAATTTAAACCAATCAAGCATTCCAATGTCTTTTTTTAAGTGGGAATTCATATTAATAATCCCTTGAGTAGATACACAATTACATCATTGGAATCACCAATATGTGGCCAAAGTCTCATAAAACAAAGGTTGTTGAAATTATATCATTTATACATGCTTGCTTTCATCAAAAGATACCACTTTTGAGCTTATAAATGTTTTTGGTGTTTTTAATTGTGTTGTGAAGAGGTTGTGAAGCTATTATTATTCTTTTTCCATATTATACTCCTCTAGTCTCCCAAGAGACTAATTGCAAAGAGTTTGAGAAAGAAATGTATGATTAAAGAGACTCTTCTTCTTCTTCTTTTAACGTGATTGACAAGGAAACAACTCAAACTAGCCCTTTTTCTTTCATTTCCTATAATAATTAAGGAGAAATGAGAATGCATGGACTCAGACTTTCTTGACACTCATTCTGATTCTGTGTAAAGATTGCCAGCTTATATAACACAATTCAATATATTTATAATATTTAAATTCCTTACACTCATTGTTAGACCTCACATTGAATAGTTACCTAACAAAGATTTGCACTATTTAGCACCATTCCTGGATTTTTGATTCATATGGCTGATACTGTCTATGAAGAGAATCTGGGGTTCTTGCTGGTACTCTCTAAATCTCAATTTGCACTCTCTAGTTTGAGAAGTGGGTTTCAATACCTGAAAGTAGCAACAGAAGGCTTTCTTGGGGCTACATGTATATTCTAAAACTAGAAGGATAATCATTCATTATTTGAGAATTTTTCAAATAAAAGAGGAAAGCAGAAGTGGGTGGGGAAGACAAGAATTAGACTACATCCCAGCATTTGCTCTATCATATTTCAAGGAAGTCTGACTGTTCCCAGTGAGATAGGAACTCCCCAGCTTGATAACTAGATTGTGTTGGCTTTCCCCTCAGCCCTCCCTGAAGAGATCCCATCTCTAGATTCTCCACTAAGTGGGAGTCTACATGAGGGCAAGTCTCCAAGTCTACAGAAAAGAGAGACCTGACCTAAAAATTCAGCCCCTTCTATTTTACTCTATTTTACTCTATATGATAATTTCCACTGAAACGTAGGAGGAAAAAAATATTTCTTCAGCTACTGCAGCAAAATTTGTATATTCCTTCTTTTAGATTTATTTTGCTATTTAAAAGTATGACTTCCTTCAGTAAATATAACTCTCAATTTTAGAGAACCCTATCAAATATTCTCCTTTTGTCATCTTTGTCATACATGATACTATTGCTGGCTTGGCCAATGATTTCAAGTTTTCATGGTCAGTCATTCAATAAAGCAAGTCATAATAAATAACTATTTTATTAACTCTGAATATTCTCAGACATTATTTCTCTGACAGTAACTTGTAGATTAACTTTCAGAAAAAGGGGTAAAAATCACTAGCCAAATTATATCTTATTTCTATAAATTTAAATATAAACACGATAAATAGAATCCATATAAATTATTTTGAATCCTACTGTTCTCAGAATCTATGAAATAGCAATACAAGTCTAAACTCTGATATCTGATACATCAGCAGCCACATAAATAGGTCAAAGATAGATTGAACAATATCACATCCATGTAAATAATATGGAAAAATCACTGTAATGGCAAAGGACCTAAGCTAAGGAATACTTTCGCATAACATTTTACCAACTCCGGGATTGATATTTATTCACATTTTAAATTTATCATTCCACTCTTTTAATTCTCTAAAATGATGTTAACCTACAGAAAATAAATGTATTAAAAGTCTTCCCTTGTAACTACCGGGAATTCACTACCACTGTCACTTTTGCTACCCTTTGTCAGCAAAATGGACGTTCAGTCCAGGTTTTGGCTGCTTACCTTAAGTTCCTAATCCTACACTTGTCTAAATGCATTTAATTATTAAAACCTAGATAATTTGTATTTCCCATAGCTAAAGGATGGCCAGAAACATGACTTTTTTTTTTTTTAATTTGTCCATGGGGGGACAGAAGCTCATAGCATGAGAATATTCCCAAATAGAGAAAAGTTATTTCAAAATATGGGACAGCCACAACCATGCCAACTATTTTTCGCACCTGTCATTTTGTTGATATTGTTTTTAAAAAGCTATGAAAAATCAGCAACTATAAGCTAAAGCCACTTAATGGTATCAAAGTCTGCAATGAATTTCTGAGGAATTTTTAATGTCTCTGTACACCAGTCGAAAGAATACTTATTTAAACCGGTCACATACCACAAACTCAGCAAGGAAGAAAACTGCTTTTTAAATAGAAACTGATATAAAAGAACCTATGGTTCCATAGGCCTAACTTCTTAGAGTCTGCAATAGTCTAGGATAGATGTTCTACAACATATCAGCTGGTTGCTCTTTGTCCATAAGATTCTAATTTTTTTTCCCTTGACACTTCTACTGTGCTTTAGATAGTATTCTCTGGTTTCCTGTTTTATTTTTTTTTTTTCCTTAGCCTGTGTCCTAAGAAAGTGTACACAAGAATAATTTTTCCAAATATTTTTATAATTAGAGATACTTTTATGTCTTTATGCTTGATTAATACTTTGACTGAATATATAATTCTGGCTGAAAATCATGTCTGAAGAAGTTGCTCTATGTTTTCTAGCATCTAACGTTGTTTTGAGAAATTTTATCTCTTCTGTCTCATATTCTTTCACACAATTACTATCCCCAGGCCTCCCTCCCTGAGAAGCCTTTAACCAGTTTCTACCTCATTGTTGCAAAAGTGATGTTACTATGTTTTAGTTACTAATGAATGATTTGTGATACATATCATTACACTATAAACAAAATAAACTAAAACACAAGCAAGATAAACAAGAGCTATAGAAAGCTAGTTTCAATTCAATATGTCATGGAAAATATGAGAGCACAAATCATGATAACAATAGATGAATGGCTTATCATGTTAACAGATAGCATTGTTAACTGATATCCTTGATAAGAGAGTCCTCATCTAGTGAAAAAATACTCTTTTGGTAAAAAGCTGAATGTTGCTTTGTGCAGAGTTTTGTCCATGTTAATAGTTTTAGGAAATGTGTGGATCTTGGTTGTGACTTGAACATATTTACTGAGTCTGATTTTTTAAAAGAAAAGTTAACTTCAATTTCTCGATCAATAGAAAAGGAATATTTTTAGTTTCTTCCAATTTAAAGTTCACAGTTTGACTTTCTATCAATTTAACTGATATAGGCATGTTTATTTTACCTACTTTCATTCTTTTTTCAAGTTAGAAGATGACTATTGAAGATAAAGATTTCCTTCTTCAAGGCACACATGAAACTGAAGCCACCAAGTTGGCTAAATTTATTTTTTTCCAGCTACTTTAAATTTTGTGGAGTTTTTTTTGCTACATTTTAATTTCAAGTTAACCAGCATTCCTCTGTCAGCAATAGTTTCTACCTTATATACATACTTTTAAAAATACTTTGTTAAAAAAAAAAATACTGGGATCCCTGGGTGGCGCAGCGGTTTGGTGCCTGCCTTTGGCCCAGGGCGCGATCCTGGAGACCCGGGATTGAGTCCCACGTCGGGCTCCCGGTGCATGGAGCCTGCTTCTCCCTCTGCCTGTGTCTCTGCCTCTCTCTCTCTCTCTGTGTGTGACTATCATAAATAAATAAAAATTAAAAAAAAAAATACTTTGTTAAACTATGTTTCTTGATTTCATTTGTCCTCAGTTTTCATGTATATATATATTTAATTGCACACTAATTAAGAAGAACTTCTTCAGTCATGACCTTTGGGCAATATTTAATTATATGTATTTTTAAAATACCTTTTTTTAAACACCTTTTTGTTCTTAACATATAAAAATGTGAATCATCTCAACTACTTGAAAGACCTATGTCAAATTTTCCATATAATTTAGCCATTACTGTGTTTCCAAAACTTATAGATATTACTCTCTTCTAAGCATTATTACTGTTTAGTAATAATATTACTTATGTGAATTCATTAAAAGATCAAAATTTAAGATGCTAAACCACTTTTCAATGTAAAAATTGAAAGCAAGAAAGTTATTTAAATAAAATAAGCTTACCTTATGTCTGTAGTTTTTACACTAAAAAAAAGTGTCTAATAACATTTATGGTCACTTTTGCTGAAAATACATCCCAGTCAAATATACTGAATGTCCTGAACACAAATATTTAATTTTATGTTTTTATTATACTTTTAAAGTCTGTGTAAAAGGGGTGCCTGGGTGGCTCAGTAGTTTATGCGTCAGACTCTTGATTTTGTCTCAGGTCATGATCTCAGGGTTGTAGGATCAAGCCTTCCATGGGGCTCAATGCGCAACATGGAGTCTGCTCCAGATTCTCTCTCTCCTCCTTCTGGGCCTCCCATTTGTACTCTCTCACTCTCTCTCTCTCTCTCTCCAATCAATCAATCAATAACTCAATCTTTTAAAAATGAAGTCTATGTAAGTATGCAGTACAATACATAAAACAGTTAATATTTTTTAAAGCCCAACTATGTATTAGAACTCTTTAATAAAAATATATAAAATTTTGCTTTCTTAGGTAGTAATTAGGTTACTTGTGGCAGAAATCATAAATTGATACATATATATATATTTAAATTTCATTTAACAAGGTGACACTTAAATGAATAAATTTTCCTAGCTGGTGTCTTTATTTCACTATTATGAAGTCAGTTATTTGGTTTTTGAAAAGAGAATGAGTGATTCTTTCTCTAATTGGTAGACTTATATTAACAAAACACAGATAGGAATATAAAAACTATAATTTCAAGTTATTAGTGTATAACTTTGGGTGAATAAAACTTCCCTGCATTTTTCAATATTCCTTCAAAAAGCACTAGTTTCTGAGCCCTGGAATCGTATGTACCCTAAAATTTAAAATAATGCTTTCTTTTTTCCAAGAAACACCTTCACTTATGAAATTTAGATCTGTTGCCATTTGTTTACTTAACTACTCTGATCAAAATTGATAATAAAATTTCTCTTTCCCTTTTTGTGAGATGCCAAATGGTTATAGTCCAGACAAGATCTCAAGGTTAAAACCCAAGGTACCAGGAAAACTGGAATATCTGTCTAGTATTTGCATGTCAAAAGAGATAAAGTCCAAAGTTTGGAGACATCGCTTGATCCCAAATCCAGAAAACACCAAGGCCTCTCTAGTGCCTGGAATGATTTTAGTTACATAGCAAATGCTTGGAGTTAGAACTCAGGTTAGTTATATTTTCTAGGAGAGCCTTCAGGATAGGAAGTCAACTGCATTCTTCTCCTTCATAAGCAGAGAAGAATATTTTCTCTTGTTCCTAGCCAATGAGGTATCTGGTTCCTCATGTAGGACAGTTGATGTTCTCATGATATCACACTAGGCACAAGCACAAGGACAAGAGGGGAGTGTGGTATTTAAAGAGAAATCTGCCTCTGATCCAAAGTTTCTCTTATGTGCATCATGATGAAAATAATAACGATGAATATTTAAAAAACTAATAATAATCAGAAATAGGATCAGGGTATCCATGTTGACCTCCCCCAAAATTGAACTTGGTTGAAGATTCACACAATGGGAATCAGTTTTAAGGATTATTGACAGACTTCACATTTACAATTAAGATATACCTGCCACAAAGATGTCAATGTCTGAACCCATGGGACAGACAATTCCTACCCATTGACTCTGTTTACTTTGTCCAGATTGACTTCATGGCCAGAGAGTGGTAAAATATATTATTTAAATCATTAAAAAGTAGCTTATGTCCTTTATTTCAAAGTTTCTTTTTTGCGAGAATGAGATAAATTAAGGGATGAAAAATCTATCTGCTCTGATGTATATTATCTTTTTCCCAAATTTTCATATGAACAGACCAGAGTGGCATCAGCATCATGTCAGCATAAGGCATCCCTTCTTTTTGTTCCCCTGTTACCAACTGGCATCTGTCCATGAAAAAAAAGTGTCTCTGTGGAAGCTGTGGGATTCAGCACCAAACACTGACAGACCCACAAGGAGTCTTGCTCACCTGCACACTAAGTAATGGCAGGCAGACCTGAGTGTGGACTGTGGAACCAGCAGAAACCTATAAACTGGCCTCAGTCCCATTTGGCGGCAGTAGGAGGACACCCGGAGAGCCCAGATTTCTGAAGACACTGATGGATGAGAGCCTTTGCATTAGTTCAAAGCACTGCCAGAGAATGCCCTCCCTGAAAAAAACTGGACTTTGGATAGACACTTTTTTTTTTTTTGACACTGTCTTTTTTGTAGTGGATACATTCTGGTGGTTGATAAAATGTACAAGTCTACTCAATAGATCGATTTACATGTCTCTTTCTCAGACTTCTTGCTCTATGATCTTTAATTTTTTCATCAGAGTACAGTTAGACAAGCCATTTACTACTGTCTATGAGTCCATCTGTATTCTCAAGTGATAATGTTTTTTAACAAAGTAGATGAGCCGGTGAACCACTTAGAGCTCTTCCCATTGACCAGGCTTTTGTTCATCACTTTGAAAGTCACCGTTGGGCAGAGATATAATGAAGTAGCTACCCACTTTTTGTGTGCACCCACACAAGCTTACTTACTTTTGAAAAAAAAAAAAAAAAGCTTAGTCTTTTCTGAACTGTTTTCTTAAAGATAGTCTTTTCTGAACAGTCACCTGCTGTTTTCAAGTGGTGCAAAACTTTCTGCTATTGATGACATATCCGTGTTCCAGAATCCTAGGGGATTTTTCATGGTAATTCTGCATAAAGATTCTCCTATTGAGATTCACCCTAAATTTGCCAGGCTATAAAGGTACCCCTAGTATCACAGGATCTACACTGTGGTTTTGAACTGCTGCAAAGCCTTTTCTCACCTTGAGCTTCTCTCAAAGTTGGCAGATTTCTTTTTAACTCAATAAACGAGTCAAAGTAGTATTCCTAAGTGTGGAAGATGCTGCACCTAGAATCTGAAGCTGCACTTCCTGCAGAGTGGTGATAGGTGCAAGATGAAATATATCCTTTTCTCTGGAGAGAAAGTGCTGGTATGCTCCAGACAACTGGGTCTTTAAAATTTTAAATTTTTAATCTATAAAATTTTAGTGATGTGTCAGGCCCATTAATACTGTTGATACCACTGATGCCATTGATGTACATCTTGCTACTGAAATGTTACTTTTAATGACCAACTCCAGAGGTCCACAGATATGTCATGGCTTTAGTTACTGCTCTGATGGCAAGAAGGAAAGACAGGGGAAGATCCCAGAGAAGGGCATATATTGCCTCACAAGGCTGAAGCTTCTTCATTTTGTTTAAGAAAGAGAGAAGTTAACCTCCAACAAGAAGGAAGGAGCTACTTTTGCAGTCCTATGGGACCAGGAAGAATGTGGAAATTCAGGATTTTCAAGGGCATTGATGTCAGTATTCCTGTCCAGAGATTCTAGTTGTCATTCCTTCTTATCAAAACCCTAAACTTCTTGTGATCTTGCTAATGTTAAAATATAATAAATTTCTGCAGTTTAGAATGTGTTAGTGGTAGTTCATTTCAGAAGTCCTAGGAAACCAACAGAGGTGACATTAATTGCTGCAATTTATTTTTTACATAAACACTCGTATTTGCAACTTAAAGACAACATTTGTTTCAAGAGTGTGTCATGGAAGACAAGGGTACACATGCAGGACATTGTGAATCAATAGGATTTAGGACAAACACAGGATATAGGGCCTTCTAATCTGTTTGTCTACCTCATCTAACAGTTCCTTCATTATTTGTCTCTGCTAATAGACTTCCTTTGCACTCCTGGACCACATGATGAAAATCATGGCCACCAAACACCCCTGAGAAACATAACTCTTTCTTTGTCTCTATCTTTTTCTTCCCCTTTCCCTTTTTTAATTCCAGTTCTACAGGAAGATATTTTTGAATAAGCCATTCGTAACCTACCTCAACCAACCAAATGTGCCTTCAGGAGCAGTAAATCTCAGGGCTGCTAGTAAGTCCCAGCTGTAAAGCTGAGTAGACTGAAAGAAGGAAGTCATTCTCAGAAAAAGGAGAGATAATGTAAATGATCTAGTAGATGCTCACTACTTGTACTACGTTTGGTTGAATGACTTGTTGAGAAGCTATATTGTATTTACTCTCAGTATGAATAACTGAAAACTTTGCAAAGTAAAACTTCAGAAGGTCACAGTAACAATAATGACAATTATATCTATATATTAAATTATGTTTATTTATTTCAATGTATTTGTATTATCTCATTTAATTCTTGCTAAAACTGGCAAATTAGTCAAAACAATTATAATCATTATGTAATGAAGAGATCATTATGATTCACATATATTTGTCCAAATAACATGTTTAAAATGAAGCATAGTCAAGACTAAAGGTTTCAATTACCTTAGTTCCGTAATTAGCCCTGGGATAGTAGAATTGCATCATATTAGGAGTCTAGAGACCTAGGTTCTATCACAAATCACTTGTGTTATTTAAAAATTCATTTAGCAGGGCAACTGGGCAGCTCAATCACTTAAGTATCTGCTTTCAGCTCCGGTCATGATTCCGGGGTCCTGGGATAGAGCCCTGCATTGGGCTCCCTGATTCACAGGGAGCCTGCTTTTCCCTCTCCCTCTGCCTCCCACTACATCTGCTTGTGCTCTGTCTCTGCCAAATGAATAAAGTAAAATCTTAAAAAAAAAATTCACTTAACATCTGTAACCTACCTTCCTTTATAAAATACTGTGTTTATCAGTCTTTTAGTCATTTATTTTGATACTCTCACCTACTCTTGTATACATTCATATTCTTTATTTTGAAGACTTAGTTTAGTTTACATTAAAATGTAATATTAATAAAATTAAAACCAATGGACGCCTTTCCACTATAATTTTTTCTGCAGTTTTTCTATTTGTTTTATGTTTAAACAATTTTATTCTTGCATCACCTGGTGATCTAACATATCTTGGTTAACTGATTGTTTTTTGAAGTGTTTGAACGTCATTTTAGTTTTTATTTATACTCCGAAAGAAGAAAAGATTGAAAGACTCAACCCAAATTAATAGAGTATTTCCAGTCTCCATCCAAATGTCACTCATTGTGTAAACACAGAAATTGTCAGATGAAGCAGCAAAATACAGTCCCTCCAGAAAGTGCTATTCCCTGCTGAGCAGATTCTTAGAAACACTGAAAGTCTTGAAAGAAAAAAATGAAGGGAATCTTCTTTGAAATAAGGATGATGTTCCATGCTGAGACAAATCACACTCACAGGGTATATGAACATTGAAAACAGAATTACAAACCAAAAAGAGGAAACCATGTCATGCTAGCTAGAGACTCTACACCTTGTCCCAAATTAAAAAGGAATATTTTACCATTTAGAGGAACTTAAGGCATGAAATTAAGCAAATAGAGCAACAGCAACAATAAAAAAAATCCTAAGGGTTATATATGATTCTTTAAAAAACAAAAGTAAATGAGATACCATGTTGACAAATGTACTGTGAGTGCCAAAGTGTAACAGTTGCAAACCTAATTAGATGAACCAGATGTGAATGTGGTGAAAGTCACTTCCATAAAAACTGGCTTGGGTATTCTAACTTCCTTTTCCTGAAATGAGTGTCAAATACAAACATCTTAAATATAAAAATTTGTAACTCATACGCTATTAGAACATTTTTTTATTTATATCATGTCCAAATTAGTTATTCTTTTAGGGCACAGCAGTTTCATAAAGCATTGTCTGCCCAGAATTCCATGTAGCTTATATTAACATTACAACCACATATTCCTAGAAATTAGAAATGAAAAATAAGTGAATCGTAATAACTTGAAAACTAAACTCTACATAGTGGAGTCCAAACAACAATCATCAAATTAGAAGAGAAATGATACATTTATCTTCATCATAAATCTCAAATGCAGGGTATGATATTTTTATTTTTTCTACATTTTTCACACAATTTATCAGACTTTAGTTGCAATAGATAGGCTGATAAGTGGGAGAAATAGAATCTAAACAT
The DNA here is from genome assembly GCF_018345385.1 of Vulpes lagopus. Lineage (NCBI taxonomy): Eukaryota > Metazoa > Chordata > Mammalia > Carnivora > Canidae > Vulpes > Vulpes lagopus. The sequence continues at coordinate 40,560,157 of NC_054834.1, forward strand.
GAGTGTTTAATTTATGTGATATTAGAGCTTTGGAAAATTAATTCTAGTCTTATGCCTTATCTCAGAAGTTATGCAAATATTGCACATTAGATTCTGTTGTTAGAAATGTGTAAGTTGTAAAAAATAAAAAGCAAAACAAAATATGATGAAAATAATATAATTATGGTTTATACTTACGTATTTATAAGTTATGGCAAATAGAGCACTTTATTTTCTAGTTTAATGATACCATGCCATTACTTTAGGATTATAGAAATAAAACAATAAAGAATAAGATGCACAAAAATATTTCAGCTACTAACAGAATATAAGAAATGTTTATATACAATATGGATGCCTTTAAGGTATTCCTAATAGAGTGTTTTTAATATCACAGACCTCAGTCAATGAATTAAGATGACATATAAGATTATATAGCAAACAATTCTTTGCTAAGCTATTTTTCAAAAATTGATGTCTATTCACTTATCCAATCTTTACAGAACCTGTGATGTGTAATTCCTTCTAAAAACTCTGGGAGATAAAATATAGCTTTGTCTTCAATATAGTTATGATTAACTTGGAAAGACAATTAAGCATTTTATAGTTTCTAAACAATGCTATGTGGCTTGCTATGAATAATACTCTTTTCAAATTATATAATGTTTGGTAAAGTCTTAAAAACCAATAGAATTAGGGCACTGGTGACTCTGTTGGTTAAGCATCCTGCTTTTGCTCAGGTCATGATCCCAGAGTCCCGAGATAGAGCACATATTGGGCTCCCTACTCAGTGGGCAGTTTGCTTCTCTCCCTCCCTCTGCTCCGATCCACCCCGCTCTTGCCTTCTATCTTTCTCTATACAATAAATAAATGCAGTAAAAAAAAGAAACAATAGAATTTAGAGTATATAGGTAAGAATGGTCAACACTGACAAAAATAATGCAGTTGATACAGTAAAACATGAACAAAGATATTGAAGGCAAGCATGACAGACTGGGAACCATTAGTGGTCTGGGTGACAATAAGGATCATAGCAGACTAAAGTATCACATGCCCATGAGGGTGGTTTCAAAACTGCATGTGTTAATACAGAAGATGCAAGGGTTAGTAGCACTGCATCTGGAAACATTATTTCCTGGTTTCAAATCACTCTCCCATTAATTCGCTGTCTGACATTAGGGGATTTGTTCAATCTCTGTGACTCAGTTTTCTGATACATAAAATAAGGGCAATGATGCTTTCTAGCTTGCAAGAGTGTTGTGAGAATTACATGAATTGATACAGGTGTAGTGACTACAACAGTATCTGGCATTTGGAAAGCTAAGTGTTAGCTACTGTAATCATCTGGTATTCTATAATAAATTGTTAAATATATGGACTTTACTTTTTTAAACATTTTATTTATTTATTCATGAGAAACACAGAGAGAGGCAGAGACATAGGCAGAGGGAGAAGCAGCCTTCCTGCAGGGGGCCTGATGTGGGAGTCCATCCAAGGACCCTGGGATCACGCCCTGAGCCAAAGGCAGACATTCAACCACTGAGCCACCCAGGAGCTCCAAATATATATACTTTAGAGAGAGGCAGAACTTCCTTTAGTGACAATGTGAGGATTTCTGTAAGTTCTTTCCTCCCTAAAATTAATAAAAATGCTTGAAGGATGATCAAAATAAACTTTTTCAGAACTTCAAAAATTCAGACTTAAAAAAAGTCTTACAGCAACTTAGAGTACTTTTTCAAGGAAAAAAAAAACAGAGAAATACCCATCAATATTCTAGCAGGCTATTTTTTTTTTATATAAATTGACAAGTATGTATGGAAATGAAAAACACTTAGAATAGGAAAAACTCTTGAAAAAAAGAGTAAGTTAAATAAATTTTATTTCATAATTTCAAAAATTATTATAAAGCTGCAGCTTGAAAGCAACATAGTGCTGGAAGATAGATACATAAATCCATAAAAATATTAAATGTCCAAAAGTAAATTTCTATATTTGTACTCAAATGACTTTTGACAAAGGTGTCATAATTCATTGGAGAAAGTCTGTTCAACAAATGATGTGACAACTGGCTATCTACATGTAAGATAAACTTAAAACCTCACCTCACCTCACACACAGACATTAGCTTAAATTGGATCATAGATTTAATCATCACAGTTAAACAAACTTTTAAAAGAAAACATGGGAGAATGCCTTTGAGACCTAATTAAGCAAACATTGCTTAAATATGATACCAAATGCATGGTCTGTACAAAAAAGTAATAATAATTGATAGACGGGATCTCACTAAAATTCAAAACTCTTTTACTTCAAAATAAAGTCATAAAAATAAAAGTGCAATCAACAGTCTGTGAGAAAATACTTGAAAAAAGCATATCTTATAAATGGCTTCTGTCCAGAATTTGCAAATAATTTTAACTGCTCAATTATAAGAACACAGCAACATCATCAAAGAGCAGCAAAAAATATAGTCGCTTCATCAAAGACAATATAGAAATGGGTAATAAACAAATGAAATGTGCTTAACATCATTGGGGGATGAAAATTAAAGCTACAATTTATGCTTTTTAATACTTACTAAAATATCTATAATAAATAAAACAGACATTAGCAAAGCTGGCGAGAATATAGAGAAACACTTTCTCATACATTGCTGGTGGAATGTAAAATGATGTGGCCACTAGAAAAAATTTTGGCAGTTGCTTAAAATGTTAAATATGAAACTACCATATGACCCAGCTAATTAGAAAGAAAGAAAGAAAGAAAGAAAGAAAGAAAGAAAGAAAGAAAGAAAAGAAAAGAACCCTTCTACACAACGACCTGATTGTAAGTGTTAATAGGCACATTATTCATAATAGCCCCAAACTAGAAATAATCAAAATATAATGAATGGAGAGATAAAATGTAGCTTATCCATACAATGAGATATTGTTCACCGATAAAAGAAAATACTGTCACATGCTATGAACTTCAAATATGTTGAGTGATCGTACACAAGAGGTCATATAACTCTATTTATAGGATATATTCTGAAAAAACAAATGTATAGTGGCAGAAAAGAGATCAGTGGTTCCCTGAGGTGGGATGGGAATTAAATTAATGGACGTATGGAATCTTACTGAGAGGAAGAAAATGTTCTCAAACCAACTTCGATGATGCTTGAAACACTCAGTAAAATTAATAAACAATCATTGCAATTTTTCATTCAAAATAGATGTTTTATCTAATGTAAAAAATATCTTAATAAAACTGGTTAAAACATAATGTGTTAATAAGGTTTGTAGAAGGATATGCAAGCAGATATGTTTAATTATATTTATCCTTGTATTTTGATACAATTTTAAAATATGCACATTATGCTTAATTTATCACATTTAATTTCATATAGCCCAGTGAGGTGGAAATAATAACTACCTAAATACCCTTGGTAAAGCATAACTAAAGTGGGAAGAAATATAAACTCTTAATACTTGAAACTTGTTATGTGTACTTTGGTTTTCATGTCACCTAGATGGAATTGGATCAATCTGGAGCTGAATGAGGATATAGATTAAAGAATATTATACTTAATATTTTCTGTGTCAACATGCAAGGAAAAATGGCAATATCTCAAAGGCATTGCTTTAATAATAAAAATGACAATTACAGTCAATACTTATTTAATTAGTTATATATTCTAATATTTATAACCCTTTTTAGCACCTTCTGACTCTTTACGGGATATAATTTCCTCACAAAATAATAAAAAGGTTTAACGACATATATGTGAAAACACATTAAGGCGTGTTTGGACTGCACATCATACAAATCCCAGCACGGATGTCTATATTTTAATTTTTCTCTCAAGATTCAAAGTATGAAATTACTATTTGGGTTCTATTATTACTATTAATTATAATTAGTTATGTAAAATTTGATGGAGATACTTCTGCTAATACAAGCTTTTAAATGAGATACTGTTTTGGAAACAACATAAACTTTCAGTGGGAGAGTAGGCAAAGACAAACACCCATGCAAGATTTCAAAATTTAAGGGATCCCTGGGTGGGTGGCAGTGGTTTAGTGCCTGCCTTTGGCTCAGGGTGTGATCCTAGAGTCCCCGGATCGAGTCCCACATTAGGCTCCCTGCATGGAGCCTGCTTCTCCCTCTGCCTGTGTCTCTGCCCCCCCCCCCCTGTGTGTCTCTGAGAATAAACAAATTAATTAATTAATTAATTACATAAAATAAAAAGATTTCAAAATTTAATTGAGGTATTTACATTTCATTTTGAATGATAGAGAGATAGAGATTATTAATATCTGTAAATTATAGGCTGTGTTTTGAGATTGGAAGAATGAGAGAAATCTATCAGATTAAGATTTTTTTTTTCCTCAGTGACTACAGTGCAGTGAATCAGATTTCTCTTCCATGCTATCTGAGAGAGAGCTTGCTGAATACAAATTTCCTTTCCCAAGATATCTACGAAAAGGAAAGGTTAAACTCTTAGAGGTTTTAATGACCTTATAATTGGACCATAAATAATATACCTAAAATGTTAATGTGAAATTAATAGTAGCTAGATGTTCTTAGTTCCTTAACTTTTCTTATGATAGAAATATTTTTATTCAGTATAATACTATTTGGAAAACTCATCAGTCTATTTTGGATTTCAAATACAGTCACTTCTTCAAATGAAGAAAATAATTATTTGAAATTTTAGTTTATCTATTAAAATATAAAAACTGGGGGGGTGGGGAGGCTGGGTGGCTCAAGCAGTTCAGCATCTGCTTTTGGCTCAGGTCATGATCTCAGAGTCCTGGGATTGAGCCCTGAGTCCGGCTGCCTGCTAATGGGGAGCCTGTTTCTCCCTTTCCTCCTGGCTTGTTCTCTCTCTTGCTATCTCTGTCTCTCTCTCTCTCTAAATCAATAAAAATCTTTAAAAATGTTTAAAAATTAGTATCCTGGTTCAGTAGAATTTTTAAAAATGTTTCTAAGAATATTATAATGTTGTGAAAGGAGGAGTAACCAGAAGATAGGACAGAGCCATTGTCTATAGATAAAATATTTACCCCAAAATGTATTAGCAACCACATTGCTGCATACTCTCGAGGATTATTGTTAGAACAGCCAACATTTATTGAATATTTACTATGTAATGAAAGAGTATAATTGCTTTTCATTAATTCATAAGTTTGCTGGACATATATTTGATTTCTTCATATATCAGAAAGTATTCTTGGGTTTGGAGATGCATGAGTAAACAAAATTAAAAAAAAAAATCTTGGCATTCATTCATGAAGCTTACTTCCAGTGAAGGACATAGGCAAGAAAAAAATTAAACATAATTTCAAATCTACCTTATTTTAATGCTGCCATTTTCTTTTTTTTTTTAAGTTTTATTTATTTGTTAGAGAGAGAGAGTGAACAAATGAGGAGAAGAGGGAGAAGAGGGTCCCTATTGAGCAGGCAGCCAGACTCGGGCTCAATCCCAGGACCCTAAGATCATGACCTGAACCAAACGCAGACATTTAACTGACTGAGCCACCCAGATGCCCCAATACTGCCATTTTCATAATATTAGAAGGTGCAACTAAACTATTTTCTACACTGTTGGGTCACTAATGATATCAGGCTGATAGTATTTATTGGATACATCCAGATTTCTGTGATGTTGAAATATAAAGAAGAAAAAACTATGCTGTAGACATGTTGAAATAGTAAATAAGTATATAGAATCATAAGTGATAAGTGCTATAGAAAATAAAATTGGGACGGTAACAAGCATTTGGAGTGTTGAGGGCCTTGGAATTTTAGATGGGGCACTTAGAAACAGTGTCATTTAATACAGGGTTTTCAGGAGAAGAAGAAGTAAAGCCATAAAGTTATTTTAAGAGAAAGTGGTTTCAAAGACCAGGAAGAGCCAGTGCAAAAACCCATTATGTCAAAGCAAATCCAGGATGTTCAGAGATAATGAGGAGGTAAAAATATCTGAAGGATGGTAAGCTAGAGAATAACAGAGGAGTGTAAAATCCTGTAGGGCCTCAGAGGCCATTGCAAAGAACTACTGAATGATTATGTCACAAAGAAGTGGCATGACCAGTTTCACAGGATCACTTTGATATTTGCATCGAAGATGAATTGTAATAATGCAAAGGTCAAAGCACAAAGATCAGTTGGATATTAAGTGCAAAAACAATCTAAGCAAGAATCATGGACATTCAGGCCAATGTTGCAGGAGAAAATATATTTTGGAATTAAAACCAAGAAGACTTCTTGGAAGAACAAATGTAGTGTATGAGAAAAATGTAGGATGCAAGTTGATGGCAAAAGTCTGGGCATTAGCAACGGGAAGTTTCACGATGGAAGTGCAAATCAGGAAACAATTATAAGAGACAGTAATTCTAGCATAAACTTGCAGGAGATTTTACAAATGAATTGTTGAAACAAGATAACTAAATGATTTTGATAGAATTAAACATGTTTCTCCATGCTTTTCAATTTATTGTCCTCTAATAACCAGAGTAAACATATTGTTTAATAATCACACACATAACTTGAATTATGAACACCATGCTCAAGAGTTTTCAAGAATTTCTCTTGATAGCTTCTTTTTCCCTTAATTTATAGAAATGTTCCATGTAGAGGCATCTGGGTGGCTCAGTGGTTGAGTGTGTGCCTTTGGCTCAGGTTGAGATCCTAGGGTCCCAGGATCGAGTCATGCATCAAGTTCCCTGCAGGGAACCTACTTCTCCTTCTGCTTATGTCTCTCATGAATAAATAAATAAAATCTTAAAAATAAATGCTCCACGTATTCCATAGGTTACTTAAGAAATTTAAATTTTTTGTAAACAAGCTTACCCAGTAGTTGCATGGATTGATTTTATATGATTTTAGGCTTTACCCATTCTTTAATCAGAAAAATTAAGCTACCTATGCTGTATTATTTTTCATTAATTCATTAATTAAATCATTTCATTAATTCATAATTTATTAATAATTCATAAACATATACATTTATAATGATATGATGAAGACCTCAATGAACATTGCAGACCTCAATGAACATTGAAGAGCTCATTGCATGAATTTCCTCTGGTTGCTATAACAAATAATCATGAATTCTGGAGCTTAAAACTATGCAAATTTATTCTAGTACGGTTTTAGAGTGTAAGTCCATAATGGGTTTCACTGCACTCCCTCTGGAGGCTTTAGGAAAGAATCCATTTGCTTGCCTTTTTCAGCTTCTGGATGTTGTCCTCCTTTCTTGGCTTGTGGCCACATATCATATCACCTTTTCTCCCCTGCGTCCATGGTCACATGGACTTCTTTCTCACTCCTCTTCAAAATTCCCTCTATCTTCATTATATAAGGACACTTGTGATTACATGTAAGGTTTGCTGTGATCATCTTGGATGATCACACCTTATCAAGACCCTTAAATAAAACATATCTACAATGTTCTAGCTGCTATATAAGATCACATTCACAGATTCCAGGAATTAGGACCTAGATATCTTTTGGGACCAATATTCAGGCTATTACAATCATCTTCTTAAGGAAGGAGGAAAAATTGACAATAGATTTGAAGGACTCTAGACCAATTGCATCTAACTCTTTTATTCAAATTTAACTTAATTATAATGAGGTAAGGTAAGCATATGAATTAATTATTTTCGATATCACTAACCAATTTTCCAGTAATGTGAACAAATAATTGTTTGTTTTCCCACTAATTTAAAATGCCATCGCTGATGCAAACAAGAGCACTTTACTAGCATTCTTTCTATTTTTATAGCATAGTTTGAGCATGGAATTTTAAGTCAAGGATCTGACTGCAAATATATATTTTTTTCAAATTCTGTAAGCTCCAGACAGTCTAGAAAACTTGTTATTACAAGAAAGAGGACCTTTTGTCTTTACTTACTTTTGCTCCTAAAGTTTTATCTGTTGAAATAATTTTCCCTTTCTGTATTGCAACCGGAGGAAATGTTACCCCTCATTTAAATTACAACTGACATGACATCTCTTGTTCCTATCCCTCTGTAGATGTCTCAGCTTTCTCTATTGTGCTACTAGAAGCTTGTAGACACTTCTCTTACTTTGCTTTTTATTAGTTTACGATTAAAAATGATGCTTTAAGGTTAAAAAAATACACTTTACTTGGGTTTGTATTAGTTTAAGGTTAAAAAAATGCAGGTTTGGATTCTACTAAAGTGGGAAATTAATTGTAAGAATATTTTACCTTGTTATGTCTTATTTTCCCCAGCCATAAAATGATGCAATTAATGATCCCAACTTCATAGAGGTGTTGTAAAGATAAATAAAATAATTCACATGAAGCATTTCACTTAGCGTCTGGAAAAAGCAAGCTTTCAATAAGCTCGCTATTCCTCTACTATTTTCTATATTCACTTTTAACATTATTTAGATTATCTAGATTATGATCTTCATAATGTCAGGGCTCATAAAAATGATTCTTCAATTCTCAGATGCAAATACTTAATTAACTTATATTCAATTCAACTAATGTTTGTATATTTTAGCTTGTTTATCTTATAAAAATAATCATAAACTTTAAAAAGCATGTACTTTCTATATTCTTATTTTATCTTTATATGACCTCTTCAAGTCATATAACTTCTCTAACTGTCTCACTGCCAATACACTTACCCAATAAATTATAATCCATGATCAATTTTATTCATTCAGAAAAAAATATATAATCCTACAGGCTAAAATTTAGTTCATCACATAATTTTTTTGCCTAAATAAACACACTTTGCAATCAACTACCCTATTTATGTACTAAAAAAATGCATTCAGAAACTAAATTCTAAAACTGTGTTCCACCTTTAGACAAATATTTACAAACAAGTTTACTTGCTGAATGAAAATACCATTTTGAGTGGTTGAATTTTTACTCTCAAATAATTGTGAGTTTTTTTCCCTAAAATCATACTGAATTAATTGCATATTTTAGTGTTGTAGTCAAATATATTGCCAATCTTACTTCTTCACCTTAAGCTGTCTAAATTGCCCTGTATTTTTCCACAAGTATACTTTGCATATTTCTTTTTGATTAATTTTCTGGCAAAATATTGCAAAGAATATTTCCTGTCATGTGCTTTTTCTTTTGCTTTTCCAGTGTGAGTTAAAAGGGGAAAAAAACTCCTGGTACTGAGCAGTCAGCTTCAAGTATCATATAACTTCTATGACTAAAAAGTACAGATAATTTGCTTGTTTTCCTAGAGAAGTGGGCAGGCAGCCAAACCTCACAAGCAAAATTAGTTCCCAATTTAGTGTTCGATGTCATTTCACAAGGACTGGAATGAAAAATGAGACATTGGACATGTTAACTCTGAGGAAAATTATCACTTCACCTTGTATAGGGCGTCTTTACAGGATGAAATCAGAGGAGATAAATCATCTCGTCCTGTGACAGATCTGCCTGTCATCTAGGGGAAAAATGTCCCATAGTGAGGGGGCAGGCACTGTCTGAATTTCCCTCGGGTTATGACCAGGTATATTTTATGCCTCAAAATAATCATAGAAATTTGAAAATGGAGATGATGTATGCAGGACACACTTACCAAGTCAATTTTTTCCAATGACATTTTAAGCGTATGTATATAAATACAAATAGAAATGCATACATATTTGTGAACTGCATATACCCTTCAAATGGTTACTGAGTAAAGAAAACATTTACTGAATGCTTGCCATGATCAGACATTGTAGTGGCCTGTGATGATCAATATAAGTAAAAGCAAATGTCCTAGTATGAGGCACAGGGTGTTTTGCCCTCCATATTTTCCTTCAGAAAGCAGGAAATCAGCTTATATTTAAATACTTACAAAACCATTCATAATAGAGTAAAATCTTTCACATAATTTATTTTGAAATCGAGAGTACTTTTGGGAAAAGGTACATTAACTAGAAATGATATCACTCCAAATCAAATTTTGTTACATATAGAGGTCACCTTATGGAACAATAGAGGCAAAGATATTTTATCCAGCTTTTGTGTTTATTCCTATGCTATAGTATCATGACTGAGAGTTTTAGTTGTTGTTCTAAATACGTATTTTTTAAAGTAACAGAGAAGTGCTAGTGGGGAATTTGAATACAATTCTTCAACACTAATAATTAGCCTAAATGTTCAATGAATGGGTCTTTGTAGCTTGAGATAGATGCTTGATGGCAGCATCATTTTAAAAGAGCTGTATCTCATATTTTCAAAGGAAGTCAATGTCTAAATTCCTAGATAATTTCAAAGTAATTTTAAATTTAATAAAGTTAAACCTATATATTTATGCTAAAACTAAAAAAAAAAAGATCTAGTATTATGAAGATAAAGCTATATTATGAAGGTTTTAAATAAAGTGTTTATTTTCTTCTAAAATCCTATTCTAGTTTGGCCAAAAAAAAAAAAAAAAAAAAGAAATCCTTTTGAGAACATCTTATGAATGGCACTCTATCATCTTATTTTTCTGCTTACTTGATATTTATATAATACATTATAAAAAAGTTTTAATAAATTAATGTTCCCATCCAAAACCTTATGTAATTCTTTAAAAATTATACCATCTCAAACATTGGATAATGTATTTATAATTAATAAATTAAAATAATTTAAAATGATTATTTGGGTTTAACCTTCCAAGGAGAGCTAAATGTGATAGTCTATCTGTGATTCTCCATAAGGTTTCATTAAATCTCTTCTTTAGCTCACAGCAATAATAGATTAGGGCTCATTGTTCACTCTTCTATTCATCATGTGGGTATTGGCAAATCCTCTTGCCTGGGTCTTGTACTGGGCACTGGATATACAATGTAAACAGCAGACATGTCAACTCAGATCTTGAATTCTAGGGATCATAGATTTAGTTCATACAGTTGATTGTTTAGAACTCTTGTAACCTTAATATGCTAGTGTCATATAAGCCAGACAAAGAAAAGTGGAAGTACACACTGGGACCAAATAGGTCAGCAGGAAAAAGAAAATTATAAGAGATGTTTAAAAGCTAAGACTAGATAGGCCATTAATACAGGAAGGAATGCTACTGGTTTCAAACAAAATAATCGGGATTTAGTAATTATGTTAATTTCTATATAACTGATGGAGGGGAGTAATTTAGAAACTGCTACAGAGATCAACTAGGAGAAAATATATTAGCTGGGTAAATGTTTAAGGGGAAAGCAAAACTCCACCTGACTGCATCTATACATTCATTTATTTTTTTTATTCATTTAGTTATTCATCAATAGGTGTCCTTCTATTTCATGGGTATAGAGTGTTAAAACGAACTGAAAAAAAAGTCCTTGTCCTTAATGGAGCTTATATCCTACTGGAAAAATAAAGATAATAAATATGCCATATATTTATAATATAGACATGTACCCACATATCTATATGTAGATTATGTATAGTATACATGTTATACGTAGATATGAATAGTATATTATCTACATTTATATCTCTATGTATCTCTATCTATGGAAACAGAAAAATAACAGAGAAGGAAACTGGGTTATGAAATGGCAGGAGAAAAAGAAGAAAGGTTTATAAGTGATTTCTCATTCATTATTTTAAAATTAAGCTTCTTTCCTAGCTTTCTTGGACATGATGCTTCACATGTTCCCAGTTCCTTAAACACCACACTTTCTCCCTCCACTATGCCTTTCTTAAAATCTCTTTTTTTTTATTTTTTTAAGATTTTATCTATTTATTTCGAGAGCGAGAGTGTGTGTGTAGGCAGAGGAGGGGCAGAGGAAAGGCAGAGGGAGAGAAAGAATCTCAAGCAGGCTCCACACTGAACAGAGTTCCACCCACAGCTCGATCTTAGGACCCTAAGATCAGGACCCTGAGATCATGACCTGAGCCAAAATCAAGGGACACTTAACTGACTGACTGAGCCACCCAGGTGCCCCTTCCCTCTACTTTTAGATATACTCCTCTATCTACTTAGATGCTATTCCCAAGCTTCATTAAATTGAGTTTAAAAAACCCATGACTTTTCCTTCAAAACCTGGCTTCATATAATGGCTTCTATAATACATTTTTTTTCATCCAGGCATGCTTAACTGCTGCTCACTCAATGGTGACGGAGAGACTAAAAATATGCTCTTATGATCACATTAGTTTACTGTTATGAGAATTCCCAAACTCACTCTTCAATATTGAACAAACTCTTTTTTTTTTAAATTTCACTAAATATGAATTGGCTAACATCATCAAGTTCTCATTCTGTTATGTCAGCTCTAGCTAAATAGCATTGTTTAGAGAAGCTGGTTGTATGTTTAGAGGATAGCAGTTTTACCCTAGAAATTACTGCAGGCCAACATGATGCTTCCTTAACCCAGAGCAAAGGAGAAGGGCTCAGGATACAGAAGAGTCCCTGTAGAACGAAAAGGGAAACTCATTATGTTCATCTTTTAAGGAAGATTCATGACTGCATACTTATAGTAAATCTCAAATGGTACTATGGATATTGAAAAGAATTTTTTTTTCTGATACAGAAACACTGGTATAAAAGTACCTCTCAACAGCAAGATCATGAATATATAGCATAATGAAGCCATTTATGAGTATTGTGAGCAAAAGTAATTATTAGTAGAAGTTAGCAATTAGTAGAATTTAGGCTGCATTTGCATATATTCCAGCAGGGGGAAAAAGGTTGCTGTTAATTTAAATAGCAACTCTAGAAAATGGGATTAGCGTTAATATAGGGTAAATGTGCACTTGCTTTAACAGTGCTTTTTATACATAATGTTTAAGCAAAAATTATATTACTTTGCATCATTCTGCAAGTAATGTTTGACTGGCAAGTTATCTTCTTGCCTAGGAAAACATACCATTCTAATATAAAGTTCATCTTTCTAGTAGACTGATCTAAAATGGAGATTCAGTCATTACACAATTTTGCTTAAATACATCTTTGGTCTCTCCAAATCTCAGGAAAAAGTATTAAAGTGTCTATTCTTCAGTGCGTGTCAGTGTGACACCCATGTCACCATTGCATTTCTTGTTAATGTCACAGAAACAGTTCTCTTTCCAGTCTTACTACAGTCTTGCAACTGTACCTATTTCAGGTATTCATACTTTTGCAAAAACTACTCCCTAAGGTTGTAAAGTTTACTCTCATTTTTTTATTAAGCTTTCTGCAGGTCCCTATATTTTAATATCAGTTGATGTTTTATTTCCTTTAAGCTTAGCAGTCTGCCTTCCACACTAGCAATCTCCCATTTCCAGGTTATGAGTTCCCTGAGCATTTTGTAACATAATCTTAATTGGATTTTTGTCACAAGTACAATTTCTAAATTATACTTGCATATTTACTTGCCTCTCTCCACTATTGTTATATAACACCTCATAACCTTAGTTTGTGATTTTTGGTATGCTTATTTTTTTTATTTATTTTTATTTTTATTTTTTTAGATATTATTAATTTTTCATGAGAATACACAGAGAGGAGACAGAGAGAGAGAGAGAGGGAGAGGCAGAGGCACAGGCGGAGGGAGAAGCAGATTCCTTGCAGGGAGCCCGATGTGGGACTCGATATGCGGTCTCCAGGGTCACGCCCTGGGATGAAGGCAGGCGCTAAACCGCTGAGCCACCCGGGCTGTCCTGCTTATTTTTTTTTTTTAAAGATTCATGATGCAGTCCCATCCCAGGGATTTTTATTAACTAGGGCTTAAATTAAACCTGAATCATGAATTTAGAAGAAAGAATCAAAAGAAAAAAGAAGTATTTGAAAAGAATTCAAAAAAGAAAAGAAAATAATTAATTGGTACCAAAAGTTTGGAATCACCATCTTGAAAGGAATTCTATAATCCTAATACATTACTTTGCTTCTGGAATATTATAAGAAGAGAGGGAAAAATTGAAAAAAAGAGTATGTCTTCAATATAAGCATCAACTTGGAAAATTTGATCATGCTTCAGTTGAATGAAGAATATTCAAAATAATGTGTCATCTTATTTCCCAACTTCATTTGTAACTATGACCAATGGTAACTAACATCCTTGTTCTCAAATGTATCTTAATAAAGACACTCTAACAAAGAACAACACAGTTTTTGATAAGACATCCCAGGATAAATTTGTCACTTGGCTAACGGGACTTTTAGACAAACCAGATATAAGCTTTCCATCCTGCCTCAGAGACCACATAGCTCTAGATGTGCAAGAGTCCACAGGTCCCTGGCCTATCATCCAAAGTCTCATCTCTCTACTTCTTATCGAAAGTTATCTGTCTCAGATCCCATTCTCCCAGAGTTCTGTCTCTGCTGTGGTTTGCAGCTTATGTTATAAACAGAGGTAAAGTATACTGAAGGCTTATATGGGCTACATTGCTTATCATAGTATTTATCATCTCCCATTTATATTTTAAAAAAGAATTTCTGGAATTAGAGTAACTTAATGAGAATCAGTAACATCATGATATCAATTTAAGAGTGAAACAGGCTGTTGAGTTCTTTAAGGAAAAATAGGGCCCCTGGTGGCTCAGTCGTTTGAGCGTCTGCCTTCAGCTCAGGTTATGATCCCAGGGTCCTGGGATTGAGCCCCATGTAGGGTTCCCAGCTCAGTGGGGAGCCTGCTTCTCCTTCTTGCCTCTGCTTGTGCTCTTTTTCACTTTCTCTCTCTCTCTTAAATAAGTAAATAAATAAAATTTAAAAAAATAATTCCAAGTTCACAGCTAGACTATACCTATGGCTACAACTAAAATGTTGTTTGAATGTTCCTAATTACTGATGTTTTTTAAAAGAATGAGATTACTTTTAAATCATGTATTTATATTTTATAGGATTATTTAGTGTTTCATGTAAGTGGATACTGGCCTTTCTGCAGGGCACCACCGCTTCATATTTGGTTTGGCAGGAGAGTTAACAGAGCACAGCGGGCAGTACAATGAAGTGCTAGGTATCCTTTAGCCACCTTATAGAAGCTAAATTTAATTTAATTCTAATCTAGGGAACACTAAAATGTCTCAATTAACTTAGCATTGAGTAATTAAGAATATGAATATTTTTAATATAAAAAGCACCAGGATCCATTTTATAAAAGTTGTTTAAATATAATAACAATCAACATAATAACAGATTATCACATAGAAGACATGCAGAGCATACTAATAAACGATAAAATATAATCATAACATAATGAACAGAATATTGTAAGGCTAAAATGTTTTAAAATTAGGAACATAAATTCATTTCTTAACATATCATAAAACTAACATATTCTGCAATATTGCCACTGGTTTATCTCTTACATTTGTTGGGGAAAAAATCCAGTATTATGATACTTAATTACAGCTATTTAATAAACATTAAAACAGAAAAAAATGGCTTAATTCTCTCTTGATGAAGTCATAATATCAAAAAAGTGCAGCATATCTCTTACAGATGGAAAATGAGAAAGAAAAAAATTTCATTCAATCATGGAATGAAATCCATAATCCTTGGATCACAATGCATTATGTGTCAGAGCTTGAGCAAATAATCTGGTTTGTTGAAAACACACGAAATTCAGAGAAAACTACCTAAGTCTACTGCATATATTAGCTGTTTGTATTTCACTATATACACTTCTAGAAAGACATTTTTTTTAGTTTGCTTGCTTGTTGATTTGTTTTTAATGTTCTCGAAAGTACTGCAGCCAGGTTATTACAATTTCCTTTCGCATCTGGTAATCATAGATTTGATCACTAAGGTCATTTTGCCACTGCCAGCTCTTATTAATTCTTAACATTTTTTTTATTCACACATGTCTCAGTTCATACTCTTTAATGTACTACTGCAATTTAAAGCTCTAATCTAATGACTCTCCTATGATTCAGGCCAGCTTGCCCAAACATAAAATGGCTTTTGAAATCAGATAAATATTTGTAAAAATTATTAATCCAGAAAATAGCTTTTAGTCACTTAAATTCCAATCCATGAATTCCCTACCTAAACATTGTATTTAAAAAAATGTATTCCACTTTCCTTGTCACTCACAGCATCCCACTCTGCATTCAGAACGCTAAAATTTCATTATCAAAAATTCTTGCCAAATGAAAAAACCTAGCCTTAATATTATTTAAATTGCATATGCTGCATAAAAATAACTTGTAGAGAATTTCCCCTTTATATCTGGGCAAAGAACTCTCTGGGCACTTCAGAAAATACTTGATTCTCTCCATGGTTTCCTGTGACAGCTTTTATTTAAGACTTACACAACAAATATCAACTTCTTTTCTTTCGGCTCATTAGTACAGATTTTTAAGGAAAGTGTAGACCAAACCATTTTTTATACTTTGCTTCTAGCCACAACTCCTTTTTAATCCTACTATTTTATAATTAAGTTCGTTTAGCTCCAGCTCTGGGCTTCATGGAGCAACTCTATGTGCAGCTGCCCCACCATCCCACGCCTTCCACCTCCATTTCTAACTCTTCTGCTGCATGGCCCTGTTTTTAGAAATCAGCCACCCTGGAAAAATGACTTTTACTCATAGGAGCCACCTTCTGAGGATCTTCTTTCAGAGACAGGAGAGCCTGTGTGCCTCCAGCTCAAGTCTGGGGCTGAACTCTGCTGGGTTTGTGGCTATTGAACCCCAACATGCTACAGATGTCACAGGGTTCATCACTGCTGTAAGAGGCATTAGGCTCTAGACTGGGGATTTGGGCATAAGCAGGTGTGTACACAATCAGATTATTTGGAAGAACAATTCCAGACCACAACTGCCTTTGTCCAGTATTTGAAGCTGTAATAGAAACAGAAGAGGAGATTACATGTGAGGTTGTTGAAAAAGAAAATGAATCAGAAGTTACGAGAAAGGTGGGTGAAGCACCTGGGGGAGAATTGGATTCAGTGGCAAAACACGAATCCAAGGAAGAGAAAATCTTCCAGAAGTCTAAAACGAAAATAGCCCTTGAGGCAGAACAGGTTCTCAGATATGGCAGAGAGATTGCACCTATCTGATTTCTGGTGAAAATATCTCTCAAAGAAAGGATATTCCATATTGCCCCTGTGGTGTCAATAGAATATTTGAATTCCAGGTAATGTCTCAGCTGCTCAACTACCTAAAGGCAGACAGACTGGGCAGGAGTGTTGATCGTGGTGTCCTGGCTGACTCCACCTGAGCTGAAAGCTATAGACTGGGAATTGGCAACACAGAAGAATATGTTTGGAAGCAAGATATAAAAAATACACCCTAAAGACAACATGGAAAAGCCTTACAGATGCTCATAATCTCTTAGACCTTACTATTCCATTTCTAGGACTTTAACGTCAGGAAATAATTCTATCAGGTAAAAAAAATGTTGTTATAGGTGAGTTTACAATATATAAATATTAGTGAAACAAAAATATCTAATGACAAGTAATTAAATAAGTTTCGATTTATCCCTAGAATAAAAGGTAATGCAGTCTTAATGATGTGGACCTATATCCACATCAAATAAAGTACAAGTTTAAACTGACACCAAGATATTCATAGTATGTTCATATCTTTGTAAAAAGTATTTATACATGTATATTTCCACAGGAATCTGGAAAGATACACACTTGGTGGGAACTAGTTAACTATAAATGGTAGGACTACCTGAAATAATCATTTTACCTATGTGTTTCTTTTTTTCTACAATAAAAATGGGTTAGTTGCTTAATTAAGACCAAAAAAATAAGGGTGTTTAGCTAGGGCATTTTAGATTTCAAGTAACAGAACTCAACCTGAGCTAGCTAAAGGAAAGGGTATTTTTTAGAGTACAAAGGGATATTTGATATCAGGACAGAAATGCATTTGGGCCTTAGGAAAGACTGTAAACCAAACAAGGAGAGCTATCCAAAACACAGACTATGTGAGTTTTCTTTGGTTTTTAATTTCTAATTCTTCTGAGTTGGCTTCCTTTATGTTTTCTAGCACAGCAGTGTTCCCTGTTATTCAACCCACATGATTAAAACAAATAATAATGAAAACAAAAAGAGAAAACAGAGCCACTCAATTTTAGGCAGGTAGAAAGATTAATTTTTTTCTTTTTCTCTCCCTTGGTCCAAATCTTAAATTTCTAGGGCAAGATTTCTCAGTGACAGAGGATGGAGGGTGGGGGTCCCTTCACTGAACTAACTCCAATGTGGCCCCATTTCACATCAACAAAGCAAACCTCATTCTAGATGTAAACTTGTGCTTATAGAATTGATTCATTTCTCAACCAGAATTAGGCATGGGAAATGGGAATCAATTTTCTGGGCCTAAATTTATTCTCATAGAATTCTCATAGAAATTTGGAAATCAACATATTTATCAAAGGAAGAAACAGAGAAAATGGGACCATTGAAAATACAACAACATATAGACTACAGACTTCATTATCAGTTAAACTTGCATTCACATTCTGACTCTGCCATTTTATAGGTGCATGGTGCATGGTCTTGTATATAACATTTAATTTCTTTGAGCATCATTTCCTCAATTGCATAAAAATAATATTTACTTCATAAAATTGTTTTGTGGGTTAAATACTATGATGAATATAAATTAGTTTTGTGCCTATAGTGTATTAATATGGTGCATTGATAGGGCTAGTCCTAATGGCTCATGTCCCTACTCTTCAGAAAATCATGCCTCAATTATTTCACCCCTTACTCTGTTTTATTTTATTGTTTAAATTATGTCATCTCTGTGTATATTTGTTTTTTAGCTATCTCTCCTATCAGACTGTAAAGTTCACAGTAGTAGGGCTTTTGTCCACATTGCTCATTAATGTAGTCCTGCTTTCTGGAACAACACCTATTAGATGCAAATTTGTTTAATGATGCAAAGATATTTTAAACACACAACAGCCATTATATTTCAGTGAAATGTTAGAGCATGCAGTTCAACTTCCAGATTTTTTAATATATTGTGTCATGAACAAAGAAATTAATTACATTCTGAAAAAAAAGTTCTGAAAATGTTTCCCAATGAAATTGAAAAAAAAAATTATGGAGTCTATCTGATTCCCATTATGCCAAAGATATAAGAAGTAGAGTAAAATACCTAAAAATGCTCTCTTTGTCTATCAGAAGGTATTTCTTGATGGTGATGTTATGCAAAAGTTTAACTAATATTAATAGCTTAATGAACATTCTTTGTTTACCACTTAGAGTATATAGTACTGCATAATAGTTGAATGAAGTTTCTTTTGTTTTAGATGAAATGTCGTAGGCTGGAAATAATGTTGTTTACATCAAACTATTGAATCATACCATCAATGAATTTTAAGTTATTGGTTGAGCTTCTATGAATCCTTGCCTACAATATAATATGAAACAGGCATACCAATAGGAAGGAAGAATAACTGGCATTAAGGAAGGAAGGGGTAAGCATTTTAAAAATGGAATAATATTAAAGTGGAAGTAAAAAGCAAAACCAAGAGAAATGTAAAGAACATATGAACGCTGGTGGGTAGGTAATATTATCTATAATTACGTGGAAGTCTAGTTTCCCTGACCTCAAATGTGAAAGATCTATTCTAGAATTTTCTCTAAGTTTGTCTTTTGTGTGATAACTCAATGGCCACAAAAGGTTGATGTGACTACAAAAAGCACAGTCAAATTCCTGACAAACAATGAGAGAATTTGAGAAATTAGTAGAGCAAGAATTTCTACAGAAATATAGTCAATCAAGCAAAAATATTGTTGCAAAGAAATTTTAAAATCACCATAATGATATCCCACATTTCATTGCTTTCTAACTTCTTTCTTTCTTATTTCTGAGTCTGATATTCAGACACCATTCTTCATGTTCAGTATGGCTGTTTGAAAATATTATCATTTTGTTTTGAGAAGTTAGGTTCTAAGATTAAGTGCATTGATTTCTAGCCACAGATCCAAGAATGGGAGATAAAGTATTACATGAAGAGGAAGACCTGTAATCAGCCTGTAGAAGTGTATGATACAAATGAGATGAAATAAATATACATTATATACATTGTACAATTAAATAGATGTAAAATACAGACATAATTTCTGAAGTTCCATCTAATAATAGACTCTAGCTATTTAGTGAAAAAGTGCAATTTATGCTAATTGTTTAAGGGAAAGAAGAACAATTGCATTAGAAATAATTTATAATTGTAATGCCTTGGTTTTATTTAAAAAAGTAAATTAGGATATTTATATATTATCCACATAATATATAATGTATAATGCATATATTAGCAACAAATTGTTCTCATAGTCTTAGGATATTTTTTGTTTAGAAACCATAGTATCACCTAAGAAGAAGAAAACATAATGTTATTGAACCATTTATTTTTTGCAGAATTATACTCTACCCTACGTGTACAGAATGATAATGTATGCTATGGTATGAAGATTAAAAGATAATGCATACAAATATTCTCTGAAAATGCTTTACAAAGAGTGTTTTATCTTAACAAGTTAAGGTGATGCTGTGAGCCAGACATGAAAATTTTAAGTATTGGCAATAAGAACAAAGATATACCATGTTTAAAAAATGGTTAGTGTCTCTTTTAAATATCCACATTAACATACATCTTAAGGGGACATAAACGTGTCGAGATTATTTCTGTTCTTCTGGAATTATTTCTCCAAAAATAATAATTAGCAAGCATTATACTATATTTCCCCTAACAACCCATTTATTTAGGTGTTTACAAAGACAGTATTAGAATAAAAGAAGCTTCAGGCACTTCTGTTATTATAACAAATGTCTCAGGAGATGTGACGATGTGCAGGTTACAACATTCTGATAGTGATTTCTAATGCATTACAGTAGGACATGGACACTTAAGAAACACATGGAATTCTCTTTCATCTAGATTACATTTTCTCACTGTCCCAATGTGCTTGATATGAACTGACACAACCATAAATATGTTTATATAAATGGCACGCTGTCAGAGTTAGAGAAATATATAGCACTGAGTGAAAAATAATTTCAGATTCTTTTCAAGTGCTTTTTACTGTTGTAACAGTAATTCCTGCAAATCACATAGTAGACTATGTAAAATAATACTGCCTACAGACTTTGTGAACTGTGTATTTTTTGAGGAAGGTTGAAAATTTGTGTTCAGATAGTACCTAAGTATATTATGTTGGATTATTTAACTTTCCGGTGGTTTAGAGATCTCCAGTTCCCTACATTATCTCTTGAGAAAGAAAACCAAGTGCTCTTGTCCTTCTGATAAATTATGAATAACCAGTGATCACTACATCTATATCTAATTAGCTAAGGAAATAGGGTGACAATATCCTAAATATACATACAGAGAAAATACATATATTAATTTTGCTGTGAATTGAGAAAATATATATTTCAACAACCCTCGCAAGATTATTATCAACACAGAGAAATTAAATTTATTGAATTCTTAGAACATGACCCTTAGTAAGTACAAGTTGTTGATATTTGGTAGATTTAATACATGAAATTTGTAAATATCTTCAAAATTATTACTTTGCCTACACAAAGCCTCACATGAAGTTTATTTCAGATTTTGAATATGACTTTCCCTTTGTCCTTTTACTTTGTCTAAATGACAAGTGGTGCTAGGTATGATTAAACCCTACGATTGAGTTGGTTCACTAAAGGTATTATTCAGGTTTTTCAAACAGTAGGGTGGTATTCAGAGGACTTTGCCATGTTGCATGATTATTCAAATTGGTGAAATATTTTAGTGTCATATATAGAAATTGTAACACTTATGATGGATTTTATATCCAACATTCTTTTTCAATTTTTTTAAGATTTTGTTTATTCATGAGAGACATACAGAGAGAGAGAGGCAGAGACACAGGCAGAGGGAGAAGCAGGCTCCATGCAGGGAGCCTGATGTGGGACTCGATCCCAGGTGTCCAGGATCACACTCTGGGCTGAAGGCAGTGCTGAACTGCTGAGCCATCCAGGCTGCCCTCTTTTTTCAATTTTTATGTCATATTCCTTACCTCTATGCTCATTCTATTTCTCAACAGTTTTAAGCTTGCTATTATTTAAAGCTTGATAAAAACATCAACTCCCCCATAAAATATTCTCCAAAGTCTATACTAATTTTCTTCTTCTTTAAACTGTGTGCCAAATATAAAAGCAGCAAGGACATTTTGAAAAAATGTGTACCTCTCTTTATTGAATCTCTTATTTTATTTTCACCTTTGCTCAACAAATACAAGAAAGTCTGTTAAAAAACTTTGCAAATAGATTATTTTCATGTCTCTTGGGCAGAGAACAGTTCCTTGAAACAGGACAAAAATACTAATTATTGATGGAAGCTCTCGAGCTATATTAAATAAAAATCAGTTCATCAAATAACACCATTAATAATGTAAAAAAGAAGGAGAGTGGGAGAGGAAATTTGTAATGCCTGTTATTAACAAAAGGCTTGTATTGAGAATATAAAAATAAATTATACCAAAAAAAGATAGTCTCATAAAAGAATGGGTGAGACTTTATCAGTCATTTTACAAAAGATGATATCCAAATAGCCAATATACATATATTCGCACATAAATATACTGAACTTAAGTAGTCATCAAGTAAATGCTCTATTAAAGATACAATGAGATACAACTATATTAAGAAAATTAAGAAAAACTGAGACTATCAAGTATTGATGAGAAAGTGAAACCAGGAAAGTTCTCACACTGTGGGAATGATTGTAAATTTTTGAAATTATACTTCGAAACTCTTTGACACAAATTTTCATGTTAAACAAATATATACACCATGATCTAGCCAATCCTCATTTGGAAATATATGTAACTGACAGTCTCATATGCATCAAAATAACTGTATGAGTATAGTAATTTCAGCATTCTCATTAATATCTACAGAGCTAAAAACAATCCAAACACCCATCAACAGTAAACTAGATAAACTGTGGTATGTATGATGATAAGTATACATGACTACTGTTGCATGCAACAATGTGGATGAATATGAATATTAATATTAGTGTGGTATGAACTTAATATAGAGGTGATATGCAAAAGAATGTATTATATAATTGTATATAAGGTTCAATTAAAAAGGAAAATTTAAAAAAAATTTTAAAAAAAGGAAAATTAATTTATACTGTTAGAAGCCAGGGGGGTGGTTTTCCTTGAGTGAGAGGAGAGATTAGATTTTGGGAAAGTGACATCAGGGCCCTCTGGGTTGCTGGTAATACAATATTTCCTGATCTGGGGTGGGGAGGTAGTTACAAAATATGTTTACATTTTGATAATTCAAAAGGGGCACACATGACTAAATGTACTATTGTGATGTACAATATAATTTAATAAAATGATTTTAAAGTCTTATAGCTTCAGTAAAAAAGGAGCATAACACCTATTTAATAATAATTGTGCACCTTCTGGAGAAATGCTAGTCCAGTTTTAACATACTAATATAAGGGAAAATAAAATGATTATGGATAATTTTAGTAAATAAAACTAGTACAATTACTAGTACTGGAAATTTACATATTTTTTTAGAGACAGGGTAGGGGCCAGGGGAAAAGAGAGAGAGAGAAAATCTTAAGCATGCTCCACTAACAAAGAACTTGATCTCACAATTCTGAGATCATGACCTGAGTCAAAATCCAGATTCTGATGCCCAACCGACTGAGCCACCCAGGTGCCCCTTAACTATTTACATATTAAAACAACTAATAAATTGCTCAATCAGTTAAACTAAATTTAAGCTGTTTATTTATTATTTATTTATTTATTTATTTATTTATGATTATATTTATTTATTCATGAGAGACACAGGTAGAGGGAGAAGCAGGAGCCATGCAGGGAGCCTGACGTGGGACTCGATCCCAGGACTCCAGGATGACGGAAACAAAACTTTCCATGATCCTCACCACCATGGAATTTACAAACTAGTAGTTTATACACACTCATGCCAATAAATAATAAACACAAAACTGCAAGAGCGGTAAATGTTATGGAACAGAAGTCTGTTGTGAAATCATATAACAAGAATACATACTAATACTAATACCCATGCTTATACTAATTGTTAAAAGATTAAACTTGAGATATGTAGATATTTGCCTAGTTAATTGTTCTGATCCAAAATGAGGTAAAATATCCCTTTCTTCCTGGGGAGGCCAGAACAGTGAAGCCCTGAACTAGGTCCATAAGTAAGTACCTAGGGAGATTAGAGCTTTATCTTCCTAAGTATTTACATATTAATGAGTAATGAACATAGACACTTAGAGAAAACCCCACATCTTAAAAGCTGAGGCAAAGAGGACTATCAGACAGCTGACGAGATTTTACTCACATCTCAAATGGTGAGAGGAGAAGAAAGACCTTTTAAGTGAACAGCTACCTTCTTCAACTTCATGAGCAGAGGAAAATAAGTTTTCCTCATGCCTTGCAGTGAGATTTCTAGATTTCTAGTTACTCCTGTGGCAAAATTCCCATCATTGGCTCACAGGACTTCACCTCAGAAGTAAAGTAGGGCAGCAGGGACTACACGCTTATTATTTGCTGTGAAGTAATAATAAATTTGCCTGATCTGGTGCAACTTGTGCATGCATTCAAGATAATATTAATCATGATGAATATTTAAAACCCTGCACTAATACTAAAACTTTATGAATACTTTATATGTGCCAGGCTCCATTGCCAGTTCTTTACACAAATTAAATCATTTAATATCGACAGTAATAATCTAAAGTAGTTACCGTTATTATCCTCCAATTTACAAATGGGGAAAATAGAGGCAGAGAGAAGTTAAATGTCTTCCCTAACTAAAGTGATCGTCTCCAAGTAGTCATTAAAAAAAAAAAAAAAAAAAAAGATTCTGATTCCAGAGTCTGTGCTATTAAAATCCATGATAGGGCTTCCCAGGAGGAAGTTTCATTTCATTTAGGAACCTTCTACTAGAGGGATTTACACAGATGTGAGTGGTGGAGATGCTGGTCATGTGGAGACAACATCATATGCAAGGACGTCGAGGCCACTTGAGTTTGGTACATTTGTAAAAAGAGAGAAAATGCTGAGAAATGAGGAAATAAACTCCTAATTATTATAGATCTATGACAAGTTAGCATTATGTTTGTTTTTTAGCCCACTACTAATAAGAATCATATATACAAGCATTTTAACTGTAACACTATATAGGTATTCCTGAATAATCTCATATTTTGCTAAATATGCACACTAAAATAGCAAGGCATATGGAAAAAAGAAAGAAAGAAAAGAGGCAAGATTATAAGAAGATGGCAGGAAATTCACGCAATTCTATAACGGTAGAGTCCTTAAAGAGAGAGACAGACAGAGATAGACAGAGATAGAGATAAGGAGAGAATCAGAGAGACAGGGAGACAGAAGACCATAGCACAGCAGCCCCACCATGGGCATTCATATGCAGCATCACATCCTTAGTAGCCTTAAATTTTGAAGTCCTCTTTCTCCATCAGATGTGGATCCTTGAGGGGTTACACTTGCAAAACTCCAGGACACTATATATCCCTACTCTTTCATCTTTTTTTTTTTTTTTTTTACTATGGAGGAAATGTTTTCACATTTTCCTCACCTGTGTCCTCAATTTCCCAAAATAATTTCACCTAGTAGACTCAAAGGATATCTTGAAGCAATAAACCAGCTACTACTTATACCAAACAATGGAACTTCTGTGGGATTTTTAACTTTTTTCTTAAAGTGTTAAGTTACGTATTTGCTTCTTCTCTGTGAAAAAGCTTGTCAACTTCGGCTTTAAAACAGTAATGTAACTGAAAAAAAATTACATTTAGAACAACTTGACCTCTGAATTATTCTAATATTATTTCTTATTTGTTGAACATGTGTGAGATGATTTGCATTAGGATAATATATTTCTGGAGGAATAGGCTGGACTTAGAATAAGTATTAAATGTTTGACTTAGTCACTTATGAATTAATCTATGTATTAAGAAATACCAACCTTTTAAATTTTTATGACTGGCAGCTTATTTTCCAGATAAAATTTATATCAGTGCTCAGTAATGGATCTTTCCTCAGCCAGATGGGAGCTGTTATAAACAATTTCAAGTCTCTGTCTTTATTCTTCACTCTTCAATTTACTTCTCCTTGTGTACAGAGACAAATTAAGTTTTCACATCCTCTGTTTGTTCATTTGTTAATTGAAGAGTTAGAATTTAAAGGTATCTTCTATGTCTTAATCAATTCTGGCCAAATCTTAGGAGAGAATAAAGGTACGTTGAATTTTTTGAACTCACATTCTTTATGAAAAAAAAAATTGGCTAAATTTTATATGGATAATATACACACATAATCTGAAAAATAAAATGATGAGCTCTCCTTCTGACCAGTTTGATTAAAACATTGTAAAGTTAGCTTATTTCAAGTAGTTTATAATCTACATTCCTTACCATGATCTTCTTACTTTGTAGACAGTGAGAATTTTTAAAAAATTATCACTTACTAGATGAATCACAGGAAACCAAAAAAAAAAAAAAAAGTAAAACAAAACAAATCAAACAAACAAACAAACAAACAAAAAAAAACCCTTTCTGGGGTATTCCTGTTTTAACATCTCAGTTCATATGCTTACTCCTAAATTAAAATGTAAAGTATTTAGGAATATTCTGACCTTTTCTTGATTAAAATGCTGACATATCCTTAATCTACAGCCATTCTCACAATGCTTAGCTTTCTCAAAGCACCAGAAATGAATTGTATATCACAGGGAATAAAAAATGCAGTAGTGCTACAAATATCTACAATATAACATACATAAGATGTACGCTATGAAAATGCATCCAGACTTTTTAATGTCCTTTTCAATTCCATTACACATCATTTGATAAATTTGCTAAATGTCATTTAATTGTAAATAATGAAAAGTAAAGAAGTATTCATTGTCAATATATCGTGATATACTATTTCTTCATTGATAAAACACCTAAGTATTTTGGTTTGACCAAAAATGTATAATATATAAAGTAAATAAATTATGTGGAATTTCTATTAACATAAGGAAAGGAAATTAGCCTTATCCCACATAATTTGAGAGTACCTACTGTATTATTCCATGGTTACACAAAGGATTTAAATCCAATGTTAACATTCCATTGAGACTATAGCTTTTTTACATAATCAAATATTTCTCCAAAAAATTTTATTTAGTTTAATGAAATTGTGTAATGAAGCACTTATTAGATCCTTTTTAGAGGAAAAAAAATACTGTGAATCAATACGTGATGTTGCAAATGTCACTGATGCTGAAAAAAATAATCATCCTCATAGGAAAGTGAGCAGAATCACAGCTACTTTTTTGTTTGTTTTGCTTTTTTTTATATAATAATTTATTATTCATGTATCTAGTAGTACTTACCTCAGGTATCAAGTTCAGCAAATCTGCCCCTTGGGTTTGGAAGTCCCGGTTGTGAGTTATCATAGTGCTCTGCATATCTCTTTCAAAGTCTGTGCTCTGTACTGTAATTAAGAATTTATTTGGCTTTCTGTACCTTTAGAATTTTAGCTCCTAGACAATATGCCTAAATTTTCATTGCTAGTATTGTAATACTCTGTGCCTCTCAAAAGTTCTCTTTCTCTCTCTCCCTTTTTTTTTTTTTTTAGAACAGCGTAGATATGGATATGTACAGTTGTATGGAGACAGTTTATTACTGTGGAAAAGAGTGTTGGCCCTGGGATCATCTCTGCAGGTTTCAAATGCTGGCTCCAATACAATTGTTCAGTTCAATCCTTGTCAGGTTACTTAACTTTTTTATGAACTGAATTTTCTCATTTGTAAACAAGCATAATAATAGTGTGGGGCTCGTTTTGTCTTTGTAAAGATTAAATAAGATGCTAACCATGTAAGCAGTTATATTTTCTGACACATAAAAATTATTTAGCAAATGTTTCTGCATCCCAGTATTCATATTAATATAATTTTTGACCTTGTCTTCGTTTTAAGCCTTCTATTCTTGTCTTAAGGTTATGAGAGTTCACAATTTTACAAATTGCTCAGATGCTAATGACTCACAAATTAAAATCTTACTCTTATTCCCCATTCATCATCAGAACGCCTAAATCAAATATAGGTGATTAATATAGTTTATTAATTAGAATAATTAATATAGTTAATATTAACTATTAATATAGTTTATTCAGGGATCTAGCTTGTTCCCTTCTGATCTCCAAATAAACCCATTCTTAATCCTGACTTGCCTAACCTGAAATAGCTGCACCATCTACATAAAAGTTCAAAAAATTACTCATGTATGTCTTACCCCATCTACCACATCTAATTTATTAAAAACCCTTGAATTTTTTCTTCATAATATAGCACACATCCATTTATAGATTTCTCTATTCTGCTTCGTAACCTCCCTGGTACAAGCCATTATTATTTCTTGCTTGGACTACCATATTTAAGTCATAATTTTTCTCCTTGCTTTCTGTTTTTGAATATCTGGTAGTTATTCACCAATTAGTCAATAATTATACTAAACAGAGAGATCTTTTATATGTATAAAAAAGATACCTCAATCAATTCCTGCTTATAACCTTCTTCGGGTTCCCACAGCAGTTTGGATAAACCCCAAACTTCCTTAAACCTTCAAAGCTCTCTCTGACTTGGCCTTTGTTTACTACCTGATTGCATATTTTATAGTTTCTCTCCAATTTGCTAAGGAGTAGCGATGCTGATCTGTCAGTTCCTGGCACAGACCAAGCCTTTCCACCAGCTTTCCTGTCTTGGTCACTCTTCCCTTTGATTTATATATGTTCCCAGAATATAGCAAATAATAAATAGCCGTTCAAAAAATATTTATTAAGAGTCTATCAGAAAAAATATATAAAAAATGAAAATTTTATTGAAAATATAATAGAGATTGGGGTGGTTAAGCATCTCACTCTTGATTTTAACTCAGGTCATGATCTCAGGGTCATGAGATCAAGCTTCTCATTAAGATTCTCTCTCACCCTCTGCCCACCCCCACTCTCAAAAAATTATAGATAGATAGATATAGATAGGTAGATAATAAAGATTGTGGCAGTAATTATTATATAAGTGAGATTATAACCCAGAAAGAAAACTTTATATCTAAAAACCCCCAAAACATATCAAATAAGAGTTTTAAAAATCAGAAATTCAGTTGGTGTTATAGATTTTTAAATACATGTACTTCTTCCAGTCTTTGAAATAAGAAATAGGTATTAAGCAGATACTAATTTTTCTAAAAAATCTAATTAAGAAATAAATAGAAATGCAAAGAAAACATACACACACTTTTTAAAAGCAATAGAGACTGTATCTCATTTTGAAGCATCTATCAAACTTGGTTAAATTTTATCAAATATTTCATTAAATTATCTATAAGTTGACTCTAAGTAGCAAAAATCATTCAGGTTATTCTCTATTCACAAGACAATATAACTAGATTAAATTACAAAAGTTTAAAAAACATATTTAATAAATTTAGTATTTCTAACTAAATTAGATTTATTCTATAAAACAAAAGTTTCTTAATAAAAATCCATTAATGTGACATCAAATAGGTAAGAAAAAAATCACATGATAATTCTAATAGATCAAAGTTATTTTAAATATTTTGACCCTTTTTCTGATTTTATCTTCTAAAAATAAGTTTGCCTCCTTTAACTCAAGTAATCTATCATAAAATATATTCAGAGCAACTTTTACTTAAAAATTACCATTCTACATTATTACAAAATATATTATTTAATATTATAATGAATGTTATGAGATTATTGATAGGAAAAATAAAACTAAAGGCTATCATAAATAACCAAGGTTACCATATATTCACAGAGAAAGAATTTCAAAGGATAGCTTATTAAAATTGACAGCTTCTCCTTTAATACAAACAATATGAGCCAGAGGAATTATTTGCTCTTCTTTCAATTTTTATTAAATGAACCAAAGGTATATACAAATAAGAGTGAATCTGTATCTGTACCAGAAACTAGGGTTGCACAAACATGAAGACAAGGTATGAGTTCAACAACAATATCTAAAACAAAAAACTTGGTGGTTCCAAATCCAGGTGATAAACAGAGCCATCTGGAGAGTTTTATAAAAATACAGTAGAACTAGAATATATCTGATTTTGTTTGTTTTATTTTATTTTTGTACCTCTCATTTCAATTATAAGATAACTTTGGGAATGGTTAGAGGAAACTGATTGGTGAAAAGATCAACATTACTGAAATTAGGAATATAAAAACAAACAAAATGGTCAACAAAGTAAACTCCAATGAAATTTTCTAGTGCTCATAAGGTGTGATATGGGTTATTAGAATAAAAAATTTGTGGTACAACTTTTGGCGAGAAGGCAAAACTTATTT
Source organism: Vulpes lagopus (assembly GCF_018345385.1). Taxonomy (NCBI): domain Eukaryota; kingdom Metazoa; phylum Chordata; class Mammalia; order Carnivora; family Canidae; genus Vulpes; species Vulpes lagopus. The sequence goes on from NC_054834.1 coordinate 40,590,412, forward strand.
TATTCCATGGGCACTTGAATCAAGAGAACTGGTACTAATCTCACTGGTTGTTATCTCCTGTGGCACATATTTTTACCTCCTCCTTATATTTAATGTGGTCCAGTACTGTTTGGCCCAGCTGGCTTATAGATGATCATTTCATCTGAGAGTGGCAGAACATCACTAGGATCACATTACTCAGATTACCACAACAAGTACAAACATTAAGTGTTGACAAAGTGGCAAATTAATTGTTTCCTCCTTTTTCATTCATTCTCTACACAGGCACATGAATCCTTAATCTTTTATTATTAAACTACAGTAGATTTAAGCTTCTCTGTCTTCTTTCAACTTCCTCAAGATTTTGAGTTGAGAACTGACAAAATGGAGCCCCCTGAGTAAGTACAAGACAAAAGCAAATTATTCACTCATTCCAATCTGCTCTTCTCAAAATCATGGTTAAATAAAGAGATTAAGTAATTTAAAAGAAAAGCAACAATTTAAGAAATCAAAATAAGATCCTTCAGGTAAGCAGTTATTGAAGGAGAAAGTTAGAATCTAAAATTCCTTTTCTCATTAAGAAGTAGGAGAACATAAAATCCACAAATCTGAGATCAGTAGGTTAGTTTGAAATTGATCCCATAATTGCCACATTTGAAATGTGTCACATGCATTAAATGGCAAGTTAAATAATACAGAATATTAAATCAGAGACTATGATAGGACATTGGAAGAATTTGTGGAGAACTCTGAAAGAATATAAATGTCATACAAAAAAAAAAGAGGTAACAGATTAAAGGGGCAGCCCTTCATCCATCAGTTCACCATATATGAACAAAAAGATTGGGGTGTGTGGGTTGGTTGGTTAAGTGTCTACTTTCACCTCAGGTCATGATACCAGGACCTAAACCCCACATTGGGCTGCCTGCTAAAAGGAAGCCTGTTTTTCCCTCTCCCCTCTCCTCCAGCTTGTGCGCTCTCTGTCTGTCAAATAAATAAATAAAACTCTTAAAAAAAAGAAAAGAAAAAGATCACAAGGGTAAAAAGTGTAAAAGACATCCTGAATAAAACTTCACTAGCATTTCTATTTGGATTGAAATGTGCTGGAAATAATGGACGAATAAAGGAAAATCACCAGCAAGACACCTTTCCTATTTGAACTTTTGGTGGATTTAGAGAATAGATATGGAAGTTTTAGAATATGTTAAGAATAACTCCAGATTCATTTAATGAAAGCAGATAGAAGATAGCAACACTTAAAATTTGCAACTATATGTGGAGATGGATGTTAAAGATTTATTTTAGTGACCGTTTCACAGTATATACAGAAACAAAGCAGTATGTTATCTACCTGAAAATAATATAATATCATATGTCAATTGTATCTCAATTTAAAAAATTAAGTGAAAAACATTAAGCAAGTTTTCTGAGCAAAAAAATGTGATCTTTTCTTTAAAATATCACATCATTAAAATTTTAGCAAGCATTTGATGCTTATTACACACCTACAAATGTATGGATCCTTTAGACTACAGTAGTAAACAAGATATGACCTTTGCTTTGGAGTCAAAAGAAAGCTTACAATTGTAGGAGGGATACAAATAGGTAAATAAATTGATAAGCCAATTAACAGCTGTGTAACCTTGAACAAGTTGTTTAACTTCCCTGTGTCATTTCTTCACTTGTAAAATGGGATGATTTGGCTTCTACTTGTGATGGTTTGGCTATTGTCACCTTGGCATCATTAACACATCTTTCTAAGATCTCTGCATCTTTCTAATGCCCTTGCCCCATTCGTTCCCTTGTTAGAGTTTGCCAATGATAGGCATTTGTGAGCTTTGGAAGACAGAAGAGCAGGAGAAACCATTATTCTCTGGAGCCTGTCCTAGCCAAACGAATGAACAAATGGGAGATTGCATCTTTTCAAAGAGCACTGGGGCTCTAGCTTCTTGGCATTTGCACATTCAGAAAATCAGTAAGAGTTTCACATAGACGATTTAAGCACTGTAGCAGTTTCCAAGGCAGTTCTTGGGAGCTTCTGGTGAGATCTCTTGGTAGCTTCCCTGAAATTTTTTATTGGGTTCCTTACCCTTCAGAGTCAGTTTTCAGGACCTTTCTTGTTCTTCTAACATTCTTACCAACTTTTAATTCTTATAATAAGTCTTTCATACCTGAAAAACTTAATGTGGCTTCTGTTGCTCTTGAATTTTAGACAGCTATAGTTTTGGTAATGGGAATGTGGTTGATTTCCCACTCTGACACACGTGTGTATTGTTATCAAAACATCTGTGGTATGTAAAATTGTTCTGCTTATCAGTCTAATCAGCATGATTTTAGACCAGCCTGCCAATAGCTACACAACAGATGTTGGGGACTACAGAGATTTATTCTAGCAAAGAGGCCATATTTGGAACAGTAACTGTAGTTGGCAACAAAATGGGGTGGTTCATGATAACTCATTAATATTCTGCAAGATCTCTTAGTTTCTGCACTGTCCAAGCAAGCAAGCTCAACAGGGATGTGATGGGATTCTTCACTTGTTCCATGTTTAACAGTTTTAATTGTGGCATTAATCTTGCAAATCCTTCCAGAAATGTGATATGGCTTGGTTGTAATATTTTGAAGAGAGAGAATGTGGCAGCATCACTTGGCCTGTCTTATGGAAATAGCCCTCACTCCACTTACTAGGGATCAACATGAGTCTTTTGCTCATCCTTATTTCATCCACATCTTCAAAAACAGGAGGGAAAACACAAAACAGTTCGTGGACCCACTGGGCCCATTTTTACATAGATTTGAGCTAAAAGTAGATCATGACACTTAGATATATTTATGTGATAAGAAAATTATAAAAATGAAATATTTTAAAATTATGAATCACAATATAACTTGGGTCTTCTGGAGATGGACTCTAACAGCCAGTGTACAGTAATCTCTTGGTATAGTTTTTTATTTTTGTTTTTATATTTGCATTTGAAAATAGCTTGATTAAAATATCAAAAACATATGCATACTGGTTTTCCTTATAACTAATATGTTTTCAATATATTTTAAACTTGGCAATAAAATAAGACACACACATACACACACATATATATATGAAATAGATGTGAAGTCATGGGATTCATATTTACAGATTAAGAGATTGAAAGTTATGGGCAGCCTGGGTAGTTCAGCAGTTTAGCACCGCCTTTGGCCCAGGGCGTGATCCTGGAGACCCGGGATTGAGTCCCACATCGGGCTCCCTGCATGGAGCTTGCTTCTCCCTCTGCCGGTGTCTCTACCTCTCTGTTTCTCATGAATAAATAAATAAAATCTTCAAAAAAAAAAAAAAAAAGAGAATGAAAATTAGTTTACTTATTCAAAAGTCCAATACACACTATCATAACTGGCCTAAAGATAAAACTCCAAATTTTAGAAAAATTAAAAGATATAGATATTATTTAGCTTGTTTTCAGAAAAGTATGGTAAAACCCACATTAGCTGATCAAGGAAAAAGTACAAAAAGTGAGAAGACATAAATTACCAAGAGCAGGAGGAAATGGGGAGCACTATGTGTTTGACCAAATGTGGCTTACCCATGAGGTTTATTTAAAGTTAGGCTAACATTTGACAATTATTCTCATAAATTAACAGACAAAAGGAGAAAACTAACATGATTTTTTTTTCAAGAACTTTTTAAAGCCACTGTTCTGAAAAAATCAGCAAAAGAATGTCTTTAGTTGTAGAACATATACAAAAACCTGTAGTGAGCATTAATACTTCATGATGAAATGCTTTCTTGCTCAGGAAGAAAGCAAGCATGTCTGCTTTCTGTTTCTATTTAACATTGTATGGGGCATCTTAATCAATGCAGTAAAGTGAGAAAAATAAATAGAAACCATAAAAATTGGAAAGAAAGAAGTAACCATTTCTAGATAAAAAGGTTGTTTTATAGAAAATCTAGTGGAGGGGATCCCTGGGTGGCGCAGCGGTTTGGCGCCTGCCTTTGGCCCAGGGCGCGATCCTGGAGACCCGGGATCGAGTCCCACGTCGGGCTCCCGGTGCATGGAGCCTGCTTCTCCCTCTGCCTGTGTCTCTGCCTCTCTCTCTCTGTGCCTATCATAAATAAATAAAAAAAAATTTAAAAAAAAAAAAAAAAGAAAATCTAGTGGAATCTACAAAAAGAGTGCTAGAACTAAATACTTTCAGCAAAGTCATAGGACAAAAGGTCAATATAAAATATTAATTGTATTTATAAACTATAAAACATTACTTAAAAGAATAAAAGAATATTTTATTTTAGTAAATACAGATTATTTCATAAAATCTGTCTTTGGAATTCTTTTACTGAAATCTATTTTATCTGCTATTAGCTTAAACACATGAGAGCTTAAAAACATGAACTATTTTGTGTTCATATATTAGTAGCATTATCATTATCAAGATGTCAAGTCTTCCTGACTCATCTCTAAATTCAGCAGAATTCCAATAATCCCAAAAGCTTTTTTGTAGGAATAGGTCAAATGTGTTGTTAGGAGTGCACTCCTGGTAGATCTGGCATTGCTGAGTGTGCAAGAGGCCCAACATCAACAGCAGTCTAAAGTGAATGAGTTTGAAATGACATAACATCCATAATGGAAGAAGTAGGAAGTCTTAAGGAAATGGAAATATTAGGATGAAAATATTATGTGAAACCTTCAGAATGCTGCAATCCTGCCCTAGGAATATAACATAAAGGCAGATTTAGAGCATGTATTAAGAAATTTTCTGTGAGAAGAAACATCCTTGAACAGCTCTACAGTGACTGTTCTCTGTATTTAAGAGATTATGCAATGATGTTACAAGGGGTGCTGTAACGGATTTGCATTTTCTGATATCAATAGAAATAATGAAATCTTAGAGTTGTAAATGGTAGGTAGTGGTGCCTAACAGCCAGTGACAAAGTAGTTACAGCCAGCCACATCAAGCTATGGGCTGGAAAGGTAATCGAGAGTATTTTGAGACCTGCAGGGATTTGTGGTAATGGTTAAATGGTTATTGGATTTGTAGTAATGGAATAGCTTGCTATATTATGGTGCAAATTTTTTATGCCTAGTGGGAAGAAAATTAACTTGTATCATCAATTGAGCATTCATGCTTTCTTATCCAGTCCCCATACTTAGGTAAGTTTACTCAAGGATATCCTACATTGAAGGGAGGCAAGAAATGTTTAAAGAAAGATCCTGCAGTGCTGCAATAGTTATACACCATGACTCATCCCCAAAGCTTTCTTCAGAGGAAACTGCTGCCACTTACTGAGGCCTTGTGCATTGTGAGAAATGAATTGCCCATTCCTTCTGAGAGTCATAAGGTGCTGGCTTTTAAAACATATTTCTGAAGACCAGAAACCTCATTTTCTACCAGTCACGATGGGGCTTAGAAGATGCTTCTTGGCAAAATCCGTCTCATTGTGTTTTTTTTTTTTTTAAGATTTTATTTATTTATTCATTCATGAGAGACACACATAAAGAAAAAGGCAGAGACATAGGCAGAGGGAGAAGAAGCAGGCTCCATGCAGGCAGCCCAGTGTGGGACTTGATCCCGGGACTCCAGGATCATGTCCTTAGCTGAAGGCAGACGCTTAACTGCTGAGCCACCCAGGCGTCCCTCGTACAATGAAGATCACCCTGCAGTTATTTCACTCTGCTCTAAACAGATAGTGAAAGGAGATAACCTTAGTAACTGACCAAATCCTTGTCTTACTAACTTTACTTATAGAATCAGGAAACAAGGGGGAGTTCCTGAATGACCATTCCCTCCCCCACCCCCACACTCCCTAACTACTAAATGAACAGATTACTAGCAATGCTGCATCCCTGGGGTGTCATGCAGTGATTAGAATCATCAGGGATTGCTTGAAAGATTCAAGGACAATGATAATAACATAGGTGTTATATAAATGAGCCTACGATGGCTTCTGTATATTGGCCTCTAAGTTATTTACTTCTTTATATAGGCTGGTATTTGTTTTTGTTTTTGGTTTTTTAAGATTATTTATTTATTTATTCATAAAAGACATACAGAGAGAGGTAGAGACACAGGCAAAGGGAGAAGCAGGTTCCATGCAGGGAGCCTGACATGGGACCAGTCCCGGGACTCCAGGATCACGCCCTGGGCCGAAGGTAGGAGCTAAACCGCTGAGCCACCCAGGGATCTTCTAGGCTGCTATTTGTTACCTCAAAAGTCCACCAGTGCCAAACTCAAATTTTGATGCGTCCAATTGTTTTAAACATATCTCAAATAGGCAGATTTTTGGCCATTTAGAGCTTGCCTGCTTTGCATATCCTAGAAAACTCTTGCACATAGGTTAGATAAAACCCGCAACTATAAAGATCCCAAGCCACTGCTGCCCTTTCGAAGTCTCTGTCCAAAAGAGTCTCCACTGAGCTGATGAGAGACATCCCCTAGATAAATAAATCCCATCTTTGATTACCCTCTCTCCATGTTGTCACTTACTCTTCTTCCCCTCTGAGTAGTAAGCCCTGATCTTTAGCCTCTGGATTGTCATACAATGAGGGACAATGTCCCATACAATGTCATACAATTGCTTACAGTATGAATGTCATATGCTGTCCTTACACAAGCATGGGTTTTTATTTCCCATTCTCCCTCATATCAGGTATTTCAACCCTTCTATGTTAAAACATTCTCCAGATAAAGCTCTGTGCCACACTGTCACCTTATGTTCCTAACTTACTCATTAATTAACTCCCCAAATTTCTTGAGCCCCTTAGAGTAGCCATGTTCAAGTTTTCTATTTGTCCAATGTAAAAACCACATGGTCTTTGAAGAATGTTAATTATAACAAAAGTAATCAAGTAATAATGCCAGTTTCAACTGTATTTCTGGATGTCGTATCTTTACTGGAGCAAATAAAGTCTCTGCAACTAGTGTGCAGACATTGATTGAGCACATGATTTTAACTAATTCCTAACAACATAAAAGGTGGGAGCAATTAGCCTTCATGTGGCAGCTTGACCACTTGCATTGTCTTTCATCTTGATCTATCGAATCCCTTGCCTTTGCTATAGTCAGGCATGACATTGATTTTCCAACCATCAGCTAGAACATGAACATGGTGCTGCTGAACAGGATGTAGAAAGTAGTCTAGATACCTTCTTAACTTCTGGGCATAGTGGAGAATGGAAAGTAAACCCCATGCATAAATAAGAACCTCATACAGAAGTGAGATTTTTAGGTTTCGCTAAAGAAAAAGACAAAGTTCCTATGCTTTCTGATGCCCAAAACAGAGAAAGGATATAATGTTTGATGGAATGTGGGGTTGTTTTGTTTTGTTTTGCTTTGTTTTATTTAAAAGGCAAAAGAGAAGATACCTAAGGATGCTACTCTGACCCATCTCCTACATAAACTCAAGAGTATTTGGTGACAAGTCTAGGCAATCATCCTTCCCCACCCCCCAGCCTGCCAATGGTACTGATGTCTGTGGCGCATTGTGGAACATTGAACAATAGGGGAATCTAGCTCAAACTCTTAAAGTTTTCTTGTAAAACAACTAACTGTTTTCCATTTGAAAAGCAACTTCTGGTTTGCTGCTATGCTTCAATAAAGACTGTAAACATGTTGTAAACATGTTTACAGTAACTAGTCTTTACTGGTTTACACCAGTAACCATGCACCCTAAATTTCCCATCATAAAATAAGTTTTATCTAATTTACAGGATCATGAAATTGGTCATGCACAGCAGCAAGCTGTTACACAATTGAAATAGTACATGCAACGCCAGGCACAAACCTCACAACTGCTGGCCTAGACTTTCATGGTATCTGCTTCTGCTGCTTTGCCAACCTTCCCTCAACTACATACCTATGGGAATTCAACATGATAAGGTAACTGAGAAAGAAAGAAAAAATGATAGGCCTCGTTTAGTGATGGATCTGCATTGTGTACTAGCACTTGTCGGAATTGTCTGACTGGTACAATGTATACACAGTAAGAAGTGAAGAGTGTCCCTGAAAGATAACAGAGAAAAAAATGTCTTCCAGTAGGAAGAATCTCATGTAGAACCTTTAGTTGCTTCCATTATTTGGGATGATAGATAGTTTTAAGTATGAATCTAATTGATTCATTAGTAGTGGCTGAGTTTTTTAGTGAACAGGAACTTTGGGAGATTGGTGACAAAGACGCCCTAGTTGAATACTCCATGATAGATTTCCAATGTGAAGATATTCAATCTGTGTAGTCAGTTGCCAGCTTTGATTCACTACCAACCACATCTGAGGACTTAACTGCACTTTAAAGGAGACGGACGAATTACATTTCCAAGGACACTTTTCCTTTTAAGATTCCATATGAGAATAGAACACACATCAGGGTTGGGAGGTGAATGTGAGAAGAAAGGATTTTATCAGTAAATCACATGCTCAGACAAATGGACATTCACAAAACATACAGTGGCTTCTCTGGTCAACAGTTTTTAGAAACTTCTGAGAATTACAGAATTTCCCAGTGAAATTTTGCAAACCACCTTCTTCTGCTCATTAAGCTGACTCTTTATCAGTTGACTGTTTCTTTCTAAATTATCAAGTTTCTAACTGTATTCATGTTTATTGAGGCCTTAACTCCTATATTAAACCCCTTAATTCCCTTAAAACATAGTGACTCTTTTCCTAACCAAACACCAAACTGATAGAAATTTGTTAATGAAAGTAATTCCAGAGGAACAAAACCTTGAGGATGGAACCTTGAAGTTAGTTTTTTGATGTGTAATGATTTCACTGTCAGATGGATATGGGACACCAGTAGTCCATGAAATCCTTTGACAAAAAGTTACTTGTTACATTTAGTGATTATTGTCTGGAGCTGAAGACCAAGACAAAGCAAGGCTTTAGGAGATGAGGCAATTTCTGCAATAGAAGACAAATGCAGGGAAAATATAAAGACAAATATTATGAAATGATTCTGCTTCTATCCATGTTTTAAATCCTTGGAGAAAGAAAATTACTAGCTTGGGGCTTCAAATTCCCAGCTCAAGGTCTAGATAAGGAATCAGAAATCTTCTATGACTTTTCAAAAATATATATAAATATTTTTTTTCTTATACCCTCAAGATGGAATTCCAAAAATCCACTTAAAGTCTGGTCTAGTTGGAACTTGAGTTATAATTACAATACAGGGTGAAATCAAAGTGCTGTAAGTTCTGTTAAGATCATGCTAGAGCTCTGATTAGGAGAAAATGGGAGCCTCAAATGGCCAAAATTTGCCAGATGCTCATGGAGTTGCATAACTTGAACCCTCACATTCAACCAAGCTTTTCTCGCCAGCAGAAGCAGCCCTATCTAAGGAGGTTATTATTATTATGTTTTTTTGTTTGAAAACTATATCAAGACTTAAGCTAGTTCCCTTGAAGTACTCCCAAGATGTACTGCCAAATTTCATTGCTTCTAGTCTAGAAGCATGACTTATAAGTAGTTTCAAATCTTAACATTCACTAGTAGACTGAATATTGCCTGACCAAGAAAGAGTTACCACATATACCAAAAGAATTACAAGATTTTGCAATTTATATTTACATATTTCATATATGACATATAATAAGGTACAAATCTATTATATATGTTTTAAAAATTTTAGATGAGAGTGGGAAAAAGTACTGTATGATCAGTCTAGCTTTATTTTTACATGAGCTCTGACCACAGATTCTGGACCTGCTTTGTATTTCCAGCAGCTGTGAAGTTTGCTCAATTGCCTGAAATCTGGGCTCAGTGGTGACCTATGTTAAGGAAAGCTTATGTGTCCATTTTTTTCTTGCTAAAATGCCAAAGTCACAATGTAGACGCTTAGGGAAATAGAAATGATACAAATATATTTTGTTCATTCTGTTCTCCTATTTTCTTTCCTTTTTTTAAACATTTAAAAAAAATTTATGTATTCATGAGAGACATCGAGAGAGAAAGGCAGAGACACAGGTAGAGGGAGAAGCAGGCTCCATGCAGGGAGCCTGACGTAGGACTCGATCCTAGGTCTCCAGGATCACACCTTGGGCTGCGCAGGAGGCACTAAACCGCTGCGCCACCCGGGCTGCCCTGTTCTATTTTCTATCTATGTCTCTAGAAAAATCCAGAAGATACCACCATTATCAAGCCTTTGAGAAACACTTTGATGCAGAGGATACAAGCATCTCTGAAAGGGTTGATAATGTCAGTTCTCTAGGCCAGGAATAATGGAGATAAATACCACTCTAGCAAAGGGCTCCCTGAATTCAATGCTCATGATGGAGTTCTGGACAAGCAGAGGTCAGGTGGTTGCACTTAGCTATGAGATACAAAGAGAATATAGTTGCTCTAATGAATGGTAGGACCAAAGCAATAACCAGAATTATTTGTTCCCAAAGAGACCTTAGGGACTGAAATAGATATGTATCCTACTCAAGCCTCACTTGATAATTAAAGTCTCACTGCATAATTAAAATCTGCTAGGAATGGTGAACAGACACCAGACTTTCATCGCTCTCAAAGAGTTATGACTGCTTACAAATTTTTCAGACATGATTCAGTTCACAGACAAACCCTATGAATGAAGGAGATGGAGGCTCTAAGACACAGCTATACTACAAAAAAAGTTATACTGTAAACCATTTTTCCTATGCTTCCTCAAATTGATACATGTCTACTTACCATGTATATATATAAAAATCTTGCCACTTTTAAGGAAAGCCCTACACAAAAGGAAAGTTGTGCAGTAGGTCAGGGCTTTGTGACAGTTACTCTGCCCCTTCCTCATATGATTTGAGAGATTCTATGGGGATGCCATATGGAAACTTTGGCAACCCCTATGGGTGAATCACATATCATTACTTCAGCATTTTGGAGCACATCATGTTATATTATGAATAGAATTATCCTTACTTTGAAAAGTGACATTCAGCTTGTACCAGGCCCTGGTAGAGACTGATTGCATAACTTTTAGCTTTTAACCTACCACGTGACCTGAACTGCCCATGATGAATTGACTGTTATCTAATTCACCTAGCATGCATCAAATGACACATGCGAGATCAGTCTTTGGCAGGCAGAGGTGAGTTGCATGAATAGTGGCTTAAATCTCCAAGGCATAGACTTTGAATATCCCCTCTGTCTCTCCTCAAAACTACAGTTGTATGAGGAAGTCCATATGGCCAGTTAGTTGAAGAAAAAAACAATCTGGGTCCATGTTTTAAAATGTTGTGTATTAATAGAATATTTGAGGTATAGTAAAGCCCCAGGAGAAGGGATCTTACCATGACATAGAGAACATCATGGGGAAACACAAGGGTTTGTCATCAGATTGAGAGGGAGGGGGCGGTTAGGGACTGTTGCAAGAGCTTTTATGGTCTTCTCCACAAAAAAGAACAAGTAATGCAAGTAAGAAGACTTAAGAATTGTCTAGTTTCAGTCACTTCAGCAGACTCTGGGGCATACAAGCTGTTTCTTATTGTCTAGTACTTAGACCTGAGATAATTAGGGCAGGTATATTAGTGCACCAGAGTACCAGAGTCTGACAGAGAGGTGGTTGGGGGTGTGTACTCAGGATTGGATGGTTTGTAATGAAAAATACATGCCCGTGGGAGGGGACTTCTCACCAGGAGGTAAGGTGGATGATTTATTGGATTGTCTAGAATAAAATGTGTCCTATATATACATCTAGGGCAGATATTAAGACATAAAGTGGAAAAAAAAAGAAATCAAGTGTACAACAACTAGAAACATAAATAATAAAGCCTATAATGTATAAGGTTTTGTACAATAAGCTGGGCCACTTACAACTGGGTAGTGATAGCATTATAGCCCAATTCAAACTCTGCAAGACAATGATAATGGGGAATCCTGTACAACTGTACAACTTGGGTTTACTTTGAATATTTATGAACTGTACAACTTGGGTTTACTTTGCCTGGAAAAAGGGATGACAAAATGTATAGATCTACATTGATTTATTGGCTAACAAATTTTTCTGAATGGTCCAGTACTTGGTGCAGATAATAATTATATAGCTAGAAGGCCAAGAAACAACATTATAAAATGGGTGGCAATAAAGTCTGGAAAAGAGATACATGGATGGTCCCCTTGTAAGGATCAGAAAATACAAGAAGGATCATGTCCCATGTAAATACTCATCAAAGGGAGCAGAGGGAGTTCTCAATTATCTGGTAGACTAGATAAGCTGTTGTGTGGATGTTGTTCTTTCTCCAATGGGCTCATGTACAAAATTGCCATCGTGATAGTGATGGAGATTATGTATGGGGTGAGTAACATGGGCTTCTACTTACCAATCCTGATCTGATGCTAGTCACTCTTAAATGCTTTTATTAGTTATCTATTACTATAAAAACAAACCACCTCAAGATTTAGTAGATTAAAACAATCATCATTTATTTATCTTATGATTCTGTAGGTTGGCTGGCATTTCTTCTTTTCTGAGCTGGCTTGTCTCATTGATAAACCTCTAGTGATTAGATTGATCATTTGTTAGCTGGAAGATCTAAGATGGTGTCACTCACATGTCTAGTAGTTGATTGGCTATTGGTTGAGTTGCTATGGGCAAAGGCTTTATGTCACTCATCATCCTGCGTGGTAGCCTAGTTTCTTCACAATGTGGCAGACATGTTCCAAAAGTAGAAATTGAGAAATCCCCATTTGTTAACATCCCTTTGGTCAAAGCAAATCATAGATTAAAAGAGGGAAAAACAGACTCCACTTGTGAATTCCATCTCCCAAAGTCATTCTTCAAAGGAAAGTTTACATAAGACTCTGAAAAGCTTTTGGCAATTTTTCTCCAATTAATCACAGTTCTCAAACTATTGTTTATCTCATTGCCCCACCTGCTACCGAGCTTCCGATATAGAAATACTCACTGGAGGAAAAAGTGAGACACCTAGTGGCAGGTCGATTACATTGGACAGATTCAGCTAAGGAACTAGGCAGCAAAATTTCCTTGCTGAAAAAATACTCTAGGTGTGGATTTACCTCCTTGCCCACAGTGTTTTTGCTAAAATAAAATCCTTAAATTTACATAATGACTTATTTTTATAACCAAGAAAATTATTTTAAGGAAAATTAGCAGCAGCAGTGGGCTCATGTTCATGGAATTCCCTGGGTCCACCATATACCTAATTATCTTTTAGGCAGCTTAATCTTAAATTACATTGCAGCTTCCATCGCTTCATGTAAGCAGCCACTTGCATGTTGCATTCAAAGGCAGTCTGTGGATCTTTCATAAACCTCTTGCAAATGACAGAATATTTCTTGTGAGTTTTTGAGAATTATCTATTACATAGCTTTAGGGTTTTATTCAGACTATATCTATGATGATTGACTGTCTCAGTTAAATGAATATAGTGGATTATAAAGTAGAAAAGGACCTCAATAAGCAGATGGAAAATGTTACTATTAACTCCTTTCCCCAGTCATATTGGTGCTTGTTTACTGGACATATACACAGTGGCCATGATGACAAAGATGGAAGCTCTGCGTGGGTTCAACTATATGATATTTTTGCACCAAGACTGATTTGATTGTTGTCACTGCTGAGTGCCAATCTGTGCATGACAGAGGGCAATGACAAAATCTACATGGCATAATTTGCAGAGTGCCTGCCAAGCATCCTGACAGATTGATTGTTTTGGATACCTTTCATCATGGAAAGAGTAATGATTTGGAATATGTGTCCACAGAAGTACAGAATTTCCTTATTGCTCACCATTTGTAAACTTAGAGAAAGTTGTAGCCTATGCCACAGGATCTCACACAGCATATCTACCTATGAAAGGGCATGTTTTAAGATAAAGGAATTGAAACAATTGGCTCACAATCAAAACTTCACTGCTGCCACCACATGCGTCATTAACCAGAAGCAGCTATTTGAGAAAATTGTGGAATAGACTCCTATACTCTTAGTCATGGGACCATTTTGGAGGAAAAAATATCCTCATGGTTATGATGCAGTTCTGGTGGAAAGAATCATGGTCTTTCTCCCATGATTAATATTCATGAGTTCAGCAATCAAGGGAGGGATATGTAGTTCTCTTACTATAAAGCCAAATGATATGCTGAAATAAAATCCCCCCCCCCATTCCTATAATATTGAGTTCTATCACCAAGGGAGAAAAGCTTCCACCAAAAATCATAGTTTTGGTTCCATTAAATTGGAAGCCAAGACTGCCACTGGCCATTTTTGTCTCTTACCTGCTAAATCAGCAGGGAGTAAGGGGGTTACTGTAAAAGCTAGGGTGATTGATCAATCACTTTCAGAAAGTTCATCGATTCAATCTAGTAGCTGGCCAAATTGCCCGTCAGCTGTGTTGATTCTACTATTCAGCTCATTTATTGAGTTTTCTCTTTCAACAGACAGACTGCCATCTTGGACTAATGTTGGCCATAAATTTTTTGCTGCTTTGAACAGATGTTAGAAAGTCCATTCTTGCTTGTTAGATAATAATTCAGACAGAATGATAAGCACACATCTTCCATTTGTAATTGGAATGACATGCATAAGAAGAATGAATTCTAGTTTAAAAAAATCAGCGTATAGTTTTTGACCTGGTGAATCTAGATAAAATAGAAGATGTAATTCTAAAATATGACTAGCATTAGCTTACATTAGAAAAAGAAAATATTTCTCATGATCTTTGTATATTTAGCATCACTCTGGAAAGGTAATTTCGAACATGTTTTTAAATTGCAGAGCCTTCTTGCATTGCAATGCTATTTACATTATTTGAGGATATGGCTATTTTTTTCTTTGTACCACTGAAGAGTCACAAAACTATATATCTAGAACTGCCAAAGTTTCCACTTCCAATAAAATAAACTTGAACATTAACAATATTACTTCTAAAACATTATTTGTTCAGGTGACCACACTTTCTTCCTCCTTTTGTTAGCTATGTAGTACAAAATTTTCACCATGCTAAATTGAATGCTGTTATTGAGGCCAAATTTATCAAAGTAGTATATAGGGCCATTTATTCAATATATTTTTTTAGTTCCTACTATATGTCAGGCATTCTTCTAGGTTTGTGAGATGCATCATTAAACAAAACAATAGCAAACATGGAACTTGTAGTCTAGTGGGGATGTAATAGACAATAAATATAAATATAAAAGAACACAATGAATAAGTAAACTATATAATATGTCATAAGGTGTTGCATGCTATAGGTAAAAAGAGATAATAGAATAGTTTGAGGGAGAATCAAGAATTTATCCTCTCCCAATAGGAACAAGAGAATTGGACTGAGAGAAAATTACTGATTTTTTATTTTCTTAAGTAAAAAGTGCTAATCAAACATATTTTATCCACCATACTGCCCTTGGGGTGTTGGGGTAGAACTCAGAGAGTGCTAACCATTGCTGTGGGCTTTCCAAGGGATCAAAAAGAATATGGCATTTATCCCAACAAAAAAGTAGGACAATTCATGTTGAATGTTTCATATGTTAATTGTACAGTTAGTTACCAGGCCAAGAAAACTACTAGAATAAAAATATAAGCCTCCTCAAATAACAAATAAAAATTTAAAAAGCAAACAGAACGTGCATAATAATGAGACAGAAAGCATCAAATATAATGGAATACTCAGAACCATGAGCAAAAGAAAAAAGCCATCAATAAATGGAATGAGTGAATAGTTTCTGAAGAGAAAAATATTTTCAAATATGTCCAGAAATGAATTAAAATGAAAGAATTTAAAATACTAAAATTATAGACATGAATAAAGATTTGCTAAACAAATGCAAATATTGAGAAAGGTTGGTTTGCTGTTCTGTTACCTGATAAAGTAAATTTTACTACCAAAAGCATGAAATTAGACAAGAAAGAACACTTTCTAATGTTAAGAGCCACATTAACAACAAAGCTTTAACACACTATTTTGGATCCAGACAGATCAAAGGAATGAAAAATAAGAAAGGTTGTAAAAGATCTAGATAAAAACAATGAAGTAGATATTTTGGGTATATTTCAAATGCAGTTGACCTTTGAGCAACACAGGGATTGGAATGCAGATGCCCTACCCAGTCAAGAATATGTGTATAACTTTTTGTCTCCTCAAAAACTTAATGATCAATAGCTCGGTGCTGACCCTTGCTGGAATAACAGACCATCGAATAACACATATTTTGTGTTATATGTATCACATGTTGTATTCTTAGTACAAAGTCAGCTAGAGAAAAGAAAATGCTATTAAGAAAATCATAAGGAAAAGAAAATACAATGACAATACTGTACCGTATTGAAAAAAAATCCACATATAAGTAGACTTCAACAGTTCGAACCATATAACTTGTCAAGCACATATTGAATGTTCCCCCAAATTGATCATATTCTAAAGCCAAAACAAATAAAAGTAATTTCCATAAAATTCAAATTGACAAACAAACCCTTTGTATGGACTACAAATAAGAAACAAGAAAACTCATCATGTTATAATCACAAGGCATTCTACTGATCAATCATTTGGTAAAATGAGAAATACAGTAGTCACAGAATTTCCAAAAACTAATGATAATGAAAACACAAACCATCCGCAGTTAATGTTCAGAGGAAAACTTATGGTGCTAATATATATAGAAGTATATAAATTGAAAAGACAATAGATTTCAATTATTGTATTTTAAGTTCTTTAATTTCCATTTTTAAACATTTCTATTTCTTGGCTGTGATTCCTCACACTTTGTTCTCTTTGCAGATATTTTGTAGGCCTGTGAACATATTCATGTTAGGTGTTTAGTTTTTACCTTCTAAATTTGGTAACTGGGTAATTTCAGGATTAATATTGCACTGAGTGCATTTCTTCTTCATTAAATATTGGTCATATTTCCCCATATCTTTTTATGTCTAATCATTTTATAGGCCAGTGGGCATTTCAAATAGTATATATTTTGGAGACTATGATATTGTGTTCCTTTGAAGAGTACTTTTTGGTTTTCGATGTAGTTACCATAACCAGATTTAAACTACAGTCCTTACCCTATACCTTCTGTCCACTGGTCTCCCTGGAGTCTCTTCCAGGTATGTATACCTAGTAACAAGACTAGGCTTTTGGCAGATTTCATTTCAGATTTGAAAGCTTACTCCTTCCGTGGGCCTCTCCCCCAACATACGTACTCAATTTTCTGGTTCTTCCATCCCCAAATCCTCTAGAATTTATTCTCAAGTAAGACTGGTTTCATGCCACTCTAGCCCCTAACAAACTAGACAGTTTCCCACAATAAATGGCCACACATGAAGTTCTCATTAATTACACTTCCCATCTCTCAAGTATAGATTTTTTCTGGGTTTTGTTTTTTGTTTTTTGTTTTTGTTTTTGTTTTTTGGCCAGTTTTTAATCTCTCTATATTGCTCTCATTTTTTTTTCTTAGATATAATTTCTTGATTTCATCATTGTTTATGTGTTGCCGAAGCAAGCACTCAATTTCACCATTGTTATCTTGGAATGATAAATCTGACAAAAGTACTCCTCCATGACCAGAAACCAGAAGTTCCTAAATGGTTGTAATTAATTCACCTTTAATTAATTAAAAGCTGAAGATCCGCTTACCAAGAGTGTTATATGCGACTTAAGTATATATGGTATATATATTTCCCAGTCCGTTTACTTTAAAAGCCAATCACTTACAGAGAAGACAATATACAAGCAGAGAAATTTAAAAAAAAAATTCAGGATGCATCAGTTAGAATAGAATGGGTTATGCTATAGCAACGAGCAATCTTAAATCTCAGTGGCTTAAAACATTTTCTTTCTCCTATTACATATCCAAAGTGGGTTGTTAGGGAAACTCTGGTCAGGAACTCCTGCTGAAAAATGAGCGTAGTAACTCAATTAAACAGTCACCAGGACAGTCAGCCAAGGTATTGGCAGATACATTTGCATGGGTCCATCGCAGTTGTTTCTATCACTGCTTGATCAGAGCACAGCAAGGGTGCTTTTTAGTCTCTTTTTCTCTCAGTTGCCTTTCTAAAATTAGAAAATAGCCCTAGAAAAATGTAGCCCATTTCCCTGGACCTTGGACCAGTAATATACTTTTCAATTTCTTTGACACTTCCAAACTGTTAATATTTTTATGGGTGATCCCATTTTCTCTTGTTATTTCTCTAAGGGAGATTTGTTTTGAAATATCTATTCTGCGATTCCAAAATTGGGTATCCTTGTCTTAAATCTGTTATGATTATCATTACTTAGATTAATACTGATTTTATAATGTGCGTTTACTAACGTTGTCACTAATAGACAAATAAGGATTGAAAAAAAATGATTGAAAAAGCTAAAATACATGCTAAAATACAAATGAATATATTCATGGGATATATTGCCAGAATACAATCTTTCAAAGTCAGTTGGTGTAAATAAACATCAATGATTGTATTAGTTTCATCAGAGGAGGCTCAGGAATGGAAAATGGCCTGGACATGAAAATGACCAGGGTAGTGATGTCCATCTTATACAGTTGCAGCAGAAATAATTGATTAAAATTATTCCTTAAATTTGGTCAGACCAAAAATCCTCTCACTTTTAAAATTTCTGTTAAGATTTTAAAAGTTTAAAAAATAAAAATAAATTTTAAAAAAGATTTTAAAAGTTTAATTAACAACACCCTTTCTTCTCTAAGAGATAATTATGGATAGACATGGAGATGAAGTAGAACATAAAGTAGAATATCATCTATGACTCTGAGTGTATTGGCTACCAATTATCTCTGAGTTAAACTGTCACTGATCTAGTTGAACATTCAAGTTCTCCTCCTATATAAATGCATTCTATAAAATTCAACAATGTAGTTGTAAGGAATGCAAGTTCTTACCATTTAAATCTCAAAGAAAGTATCAATAGTAACAAGACCCGAGCTGAGTGGGCCACTTTCCACTTCTCAAATTCTTCAGTCATATAAATCATACCTAGATAAAGCAAATGTCATGGTGGAAATAAGTTGGTAGTGTTCATCTTGTTGGGGTTTTCCAATGGAAATTTGGTTTGTTTTTTTTTAGGATTTATTTAAGACAGAGAGAGAGAAAGCATGAGCCAGGGTAGGAGCAGAGGGAGAGAAAGAGAGAAGCAGACTCCCCACTGAGCATATATGCCCCCCCGCCCCCAGCTTTGGGCTCAATCTCATGATCTCTCCAGTTCATGCCTCTGAGACCATGACCTGAGCCCAAACCAAGAGTCAGATGCTTAACTGACTGAGCCACCCAGGCACCCCTCTCCAGGAGAAATTTGAAGAAGAGGGTTAAATATTCTCCTTTAACCTTTGTTATTCTTTTCATTTTTTTCAAACATAGTATTTTTATTTTGTCTTTATTCTTAGACTATAAATTCTTTTAAGGTTGTAGACATTTTAAAAGTTCTGTTAACTCTTTACACATCATTTTGTACTTAATATGATCAAGAAATGTTTGTTGAAATGTAGAAGGGGGGAAATGGAAGAAAGGAAGGAAGAAAAGAAGAATAGAAGGGAGGTATTTAAAAATTACACAATATACAAATGATTATAGATGCTTAAGATACACTGTTGAACAACACAAGACAAAAACAAACCTTGTGCTTATGTAATTCACTCTGACTTGCTCTACTATGAATATGGAAAAGTAACAAGTAAAAGTTTATAATCTCTCGAGATTTCTGGCTATCACAAACCATACACTTTCCATCTCTGATTATATTAATACTGTTAATAAATACATTGTTTATTGTTGACTCATGACTTTCTAAATTACAGTCTTTTGTTTAAGTTCTTTGATATTTTTGGTGGCCAAGAACAAGTATACACTCTTCTTACTGAAAAATATTCTATTAATTTAATGCCAAAGAGCAGCAGCTCTGGTATTGATGATTTGATGTTTTAATCAATCTCTTTCTCTCCCTCTCTCTCTCTCTCTCTCTCTCTGTCTCCATCTCTCTCTCTCTGTCTCCATCTCTCTCTCTGTCTCTCTCTCTCTCCTTGAGTTGGCCTGCATATCATTTTGTGGCAAGCCACATCACAGGTCAATGGGTTCTGCTTAGGTACAGTGGCCACCAGTGGCCCAGTCAGACAAGAGATTATAGAAGTTTTGCATTACTATGTCCAGATCTGCAAGGTATTTTCTTATTCAACAAATGAATGGGATTAGGACCTACACATTTATTCAATAACAGACAATCTGTTCTTTAGGTTTAAAGAGCACAGAGAAAAAAATCAATTAGTAATACAATAAAATAAAAATTTAAATAGTTCTTAGGAATGAAAATGTAAATGTAGCAAGAATCCTGAGGTTTTTTTTCCTATTTGAACCTGAATATTAGAAAAGTCAATAAAATATTAGCATAGTTTTAGAGAAAGTAAGTTGCTTTAAGTAGGATACTATAGTTGAAAAGGTTTGAGGGATCTTTCCAAATGCACTGATTAGTAAAATTAAAATTGAAATATTCTATAGCAAATAGATAATAAGCTTAAGGGTAAAGTTATTCCTAATTGAAAAATGTTGCCTTAAGAGAAATGTAACACCAAATTAAGGGGAACAAAAGCAGCACAAAATCCTTAAGATTTTTTTCAGGAAACTATGAAGAAAGCTTAATATGCTTAAAAATGCAACTAAAGGAAAAATTTTTAACCATAGGAACTACTGGGCTCACATTTTAAAGATGTGATAGAAACAGCATGTAGGTTAAGTATGAGAGACCTGAATGCTGATGTATTTCAAAATAGTTTCTTTTATTTCTTTGTTTGCTTGTTTTTTCTTGTTACTCACAAATGATCATTTAAGCATACAACCATCTGATTTTGCTATGTCAGTTATTTCTGGTGATTATGCTATGTAATGATACCCACTAGGATAGATTTATAATTCTATATGCATTTTATTTTATTTCATATGTTCTTTTATGTACATTATCCAAAGTATTCAAGTGAAGTAAATTATGGGGGAAAAATAATCACAGATCTTTATTAGGTAAAAAAACAAAGCTGAGAAAAAAATGCAAAAAAAAAAATAGAGATCATCCCATAAATGCAACCTAATCAACTTTTGAAATATTCTGTATCTGAGTTTGTATTCTTTATTATAGACAAGTGTCCTTATATTTGAAACCAATTCACAGCAGTAGCCAGAGATAAGTTCTTAATATTATGTAAGTTTGTTACCTGAAAAAAATCAAGGATAGAAACAAATTTTTACCATGGATGAAGATATTGCCCAGTAGAATATTGCAGACAAAAACAATTAGTCAACATTCTTAATTTTTTTTTATTTAAAAGTTTACATAGATAAGTGTGCTAAAATGTTACTACAAACTAATGCTAATACTACCTTTGATGAAAATTCTTCATAATTTGTAAAAGCTCTTCTGTAAAAACAGTAAATATCATAATAATGATCCTCCAATAATTATTCTAATAAATATTCTCAGACATTAATATGCAGGAAAAATATCATCAATGTCATAAACAGATGTATTTAACAAAATAAAAGTTTGAGAGAATACACTAATGCTCTACTTGTAATTTCTTTATACTTATTTAGTGCCCAGTCCTGTTCTTATGTCTTTTGAAATTGATAATATGTATCTGGTTCTTCTGGATTCTCTAAGAAATTTGTGAGATTTTGTACAAGGTGCCAGAGTCTTAGAAGAATGACAAAAATTAACTAAAATAATCCCAGCATAAAAATTTAAAGAGTGTATTATTTTTTTTTTAATTTTTATTTATTTATGATAGTCAGAGAGAGAGAGAGAGAGGCAGAGACACAGGCGGAGGGAGAAGCAGGCTCCATGCACCGGGAGCCTGATGTGGGATTCGATCCCAGGTCTCCAGGATCACGCCCTGGGCCAAAGGCAGGCGCCAAACCGCTGCGCCACCCAGGGATCCCAAGTGTATTATTATTTAGGCCTAGGGAGCCCAACAGATAAATCAAGCAGCTTACATTTTACTTGCAAATATTTGTTATTTGCTTAAAATTTAATACATATTTTACCCAATCTTTCAAAAACATCAGAGACTGGATTCACATAGAAGAACATGAAACTTTTGAACTGTTAACAAAATTGTGATCATAAAATTCAAGGTGCTATGTGTTTCTTTAAGATCTATAAATATTCATGAGGTATTGGACATAGATCCATTCAACAAGAATGTTCACATTTGAATAGATTAAAGAAAAGCTCATTTCTTTGTGATCAAAATGTGAATGATCTTGTATATAAAGTATTTTTTCATTAATAATATAAGATAAAAATGCCAGTATCTCCAGCATAAATTTTATTTTTTCATTACAATTAAAATGTTAATTTGAATAAAATAAAACATAAAAGGAAAAGCTGTTCAACTCAGAGAACATATTTCATACTTTTGTGTATTTTAACAAATTACTTTGAGTATATTATAGAGTTCGTTTTCTTTGTTCTTTTTTTGAAGGAAGAAATAGCATTAAGAAGAAGATTCCTTCATGAACTATAAATGTCATACAACTGCAAATTCTCAAGAGGATGAGCTCTTTAATAAAAGTATTGTTTTGATATAAATCCATTATTTAAAAATAGGAACTAAAACAAATATTTAAATTGCAGGAATGAATTTAATTCACAGAACAGAACTTCTCTCTCAAAATGTTCTGGTGTTAAGTAAATCCACACTGCTATGGTCAGATTCCAGTATATTTATAAAAGAATATGTTAGAATGAAAATTTTGGCACATAAGCTATAGGAGAGAGCTATAAAAATGTGGTATAATACAATATATCTTTAGATATAAAATAGAATGTCTTAGCGTGCATTTAATAATATCTGACAGTAATATTTTCCTTAATGGAATATACTTATAACCTGCTCACAAAGAGCTTAGATTCAATGAAATTACAGTGCAAATTCTGGATTTCAGATATTGGTAGAAATTCCGGAACTAAGATGTTGGCAGAAAAGTGTTTCTCATTTTTAAAAAACTTACCTACATATTTACCATTGCACACAGATGGTTTAACATCCCCCCTTTCCACTGATACAATTACCTGTGTCCCTACAAATGCAAATCAGTATGTATTATAAATAGTGGATGGATAGACACAGATTGAGTTCTTAGAATGAATTTGAGTGTCATAAGTAAAATTAACAATATTTAAGTTAGACAAAAATTGCTATTAAGGAAATAGATTATAGTTATATTTTATTATTAAGACAATGTATTTTTGACATTTATTTTTCTGTAGAAATATTAATAGCTATATTTTCACTTTTATTCTCTTTATCCTTTCCCACATTCTCTACCTGAATCTCAGTGTTAAGAACTGCCTGCTTGGGTACACAATCTAAAATTAGAGATTTGTTTAAACTAAAATAGGTTCTTCATGATATCTTTATCATACATTGAAAATATGAAATATAATTGTTACCTTTGGCAATATAAATTCTGGCATTTTGGCAGTAACTGAAGATATTTTTGGAAACATTCCAACTGCATATGCAGTGATTGCACAGAAATTTTGATGGCCTTTGTCAGACTTGTTCTGGGACTCCCTGTCTTTGGCAGAATCACTAATGCCATTAACATGGCCATAAGGAATCTGGTTAGGAATGTAAGTAAAATATAAAGTTAGAAATTACCACTTTGAAACTAAATCTATGAAATCTCCTAGTAGCTCACAGAAATAAATGAGGGAAGTTGTTAAAGGAGACCTATTTGTCTCCAAAGACTGTGCAACTAGACTTTTGGCACTTAAATGATGACCTTAATATTTACTAGTTGTTATTTAGATGTGATTTAGTTCATAAATGACTTATTATATTGATTATGTGACATCTGTCATTCACTGGTACTATGTTATACCCTAGTTTATTTTCCATGTCTCCAACTGGAATATACACCTCTTAAATGAAATTAGTTTTTATATCCTGTTCGCTGCTGTATCCTTAATGAATAAAACATTGCCTAGCATGTAATAGTTTGTCGATATGTGTCAGTCAGATAAATGAGTAAATGAATGAATGAAGTATGTGTAACACAAGCTGTTCCCCTCACTGTGATTTTCACAACCTCACATCTCTATCCTACACATAAGGAATTAATTTCAGTACTGCATTAATATCAAATCCATGAGTATATACTGCATTCCTAATAAATATTTCTTGATAGTAGTATTAGTAGTAGCAACAGCAGTTGCTGTTTTGCGGCAGTATTGTGCTAGTATTAATAGACTTTTGGCACTTAAATGATGACCTTAGTATTTACTAGTTGTTATTTAAGAACAACTTGGGAAATAAGAAATTAGGAGTCACCACAAACCAGAAGTTCACATAGTGATTTTTATTATTTTTTCTTTTTAACAGTTATTTTAAGTTAGAATTTATTTTTTTAATTTATTTATTTATGTATTATAGAGAATGAGAGAGAAAGAGAGCCGTGAGCATGAGTGGTAAGAGGGGCAGAGAGAAAGAGAGAATCCAAAGCTGACTCCCTGCTGAGAGAGGAGCCCTACTCTGGGCTCGATCTCACGACCCTGAGATCATAACTGAGCCAAAATCAGGAGTCCCACGCTTAACAAACTGAGCCACCCAGGGGCCCCTGAGTTATAATTTATATACAGAAAACTGCACATATTTAATGTATACAATTTTGTGAGTTTGGACATATGCATACACTCATTATACCATCACCACAATGAAGGTAATGGACACATTTATCACCTCCAAAAGTTTCCTTGTGTCTTCCTCTTTTTGTGGTAAGAACACTTAACATAAGATCTACCCTGTTAACAAATGTTTTAAGTTCACAGTACAGTATCATTAAGTATAGGCATGATGTAATGCATCAAATGTCTAGAACTTATCTTGCATAACTAACACTCCATGGATTGCAAGATTTAATATAATATTGCTAAAATACCCATAGTTCCCAAAGTGATCTATAGTTTCAATGTATCCTTATCAAAATACCAATGACACTGATCAAAAAATATATTTAAAAAAATCTTAGAATTCATATAGGACTCAATACTGAAATTTGGTAGTACCTACTACTGATACTTTAAATAATTCCTAAAGGATTCCACATTTAAAACCATGTCAGTGCAGAAACAGAAGGTGTGATTTATGACTCTTAATTTCTAGGCAATTTTTTTCATGATGCCATCAGACTAAGTTTCCTAACAGTTCAATGAATTAACTAATTAAATCCAAGCAGTTTTATAAATACATATGTCCTAACAACTTGGTATCTGTTTGAACATATAACAGACTTAAAATTAAAAGTGATTCTTAAATCATCAAAATTACTTACTACTGAGATGTGTAGTACTTACTGCTGTGATTGTTGAATATATCACAAACTTTAGAATCATATTGGACACCATTACCCTCTCTTTTCTTTCATAGTGTTTTTTGCACCATTATTTTATTTCATCACAGCAACTGCCAAAAACTCAGGATCATGGCTTAATCTCATAATTAAATTGTAAACTATCTCAATCTAGTATTTTGCATTGTGTCTGACAGATGTCAAGTATTGTGTTTCTCTCGAATGTTTACAATATCACATAATACCCTTTAGTTTTCTGGGGCTTTGCCAGACATCTAAGAATTTGACCAACAGGACAGAAAATTAAACACCATGTAAGAGTAAGTCATCATAGTGGAAGTATTTAAGTTCAGGCTTTAAAGAAAATAATTTAGGGGACTTATGGAAAAAGGAATTCTAGAGAAAGAACCGTATAATACCATAAGAAAAGACACAGAGGTAAGGAAATAAGGACACTTCCAGGAATTACTTGTGAGTAGTCTTATGTGACTAGATGTCTTCTAGCCCAATCATCCACTCTTGACCCAGAACTAGTGGATTTCATAGAATAATGGATTTCTGATTTCTTTTGAAAACTACAATCCAGAAAAGCTTGATTCCTTATTCTACATGACAAATTTCTGTGTGCTAAGCAGCAGTCCATGGAACAACCTTGTTATACTCCACCCAGCCACCCACTGCAGTGCAAGTTATGTGTACAAGAATAGCAAACAAACTCAGAAAGGAAAAATTAAGGTCTAATTTGACTTGAGGTGTTTTTTGTTTGCTTTGGTTTTTTTTGCTTAGTTTTGTTTTTCTTTAACAATGCGTCCATAAGTGTTTTGAAATGACAAGTGGTACAAAATGATGCTCTGGAATGGGGTAGGAGTATGTCCTTTAGAGAGAGTAGTGGCAGAGCAAGGGAGACATGGAATGAGGCCATTGTATAAGGCTTGAAGTTGTGTCCTGCACAAGGGCTTATCCAACAGGATAAGGCGGGCTGAATCCAGCTTTCCTGTGGCCAAGCTGAGGACCACACAAATGGGATTCCTTTTTTAATTCACACAAAAGGGCTGTGTGCACTGAGGCATCTCTGGGTTTAGTAGACTAAGAGGAAAATACCTTTGAATTGAAGGAAGGTTATAAAATGGAATGTATATGAGACATATGTGTTTACTTAATAATACTAAGCAGAATATTTGATGTAGGAAGATAGTAGTAGGGGAATTAATTATGAGGCTGGTTCTTAATAAAAGGTAATATGCTTCTAATGTAGGTGCAAAAGGTAGGAGCATAAAATATTGACAGAAGATGGGGCAGTAAGTTGGCCAGAGGCTTTGAATTACATCTACCAAATGCTTATTGTGAAGAAAGAATGAAGAAAAATAAAGATTTATGGCAAGAGTTAGTGTTCGTTAGGAAAGAAGTAACACAATTTTATGCGGTTGTTATGAGATAATGAATCATCAACATAGTGTAATAAAGTAAATTTTTCTTAGAATTAATGCATATTATGTAGTGCATCATATAGAAAACGAGGAAAAATAATTTTCTTCTCTATTAAATAAAATGTAAACTCTTAAATCTTATTTAGATTTCTTTTCACTAAAAATAGCTTTTTTCTATTACTCAGGGGTCTTTGGCATTATAGTATCGGCAATTTCTTGTAGTCTATCAAACTATAGCTGATATTTTCATTACAAAATGAAGTATTTTACTCAAAAACAGATTAAAGAGATATTGTTATCAATCATCTCAAAAGTCTAAACTTCAACAGCATTTTTATAAAGATATTTTTAGAATATTGTTTAATTTTCAACTTTAGGTGTTTGCTAGGAATATTTAGTATCTTTGAAGATATAAATTAATATATATGTCCTTATCCATAATATTTATTCTCTTCCAATATAAGTACCTTTTATTAGATTATGTACTTCTATAATGTTTCTTGTAATTAATTTCCTAAGATTCCTTAATCAGTTATTCTTCTCTGCTGCTCCTCTAATCAAAACATGAAAAGAATTGGTATGAGAGACAGAATATCCATAACCCAATTCTCCAAGATTATTTAAATACTTTTTGTTAAGGTTTTATTGAGAATTACTCAGAAATGTGTCTGGCTTCAGTTATGAAACATCTAATGACCTAGTTGGTGAAAAATTACAGAGTTTTCATTAATTCAACACTGTGTAAGCATATGGACAAATTTTGCCAGAAAACATGGTGATTTTTAAAAGATCAAATTTTTTCTTATATGTATTATTATTTTGTTAAAAGATTGTCCATCATGTTTGTTATAATCAGGTTTTTACTACATCCTATAAAGCAGTAAAGCTGTCAGACAGAAATAACAAGGAAAAATCAGTAAAACACTCAACAGTCCCAAATGGATTTTGCAGATAAACTTTTGCATTCTATAAATTATAGTATCTCATGGAAAACTGTGAAAAATTAATCATGTATTAAGGCAACAAAGTTTCTCTGTAAAAGAGGAAATCTGAAGATCTTAATAAACATTGAAATGGAGCAAGTTTTGGAGAGCAAAATGTTAACAAGGACCACATAAACAACAAAAACTCATCTTTGTGAAAGTTGTAATCTGTATTCTTCCAGAGAACTTAAACCACAGAGAATAACCACAGAGTAATCACATTTAAAATGATAAATTCAAACTTGCTGAACATTTATAATGTGTGGGATTATCTGTGACTCCCAATATAAGTAAGTTGATTAATATCACATATATATGTTGATATATTTGTGAGTATAACTAAATATATATTCAAGGATGAAGTTTAATACAGATGAAATGAAATATATATATTTTTATACACATTCTGCTAGTGAGAATGTAAAATGGCATAACCAGTTTTGAAAGCACGCAATTTCCTAAAAATGTCAGTATATATATACCAAGTCACTCAGCTAGTCTATCCTAGCCATTTATTCCAGAGAAATGAAAGTATATTTCTAAACAAATACTTACACATGAAAGGTTCCTAGTAGCTTTGTTTGTAATAGTCAAAAACTGGAAATTATACAAACAATCATCAATAGATAAATGGATAATCAAATTGTAGTATATTCATACCATTGATTACTCTTGAGCAATAAAAAGCACAAACTATTGAAATATACAATATGGATGATTCTCAAAATAATTGTGCTTAAGAAAGGAGTCAGACAAAAGACAATGCATTCCATGCATACAACTTAAATACTCTATATACTCACATACACACAGGACATAAAAATACTTTACGGAAAATACAAACTGTTAATGAATGAAAGCAAGTGAACATAGCCTGAGAATACAGAAGTAGTGGGGGAGCAAAGATTATTGGAAAACTTTTTGGGGGTGACTTATCTTGATTTAATGATGTTACAGGGGTTTATTCAAATTTCACATTTTATTAAATTGTGTATTCTAAATACACACATGTATGATATATCAATTATAAATCAAAAACAGTTTAAAAATAGCATGTATTTTTAAGAAAGTGCACATTTGGACCCAACAAAATTTTATGTATAAATAACACTATATGGATACCAATATCAAACAATCTATTCTAGTTTGTAATAATTAGTAGTGTTATATGTGCTTAATTAAGTATAGAACATGGTACTAAAGGAGATATCTTGTGATTTAAAAAATATATTTTATTCATTTATTCATGGGAGACATACAGAGAGAGGCAGAGATATAAGCAGAGGGAGAAGCAGGCTCCCTGAGGAGAGCCTGATGTGGGACTCGATCCCAGGATCCCGGGGGTTATGACCTGAGCCAAAGGCAGACGCTTAACTGCTGAGACACCCAGGGTCCCCTATCCTTATGATTTATTTATTTATTTTTTGCTACATACTATGTCTCTCCTATATTTAAATAGATAAGAATTAGGCATTGAGGAAAACATTCAACTTTAATAATATTTAGCTTTTTATTTAATATTTGAATTTTAATAACTGCTATTTATTTCAATATTAGAGTTTTTAAAACAGGTCTCCCGTTTTTGTTTACAGTTCTACCTTTAAGAGGTAAGGATCTATGTTCCCTACTCTTGGGCCTGAGTGGACTTCTACATATTTAAAGCATTGTTGTATGATGAACTGATACTGAGGGACTTTGGAGTTTGGTCATAAAAGGTGATGCAAATTCTGTCTTATTCACAGAAATACTTGGACTGGAAGCTCAGAGATGCCATGTAGGAATTTCTACCAGCTTGAGTCTGCCATGGAGTCTGCCATGGAGGGACCTTTGTAGGTGCTTCTGTTGGCAGTCCTCACCTTCAAATCCCTCCAACCCAGGAGCTTGATATGTAAATGAAGGAGCCAATGGATGTTTCTGAACAGAGTTCTCGAGTCACTGCCAGCCTTCTAGTTTTCTGAGTTGAGTTTCCAGACATCACTGAGCATAAAACAGTCATTCTTGCTGTGTCCTGTCAGGATTCCTGATCCACAAAATTTGTGAGCATAATAAAATATTTTAAGCCCCAGAGTTTTGAGGTAGTTTGTATTCAGCTACCGTAACTGGTCTCTCATGTAATGGCCATTTTAATGCCAGTATTTTAAATGAATTTCTTTTTCAAGACCTACAGTATTAAAAAAAATAGTCAAGATTTAGACTTAAATATAGGCAGAAACCTTTTGATTCCCAGATGCTTGAAACTCTCAAAGCATGTGGATAAGCCTGCATTAGAAATGATAGGAATTATTTTCATAAAGTCTGGCAACAGTGCCGCTCTATGAGAACAGCTGCTGGCTTTAAAGAGTAAAGCTTGCACATATTTAATAGCAAAACTAATATTGACTTATTAAAAATGCATTATTGCTTTGTTCATTCTGTCAAATGACAGGTGCAAAACACATATATCTTTATTTAAAATGCAGAGATTAAAAAAGATATTGAACATACTGTCCTGAACTGTTTTAGACAACTGTACTGCACATTCATGCACAACAGACAACAAAATAAAAATAAAGATTTCAAGGATGTATGCAGGGCAAAATTCAATTCCCCCAAATATTTCCCTTTTTATCTTCCTACGGTCAAGAATGTCCTTCATGACATTCATTCCAAGACAGCTGAGACAGAGCATCCTTGGAAGGCTATGTTCCTGATTCTACCCCTCTCCATCAGTAATGATGGCATAATGGTGCTTAGTTAATGATTGATTATATTACAAAATTGAATATATTTGACACAATATGAATCCATTTAGCAGCATCTGTGATACACTTTCATCCTATAGGACATGGGTAAATAGGACAATTCTTGGAACTAATAAAAACATGGATCATAACTAATTCCCTTAATTCTGCTAAAGACCAAAATATGGAATTGTCTTCAGCTTCTGTTTACACAGCCACCATAGAACATCTTTCTCTTTTGTGCTATTATGCTTCACTTCTATTGAGACTTGATTACTCATTCACCAGAATCTTCCCCAAATATTTTTGAGTCTATTAGAATTGAAATTCAATTCCAACAGCTAAGGCTTTGAAAACATTGAGAACTATTGAACATAATTTTTAAACCATTTTAGTTTTTAAAAATTTCAAGTTTGTCTTAAGCATTAACAGGAACATTTATATAAATGCATCTCAAATAAGCAATTTTGAATAGGAAGAATTACTGTACTTTTTTTTAAAAGATTTTATTTATTTTAGAGAGAGAGATTGAGACCAGGAGCAAGGGGGGAGGGTGGTACTGAGCAGAGGAGGAGGGAAGGAGAATCTGAAGCAGAGTCTGCACTGATCACAGAGCCCAACACAGCACTCCATCCCAGGACCCCAAATCATGACCTGAGCTGAAACCAAGAGTTGGACACTCAAATGACTGAGCCACCCAAGCACCCTAGCATTACCGTACTTTTAAATAAATGCAGTTTTAATTTACACGGAAACTTTGTTCATTGTTTCTGTGTCCCAGTTGACATTTCTGTGTGGCAAAACCTGAAAACATTTATGCAAAGATCTAATGACTGTCATCTTTGTAATTCTGTTTGCTTTATTTTGATTTCAACAAAGATATCTAACAAAGATCAATGATGAGCTAAATCACATCAAGTATGGTACATGGCTCAGCCTTTCAGGAAGAGAATTAGGATTCATATGGCACTGTTAATGGGGATAGTGAAGATGGCTTCTGCAACACTGCTGATACCTGGAACAATCTCATGAATATCATTGGGTCAACATGCCAATTCTCTTACCCAGGGCTCTCTACTGTACCAAGTGTATATAATTTGCAATACTATTATATGTCCAGGATATGTAATATCCAGGAAAAGTTCATACAGTCACTTTTAAGATTTATGAGATCATGATATTAGGGTGGTTTTTGGAAGGGTTATTTTTTTGAATTATATGCAAAAGAATATAGAAAAAAGAGGTTGGCATTATTTTGACTTTATTGACTATATGGGTTTTTATTTTTCTTTTAGTCCAAATCACAAAAGAATTTCTAAAAGAAGGGGTTTTTCCTTGCTATCACTTTTCAGAAAGCAGTACAGACAGAAAAGGCAAACAATACCCTCAAACTGAGGTTTATTTGATGTTTCAAATCCTGAAACACCTTTCGAATTATACCTAT
Organism: Vulpes lagopus; assembly: GCF_018345385.1. Classification (NCBI taxonomy): domain Eukaryota; kingdom Metazoa; phylum Chordata; class Mammalia; order Carnivora; family Canidae; genus Vulpes; species Vulpes lagopus. Next base: position 40,622,235 of record NC_054834.1, read on the forward strand.
AATAGTGGCTTGGTGTTTAATGTTATTCTACTCTTCCTTTCTTTTCTCATCTGTTTTCGTGTAGTTTGATAGACTAGCATTCAAAGCCAATCGAACAGAGAGTTGAAAGCTTATAGAGAAGATAAGAAAGGCTTTCTTGATAGCAGTTATGGGAAATAGATTGCTAGTGGTCAAATAGGACTAAAGGAAGGGGAAACACCTAATAGTTGAAGAGAAAAACAGCACTCTTGAGAAAATACTAGTTATACCACTATAATAGCTCAAGATTTTTTACTGGAAAATGTTTAAAATGAATTTAATATTAGCACAATAAGAAGTTTTCAGACAGGAAGAAGAAGGCTTTTAAAAATTGTTTTTGATATTATAGTATATTTTCAAATATTCAGAGAGACAGGGCTCTCTCCTTTTCACTCCTGCTGTTTGCCTTCAGGCTATTTCGCTGCTCATTAGCACCTTCACCAGAGAGTGGGCAGGAGGAAAAAAGAGCTGAAACATGAGTCAGTCAATTACAGTTCTCATTAGGGGCTCTGGCAAAAAATGTATGGGTGGGTGGAGTCTGAAACTGACAGCTAAAGAGAGATGTGGGATTAGCTATGGTATTCTCTTGTCCAAATCATTCTGCTCCCTGAATATCAGAGATAATTGCATGTTGACTATATTATAATACATTTCCATAGCAATTACTGACATGCTTGCAGAAGGAAACAAAGCAAAAGGGTGAAGTAATTATCTAGGTCAGTGGTTCTCAAATTTGAGCTTGCATTGGAATCACCTGCAGTGCTTTTTTTAAAAAGGCAGATTGTGGGGCTCCACCCATAAAATTTCTGATTGAATAGGTGTGTGGTGGTGCCCAAAAATATGAATTTCTAGCAAGTTCCCAGATGATGCTGCTGTTGCTGGTGCACAGATCATACTTCAAAGATCATTGACCTAGATAATTTGGAAAACATTGCATAGTTGCTAACAAGAAACATAACTGACTGATTTTAATTTTTCCTTTGTATAGGGCTTATGAATCCTTGTATGATATTTCTTACAAAAATTCTGGAAGCAATGCCATCCTTTTTGGCCTTAACCTAGTTTGAAATACAAACAACATAACATTGAGTTGGTATCCAACTTCTTCAATAACATCCTAAAGTATAATGGCAAAAAATGGATGTTATTCAGATATGTACTTTCAAGTTCATTTTTATTTCATTAACATATATTTGTCCACTTCAAAGTGTTAATTTATCAATTAAGTCTCTTGAGGCTATATATTTTTCTTTTTCTGTTTTCTGTTTCATGTTGAAAGTAACATGTGATCTTTGAAAAAGAAATGCATGGAAGTCTAAAGTAAAATATGCAAAAATCTTCACTTTCTACTTCCACTCAACCCATAATCTCACTCTACAGACACGTGGATATGTACATCTCCCATGCAGATATACAAAAACTCACAAATAGAATAGCATATATTGATATTTTTAGTGGAATTTGTGTGACTATAAATAGACAATATGGCCATTGTTTCTTCTGTAAATTGCTTTACAATTTACTGACAATCTATTGTGGCTGTAGCAGAAACTGTTCATTGTCTCTTGTATCCATTCCCCCCTTTTCCTATTTTAATATAACTGTAAGATTTTAGCCTTTCTTATGGATGCCTAACTTACATTTTATTTCTTCTATCCTGATATGCATTTCTTTGTGGCCAAACTGAATGACTACAATGTGGCATAAGTGTTGTATTAAAGTTCCCAAGAATATCTTTAAAACGTTGGAAAATTAGCTGTATTAGAATCACCTGAAAGGCTTGGTAAATCAAAATATTGGGCCCCATCCCTAGAGTTTCTTTGTAATTTTTTTTTTTTTTCATGAGAGACACAGAGAGAGGCAGAGACACAGGCAGAGGGAGAAACAGGCTCCATGCAGGGACTCTGATGTGGGACTCGATTCCAGGTCTCCAGGATCAGGCCCTGGGCTGAAGGCAGGCACTAAATCGCTGAGCCACCCTGGCTGCCCTAGAGTTTCTGATGCAATAAATCTGGGATGAGACCTGAAAATTTGCATTTCATATAATATCTAGGTGAAGCTCATGCTTAAAGACCACACTTCAAGAAGAAGTGCTTTAGAGAGAAGATGTATACTTCTCTTTCCCTTGTTCTTCCTGCTGGCTTAATACGGATCTTCCTCTTAATCATAAGCAGACATTTTGACCATATGGGAAAAGCCATCCTAGAACCATAAGATTAAAAGTACAAGGATCTCTGAAGATATTGGGACTTCACTACCATCCATGCAATCCCTATTTGTAGGTGAGAGAAGTACGTTTCTACTTTCTAATTTTTTTTATGTTGTTGGGTTATTGTTTTTTAAAATGTCTACCTTTTTATTTTTTTTTTATTTTTTTTTTTTTATATTGTCTACCTTTTTAAACCACTTATGTTCCCTCTCATTTGCAGCCAAATTTACATGGATTTCATGGACATATCTTTATGTAAAATATATATAATTTCAATGTATGGTTCTTAATTGCTGCATAATATTTTATAATTTTTTAAAGATTTTATTTATTTATTTGAAAGAGAGAAAGAGCGAGTAAGAGAGAGCACAAATGGGGAGAGGGACACAGGGAGAAGCAGACTCTCTACTGGGCAGGGAGCCTGATGTTTGTGATGGATCTCAAGACACTTGGGATCATGATCTGAGATGAAGGCAGATGCTTAACCAACTGAGTCACCCAGTTGCCCCAGGTAAATAGATTTTATTTCGTTAAAACTAAATACAAAATGAAGACCAGATTTGAGAATTTTCTGAGCAGATAAAACTATTTAAACCACATAAGTAGGGATCCCTGGGTGGCACAGCAGTTTGGCGCCTGCCTTTGGGCGCAATCCTAGAGACCCGGGATCAAATCCCACATCGGGCTCCCAGTGCATGGAGCCTACTTCTCCCTCTGCCTATGTCTCTGCCTCTCCGTCTCTCACTCTCTCTGTGACTATCATAAATAAATAAAAATTAAAAAAAAATTTAAACCCCATAAGCAAAACTAAATCTATCTTATTTCATGAACAAAAGGAAATTTCCTATGATATTTCTTATAAATGCTTCTGTCAACCAAAAAAGAAACTTGTCATCTTCCTAAAAATGGTAGAGATAATCACTTTTAAACAATCCTTCGCTGTCTAGAAACCTCCATTATAATAACTAATCATAGGAAAGGGTAAACAATTTCCTCATTTTTCAATTGGTTGGTTGATAGCCATCCTGTGACTTCATGCTTTGGAGCTTCCTGTTAGGCTTTGAATTTGAATCTTTGATAAAACCCTTTGGCCATTTGAGCAGGTAACCTTAATTTAGTACATCTGCCGGAAACACAATTCAGAGTCCGCTTTTTTTTTTTTTTTTTTTTTTTTTTTTTTTATGATAGTCACACAGAGAGAGAGAGAGAGAGGCAGAGACACAGGCAGAGGGAGAAGCAGGCTCCATGCACCGGGAGCCCGACGTGGGATTCGATCCCGGGGCTCCAGGATCGCGCCCTGGGCCAAAGGCAGGCGCCAAACCACTGCGCCACCCAGGGATCCCCAGATTTTTCTTTTAATTTTGTATTATGTACCTGAGATGTGGCTAAAATTTTAAAATGAAAGGTATAAGATCTCTGTTTATCTCTCTGTGTATATGCATATCTGTGTATGTATATGTATATGTATAATATGTATATGTGATAGTTTTATTATTTTTTTTAGATCTCTTTTATTTATTTGAGAGAGAGTGAGCATGGGGAAAGGGGCAGAGGAAGAGACCTCACTGGGCCCAGAACCAGGCAGAGGCTTGATCTCAGAACGCTGAGACCATGACCTGAGCCCAAACCATGAGTTAGCTGTCTAACATACCACCACCCCACACACCCCCGCCCCAGGCACCTCTATATGTGATAATTTTAAAAGAGTTCTATTAATAGGTTTAAAGAAAATTGAGCACTTACGTAAATTAGGTATTTCTAAAACTTTCAGAAATATAGAACTAATCCAAATGATTTTTAAGTTCACATGATCCAGGATTATCTTTCATATATAAAGCTCCTTTAAGTTTATTGGTTTTATAAAACAGGCTTGTCTTCAGAGTTGTCAGCATTAAGTGCAATGCAAATGTACAACTTTTTCTACCTTGGTTTACTAGGCAAATAAGCTCTTGCTATCTCTATGTTAAAAAACTTGTCAACAAAATAATAACAAGATGATGTTAGCTGTTTAATATCTAACCTGATCATAATTGGCTAAAAACAAGTAATTTAAGCAGATATAAATATTTTTATATTAAGTTAAACTAAATAAGTGCTTGCTGAATATCTAACTCATTTCCAAATAACATAATACACTGAGATATTAATTGCTAAGCATTAATTTGTCTATTGGCTTTTTAACTTTTACAGAGTGAAAAGGATACTGAGGTCTATTAATAAAATATGACTTTGCCACGTTAAAATATATGATAAAAATCTCTGAAAATTATAAATTTCATAATTATGTTTTTGTAAATGTGTTAAACTACTACAGGATGTTATTATATGCTAGTTCACAACTGCCTGCTTGATAGTTTTCACGGGCTTCAGAAAGTAATTTCTGAGGATTGTTGAAAAAGTACATGGATGTGGAGAATGAGTCTTGATTCTCATGTCCAGATTTGAGTCTGGAATCTAGATTTAAAATGTTTAACAATGCTTTGACCCTGACACTGAGGTTAGAGTTTGATATTAGTGGATGGATATCAGTCATGTGACTCAGTAAATAATAGTCACTGTGGTTATAGCATCAGGATGGGTAATCACTGAGGAAACAAGCTGTTAACTTGACCAAGTCTGACCTAAACTAACTGTATTAAGTAAGCGTGGCTTGACAATACAAGAGTAAAGTTGGGTTGTATGATCTCTTGATAAAATGATCGTAAGTCACATCAAACATGCATTCTGTCTTATTCAAAGCTGTTTTGCAGTGCTCAGCAGAATTTCTAACTTATGATAAATGTTCAAAAGTTATATATTAAGTGATTATATATGTAATTTTTATGAATCAACTGTTACCTAGGCATTACTGTTTTCTGTAAATACTGTATTTCTCAGAATATCATAGAACTTTCATTAAAAATTCTATATATGAGTAATACTGTTTAAAATATCTAATATTTGCTAGTAGGAATTCTAATTTTGCTATCTCAAATTCTTTGACTTTATTATGCTGATGAATAATTTTTGTCCTTGTTTCATGAAATTTTAGATCCTCGAATTTTTTACTTATTTTAGATTGCCTCTTTAAAATTGACCCTAGTTTTATGTCAATATTCTTGAGAGAATTTCTTCTTAAAATGAATTGTTCTTTTATAATTTTTAAATTCTTTAAGAATTCATAATTTAAAATGAACAAAATATAGCAAATATTCATTGAGCAATCAGAATATCTCTAAAGAGAGGAATAGATAATTTAAAAACAGTATGTGGACAGTTTTTAAATTATTAGCTAGAACCATGTGAAATCATTGGTATTCAACTGTTTTAAACCTACAGAAATGAAAATTCCATATACCTAATCATTTTATTTTTCATAGCAGCCTATGTCTAAATATTATTTTCATTAGTTTTTTCTTTCATTTATGTTTCATATATTTTTGTCCTTATTATTATCATAACTATTTTTAATTTGTTGGGAGAGTTATTTTACATATACCCTAAATATATATATATAATGAAATACTTGTCTTAAAGGATTTTTCCTGAGTAGTATATTAGTAGAATTACTAATGAATGATATTAGCAATATCATGAATTATTAGATTGAATGATATTAACAATAGCTTGGCTTATCTACTTTTAGAATATTTAATAAAAAGTTAAATGTACATAAACTTATTCAAGACCTGACTATATTATCTTTCTCAATTCATATTTTCTTTATATTTTTCACACATTTCTCACCTGTGATTTTTAATTTTTATTTATTAAAGATCTTATTTATTTATTTATTTGACAGAGAGAGAGAGAGAGAGCACAGACAAGAGATGCAGCAGAGGGAGAAGCAGGATCCCTGCTGAGCAGAGAGCCCGATGCAGGGCTTGATTCCAGGACCATGAACTGAGCTGAAGGCAGATGTTTATCCAACTTCTGGAGCCACTCAGGAACCCCTTACCTGTAACTTTTTAAACTTTGCCTATGACATTTTCAAATAATCTACTTCCAGGTCTCAAAAATTATTATAAATTGAAAATGAACTTAATTTCCAAGCATAATTCTTTATTCACACAGACCTGCTAGATGCCAGCAACCAGGTTTAATTAGGAATTAGACAAACCTAGATTTGTATCTTAGTCCTATTTTTTTTTAAGATTTTATTTATTCATGAGAGACACAGAGAGAGAGAGAGAGAGGAGAGACAGAGATACAGGCAGAGGGAGAAGCAGGCTCCATGAAGGGAGCCTGACGTGGGACTTGATCCTGGGACTCCAGGATCACGCCCTGGGCCAAAGGCAGACACTCAACCACTGAGCCATCCAGGCATCCCAATATCTTAGCCCTATTATTACTTTCTGTGAATAACTTGTATAAGTTATTCAAACCCCCAAGTATTAATTTTTTATCTGTAAAATGAGGTCTTAACTCCTAGAGTTGTAGAGTTATACATTTGTTTAGCTTGTAACATGGTGCCAAGTGCATGTTAAACCTTCTAATAGTAAAAGTGTTTCAAATGTGTGCCATTTTAGGGTTCACGGTAAATGTTTATATTACTGTACATTGTTCTTCTAAACTTCCTGAAATCTGTAATAAGCTTTACATAAAATGTAATATTTTAATTGAACAAGTTATATAAGAACATATTTTCTTTACAAAAATTAAAATATTACTGAGTAATTATTTCTTCCAAAGCTTACTTGACTTTTTTTTTACCTAAATGGTATTATGTGTGATCTTCTGTAATTTGTTCTTTTCCTTAATACATATCAAAGATCCAGCTATGTCCAGTAATATGAACCTACCTCCATTTTCTAACTGAAGCATAGATTGATTCATAGTTTATGCCACATTTCGTCAGTCTATAGACATTTAGATTGACTTTAGGCCTGTCATTATTAGAAAATATGGTGCAATGTGCATCTTTATACAAGTATCAGAGAAGTATGCAAAGTTTCTCTAGTGGAGATCCCACTAACAGAATTTCTAAGTCATGACATGGACATTCTTCTTAATTTTATAACCACCACAAAATAGATCTCTCAAATGCCTGTGCTAATACGTAATCCTATTAGCCACATTTAAGATTTCCTTTTCTTTATATATATATATATATATATATATATATATATATATATACTAATAGTCAATATATTTTTAACTCCTATGATTTGACAATTTGATGCTTTTTCGTTGATGTTTTAATTTCATTTTCCTAATAATTAGTAGAATCATCTTTTCATATCCTTAATGTTCATTTCTATTTACGTATCTGTGAAATGACTGTTAAAACTATTTCCTTTTTTATTTGAAAATAATAGTTTTATTATCATTATATTCTGGATATTATTTGGCTATTACAATATTGCCAAATTTTCTCCTTGAAGGCTGAGAATCCTTAAAATCTATTTGCAGTTATTTTTTTTTTCCTGTGAGGAGTTTTATAATTTTGATATATTTAGATTCATTATATTTTCCCCATGACTTTAGTTTTTTATGTGTTCTTGAAAAAAAAATCTTCCCCTAGTCCAAGGGCATAAATTTGGTCTCCCATATTTCCCTTTATTTATTTATTTATTATTCTTTGTAAAACTACTTATGGTCTTTAATACATCAAGAATGATTTAGAGATAGTGTGAGGTAGGGATTTAATGGATATATTTCTCTAAACATTTTCTAACATTGTTGAACATTCTTTCTTTTCTGTTTTAAAATATGACTTTTATATCATAATAAGTTCTCATATCCACATGGGGTCTATAAAGGAGTTTTCCTTTTAACTTTAAGAATTTGCTTTTTTAAAGGCCAGCTATTAATTTTAAGGTTCAGAAAATTCTCTGCAATTTTACACAAAACTTTCCAAGTTCAATTGTACATTTCTCTCCAACAAGTAACCTTAACTCTAATTAGATCTTTAAATAGTCACACACACACATATTGCAACATGTTGGAAGACAATGCATTTAAAGGAAGGAACATTGGTGAAACTTTCCACCAGAATTGTTACTATAGAATCATGTTGAGCCTACTAAGTAGGCAGAAATCAAAAAGCATTAGAGATTACATTCAAAGTTACTGTTTGCTGGGTAGGTAGTAAAATGTTGTTTCATCGTATGGCAAGTAGGGCCTTTTAATGAGCGCACTTAAACTTTCCTTGGAAGTTTTACAGTTTGTTCTATAGCCATCTGGGCTTAAAGTTTTATTTCTTTCGAATTGCTTGATCATTGCTTCTACTTCTAGCACCACAGGGGCAAGTAGGTTTTCTAGTTGAGCTCTTGAGAGCTGAGGAAAATCTGAATTAATCAAAAATTGGCATGTTCGCACTGCTAAATTTTCAAGGGAGTTTCTTCTATATAGAGTGTTTGATAATATTGAAAACAGCATCTGTTACAGTTTTTGCTTTGTTTGCTGCTTTGTTGTGATTGGATTGTTAGTTCTTTGTCACTATGATGAAGCTTATTGTTTTCTTAATTGAAAGGCCAACAGCTGGCTCTTTTTGTTACACTCTTTCCCCTACATGCTATTAAAATACTCCTTGATTTAAAATGCAAAAGTGCAATTATAAATAGCTAAAAATCATCCCACATATATGTAACAGGAGGATCTGACGCAAAATAAAAAAAGAGGTGTTAAATTTTGCATAACACCTAAGTATTAAGCACAGATGCTATTTGCTGAAAATTTCTCAATAAATGAGCATCCTTTCTAAATAAAACATACTATATAAAATTCTTTCACTTATATTACTCATTGACTTTGTACCTTCTGAGATATATACTAGTTTAGATATACACTAGTTTAAATCTAAAAGACCCCTGAAGGACAGATCTTCCACAATCTTTTAGTGCTATAGAGATGGAGACATGCCATATTCTCATTCAGAAATTGGACAGCCACAGGATGCCTGGGTGGCTCAGTGGTTTAGCATTTGCCTTTGGCTCAGGGAGTGACCCCAGGGTCTTGGGATTGAGTCCCACATTGGGTTCCCACAGGGAGCCTGCTTCTTCCCTCTGCTTATGCCTCTGCCTCTCTCTCATGAATAAATAAATAAAATCTTAAAAAAAAGATTATATGGCCACATGCCAACCAGGTCTAGAAGGTGTAGAGGAAGTCTTGCAAAATATAAATGAGCTCCAGGCCAACAAATGTCTGAGTGGAATGAGGTGAATAGACCTCACCTATCTGCCTGGCAGAGAAAAAAAAAAAAAAAAAAAAAAAGAACACTTTTCAAAGGTAACCCCTTCTCTTGACGCTCTGTGGTTCTTTTACTCATAGTATCCATTCTATCTTAAAAATACATTGAGGCTCCAGCATGGTGCAGTCTGTTAAGCCTTTGACTCTGGGTTTCAGCTCAAGTAGTGATCTCAGGGTCTAAAGATCAGGCCCCACACCAGCCTCCACATTCAGTGCAGAGTCTGCTAAGGTTTCTGTCTCCCTCTCCCTTCCCCCCAAAATAAATAAATAGAACTTTAAGAAATATACATACATATATAATACGCAGAGTCAATGAAATATGACCAGCAATGAAGAGAAAAAAAAAAACAGAAATAGATACATTGCACAAAATTCAGTTTATATTATGAAACTGCATAATATTTTTATCTATCTTCCTTTGATTTTTTTCAGTCTTTGGACATATATCATATAAATGTGACCCATAGTTATAATCCTATCTATAGAGCATTTACTAGAAATGTATTACCTAACTCCTGAATAACTTCATATTTAATAAAGTGTGTAATTGCAAACTTATTGTTAATTGCAGATAATTTGGAATATAAATGAGAAAAAATAAAAAAGACAAATTAATGGATTACAGATATAAAAAAATAATTGGTCAAATATATAATTGCTTTTCTTTTCCAGTAAAAAAAAATCATGTGAGCCATTTCAGTAGATACAAAACCATCCCTTTTTATAATGAGAGCTTCTGTTAGGGAGAGGAAATTTAAGCTATGATTATCATTAATTAAGGGTGGTTCAATTTAGTTGATGGGTTGCTATTTTGACCTCCCTCAATGAAATATGATTGAGTGTAATCAAAAAGATAATAATTTACCAAATTCAGAGAGATCCTTTTTAATATTATATAGGTTAAGATTAATTGGAGCATTCCCCAAACCCCTCAAGTGTCTTACATTTCATGGATAAAGTAGTAGGAAATTATATTCATGTAGCTGTCTTCAAAAAAGGTTGTCTCTCTAATTTCTCCTTTTTTGTTAACAAGGTATTAAATTAGGAATATAACATGAACACCACTTTTCTAATTTAAAACCTAAGAGAATTTTAGCTTATGGTAAAGCTGTCTTATCTTGTTCCATTTCCTATTTAAAATAGCAGCTAATCAAAGAAAAGCATTTTGTAGACCTTCCAGAGATTCAGCTGTTACCTTTTATTACATGTTTGTATGTGCCTGTGTGCTTGCTTTTTTTGTTTGTTTGTTTGTTTGTTTTTGTTTTTTGTATACTTGCTTTTTAATCAACAGGTCCATTCCTATGTTGCTCTAGGTAATAATATTGTCATTGCAGTGCCTTTTTGCTCCCCAGCTATGTTAATCCTAGAGGCTGTTTGCTAATGTGAATCACTATCATTCAGTCACACAATAGGATCACACCTCTCTACCATTTTAACTCAGGTATGGACTTTGACTTACTCTAACCAATGCAATGGAAAAGAAGATAGATATAGCTATTGGCAGAAATTTGAAGAACCAGTTTGCTTTTTACTATAGTCACGTTTCCTCTTTGTTTGTACTCTTAACCTAGAAGCATGCATCAAGATGGGGCCTACATTAGTCTGTGTCTGAATAAAGACTGAAAGAGTTTCCGTTATAACCACTGAGAGATGTAGCATGAAGAAGAGTAAACTTCACTGTTTCATGCCACAAAGAATTTTGGGATTGATTGTTCCCATAGCTACCTTGGCCTCTTTCAGATGGCAGGTGAATTAGAACCAAAAGTAGTTTGCAAATAACCTCAAATATATGACAGGGCTTTTGGAATCAATCAGATAATGGTGAGGTTAAGTGTTAATGGAGTTTGGAAGTAAATGGAATGGGAAACTATCAGAGCTACTCATGTAATGCAGTGGCAGAAATGTGGTAAACGACTTCTCTATAATGAGCTTATAGCTCTAGAACAGGGTTGGCAAACTTTTTTTCTCCTTCCTTCCTTTTTTTTTTTTTTTTTTTTTAATAAAAGACTAGATGGTAGGTAAGTGTTTGTTTGTTTTGGGTTTTGTGGGGCATATGGTCCCTGTTGCAACTACTCAGCTCTGCCATCATTGCAGGAGAGTGGCCACAAACACTATGGATGTCTAGTCAAAGATATAATTTAGAAATGCTTTTAACCACCAAGACTTATCTTAGCCTCTTGTTAAGCATAAAATAAAAAGTATAGCTGTCCACACCCAGGTTTAAAAGCACTGACTGGGTTAATATGATACCCAGAATTTTTTTTTTTTTGGTAAAATAAATGTTTAAAGGAAAAGAAAAGTGTGGCTTTCCTAAGGAAATCTCATATGCTCAAGTTATATACAATTTATCTGGTTATGACCCAGTGAATTATGGGTACATGCAACTGATTGGAATCAAATAAATAATATGCCTAGAACATTTCTAAGACAGATGCACTGCTACATGAAGAACACCATTTTAGTTTAAAAGAAACCATGTTCAGTACTTAAGAAACTGTTAAGTATTTAAAAACCCTTCCTTGAGCTCTCTACCTTCTATATGCAGGGCAGAATTTAAAAGATGATCATCCCCTAATGATGGAGCTGAGAAGATAATTAAAAAGAGAAGGAACCAGGACACCTGGATGACTGAGTAGTTGAGTATCTGCTTTTGGCTCATGGCATGATCTCAGGGTCCTGAGATTGAGTCCTGCATCAGGCTCCCCTCAGGGAACCTGCTTCTCCCTCTGGCTATGTCTCTGCCTCTCTCTGTGTGTCTTTCATGAATAAATAAATAAAATCATTAAAAAAATAAAAAATAAAAAGGGAAGGAAACATGCATGATGACAGGCTGGTTTAGAGAACGAACTAGGTTGCTATTCTCTGGGATTAGAATCTAATCTAAAAACATTCTCTTCTCTCAGTATATGAGATTAGAGGTTTCACCTAATATTTGTCTCCTGAAATTTAAATACTGCTATAAAAAGGGGCTGATGTATAGCTCCATTTCTTTTTTTCCAGAAGGTGAGGGTTTATTGTAGTTATCTTGCCCCAAAGCTATCACCTTTTACTAAGTTTGTAGAGAGAGTATTACTTGTATGCTTTTTTCAAGTCTCCAGAATTACACCAGATGTAAGATTTTCCCAAGAGCCTGAATATGGAGTATTATGAGTTGTGATGGATTTTTGGATTGTCTTTTTTGAAGAGGGGCCAGTGTATTATGCATGAGTATTTTTTTTCTTATCGTAGGACAGAATAATCTATCCATTAGGATTATTCACAAATGTGTAGTGTTATCACTTTAGAAACATGGGACATTCCTACCCACTTTAACTGTTCCCATCTGATTTTATTTTACCAATGAAATCTGAGTTGACATATGTATCACATCTAGATGAAAATTTTGTCATGTGACCAGCCAATTTTTTTCTTTTTCTCTCTCCTCCCAAAAGTATATAGCATTTATTAAGACAGAACTTCTGTCATTTCATATCTATAACTACTAAGACTTGAATCCCTTCACCATCATCAATGGCCATATGGCATCAATGACAAACACATTTTCTTGTTTTAAGCTTAAAATATAAGATGAGTAATAACTTGTTAAAATTGTGCACTCTCCAAACTTTGCTTGCAAGTCCACTAGCAATGCTCCCTCTTCAATTCTCTTCCGTTAGCACCTGTCAGCCTTTAAAAATCCATTTAAAGTTCTTAAAAATAAGGAAAGTCTTCAAACAAACAAAAGCATCCAGATGTGAGGCATCCTAGAGCATGGAGCAAGACAACCAAGAGACAAGGCAGCCAGTAAAGAAGATATCATAGGCTAGTAACCCAGGCTTGAGTAATGAGGGTACTGAAAGCTGTAGGGTGCCTTCCAGGATTCATAAGCATCCAGGAGGCATAGGGTTGCCCCAGGCCCCAGCACCAAATCTAGGGAAGGTTGGAATAGCAAAAAGGTAGAGAAACCGAACCCGAGATAACCATTTAATAGGTCGGCAGTTGAAGCAAACTTTCTCTGAAGAAATCTTCAGATCGAGATCCAAAACCCATACAGATTTACTTAAGGCAATACCATCATAACCAAAGATGGATAAGCACTCAAGAATCCCAGAAGCCTTGGTGACTGAGTCAATTAAGAGTCTGCCTTCAACTCAGAATCCTGGGATGAGCCCCCCGTAGAGCTTCTGGCTCAGTGGGGAATCTGCTTCTCCCTCTCTCTCTGCCCATCCATGCTTGCTTATTCTCTCTGTCTCAAATACATAAATAAAATCTTTTTTTTTTTTTTTTTAGATTTTATTTATTTATATATGAGAGACAGGCAGAGGGAGAAGCAGGCTCCAGGCAGGGAGCCCGACATGGGACTCAATCCCAGGACTCCAGGATCACATCCTAGGCTGAAGGTGGCTGAGCCACCTGGGCTGCCCCCATATGTAAAATTAAAAAAAAAAATCCCAGTAGCCATGAATGAAGCTCTAAAAGAAGCAATAAACAACAGATTTTAACTCCAAGGATTATTTGTGTTTGGAAGGTCACTCACAGAATAGATGATATCTATGTACAAGATGTTTAAATAAACAAATTATGTAGTTACTTAAACATTCAACAGAGAATCTGTAGGAAAAACAGATTTGGAAATAAGACTGAAAGTGGAAATTTGTAAATTTGAGAAAAAAACTTGTTACAATAAAAAAATCAAAGGATGGTCAAGACAATTACTGAACTGAAGGAAAGTTTCTATGTCATCTCATTAAAAAAAGAAAAAGAGATAAATTTGGCATCTGCTTTTTAAATTTTAAATGCATAGACATAGAATATTTAGCATACAGAAAAAAATATTTAATCTGATAAACATAAGTAAAAAGTGTTCTCAACTAACATAACTCTGAGTATTTTAAGAGGCAATTTCTTTACTAACAGGGGCAGGCCCCATTATCACTACTTACATTCAACAATGTAGGAAGTGATGTAGCAAACGGTGAGAGAGAAATAAAAGCACAACGATTAAAAAGAGGGCACTTAATCATCACTTACAGGTAATGTGATTATTTACATGAGGAGGAGAAGAACATACAGATGTATCATCCGAAGATATAGAGCAAGGCAGCTCAAAATAAGAAAAGTATGCAAAAAAATTAGTGCTTACTAACAACAATTATTGAAGTTTAAATAGCAAAAAATAAAAAAATAAATCCCTAGATATTACTGTAACAAATGATGTATAAGACCTGTGCCGTCTGTGATCTGTGCAGAAAATTATGAATCTACTGAACAATCATTAAAACTCTAAAACAATAACAATAACAATACCCCAGGTCAGTAGACACAATGAATGTATATCATAGAGATGTTATTTCTTCTCTACATATTCAAACTGATCTAGAGATATTCAATGATTATATAAAATAACAAAGAACTATAAATAATTTAAACCTTTCTGAATGAGAAAAAATATGGAGGAAGAAAAGCCTTTTAGAAATCCTGAGACTTATTTTAAGTTATAGTAATTCAGACAGTGTAAAAAGTGTACAAGCATAGGCAAATTGACATATATAACAGAATAGTGAACCCAGAAATAGATCCACACAAATATGCCACTTTGATTTAGGGCTGAGGTGGCAAAATGAGCAGCAAAAAATTTGTTATCCATATGGAAAGAAAGTGAAATTGAATTCCTCCATCACCATGTATCCATAATTCAAACCCAGATAGCTTAAAACTTGAAATACTATAGAGAAATCTTTATAGTGTTTCAAAGAAAATATAGATGAATATATTTTGATATTGAGAGGTGGTAGATTTCTTAAATTGAATACAAATTGTTCATTATTAAAGAAAAAAATTCAAACACAGTTCTATTTAGTTCAAAAACATCTGTTCATCCAAACATATCTTAAAAAGTAAAAAAAAAAAGCTATAAATGTGGAAAAATATTTGCAATATATATAACTTATGAAACATGACTATAAAATGTAAGGAATATAATAAACAATTCTGTTTTAATAATCTTTTGATGAATCACAAACTACTCCAGAACTTAGTGGATCACTTAGCATCACTTCTGTTTCATCCTACTTGTCCACACCGGGAAAATGAATGATAGGAAACCTTGCTAAAATAGGGAGCTGTCATATTAAAGTCAATTGCAGACCCAACCGGAAGAGGTGAACTTGACCTTACATGGACTTGACCCTGCACATGGATACTACTCTACTATTTGAGCAAGAGGAAGAGATGCTTTCCTTATCCCCACTGGCAACAATTCAGCTAATAAAAGGCACCATACTTCAAACTCCCAGTTTACTCCAATGGACTTTTAGTTTGTAACAACCTTACTCCTTTCCTCCTTAAAAAAGCGTAACTCTCCTTTCCCCCCTAAACTTGCCTACAGTTTTGTCACAGCCTATTTGTCCCAGATTGCAATTCCCTTTGATCCCTGAATAAACCCATCCTGTGCTGGTAAAATAACTGGCAGTTATTAACTTCAAGATTAACCAAATCAAATCACAGACTTGAGGGAAAGAAACACAGATTCTAACTCTCATTGGAAGAAGTGGCAAAGGGCCTTTAAGGTAAGAGACTGCTAGGATCATTTTTTAAACAACGTACCATGTAAATCTACAGAAAAAAATGAGCAAATGACAACAGCGGGCATTCCTCAGCAGAGGGAAAAAAAAGTAACAATAAAAAGAGATGCTTAGTCTCCTCAGCCTAATGATCAATCAGAGCAAAATAAGACCACAATAAGATTCCATTTCATACTCATCAAATTGCTAAAAAAAAAAAAAAAAAAAAAAAAAATCTGATAATACCAAATATGAGAGACGTTTTCCATTATTGAGCTCGCTTATTCTTTGGTAATGAGAGTGTTAACTGATACAACTTTATGGTTAATAATAATACAGAATTATCTTGTAAAGTTGAGCACCCCCATACCCTATGGCCTAACAATTGTACTTTTATATGAATGACACAATCTTGCTGCAATGAACCAGAAGACATGTATAAAAATGCTTATAGTAGTATCATTTGTAACAATGAAGCCTAGAAACAGACTCAATGCCCACAGTTGGAAAAGTGAATAAATGGAATTTTGATATCTTCACACTATGGAATATGACTTCACAGGGAAAATGAATATTTGATATAACAACATGAATGAATCATGGAAACATGATGGTGAGTGAAAAGAACAAATCCAGGTAGGCTACATAGAACATGATACCTTCTTAATATAATCCCAGAGCACACAAAAAGTAATACACTGATACGGATTTATACATGCATACACAGGTATATGTCACTATATATAGTGATAAAATATGTGAATATCAAGCAAGATGCAGTTATAAGAGAGATGTGGACAGGATATGGGAGGATCATACAAGTAAGTATGTGTCATTCACAAATATTTCAGGACTTGAGAAATAGATTCATAATTCTTTAACATTATTTTTTTTGAAGTTGTACTATTCTCTCTAAATTGTGCTGCATTACTTAGGAAAATTAGAATGTGAATGTGAATGTGCATTCACATGCAATTAGATTTTATGTAATTATGCATTTCCCTTTTTTCTCTTAACCTTTTTCTTCCTCGCCTGATTAAAATTACTTTTCTCCTTGTATTATCTCTTGCTACATAACAAATTACTCCCAAATTTAGCTACTCAAAACAATAAGCGTTTATTTTATCATATTGTTTCTTAGGGTTAAGAATCTGACAGAGCTTTAGTTAGATAATTCTGACTCAGGATCTTATGAAGTTACACTCTGCTATAGGCTGACACTACAATTATCTGATGACTTGGCTGGTTAACCTATTTCCACATTCACTCATATGACTATAGGCAGAAGATGCAGTTTTTCCTCAGGGGATGCCTCAGTTTTCCTCAATGTAGACGTTTCCATAGGGCTGCTCATAATACGGCAGCTGGCTTCCCCTAGAGCACACTTGGTCCCAGAAAGAAAGCAACCGAAACAATAAAGTAACCTCAATGATGAGTGCTGGATGCTATATTATATGTTGGCAAGTTGAATTTAAATTAAATTTAAAAAATAAAAAATAAAGTGATCTCAAGAGTGACATACATACCATCATTTCTGATGAAATTTTGGAATATAGGTGAGGTTTGGTGGGGTGAGGTCTGGAGCTGACAACCAAGACAGAATTCTCGAGACATCTTTGGTACAAAATGGTGGTTTTATTAAAGCACAGGGACAGGACCATTGACAGGAAGAGCTGCTGCCCCTGGCCTGTGAGGTCATAGCTGACTATATGACTGGGATTTGGGAGGGGTTTGGGGATAGCCTGGGGATATACCTGGGATTTGGGAGGGGTTTGGGGATAGCCTACTCTCCAAGGAATTTTGGAAGCAAGGTTTCCAGGACCTTGAGGGGGCCATCTATTGTTGGGAAAAGGTCACTTATTACCGTCTAATAAAACCTGAGTCATGAGACCCTTCAGATGTATATTGGTGGGCCATGTACTTGGGGGATGATTGCCAACATGTATCTTGGGGGGTAGAGATAAAGGAAATTTCTAAAGGAATTTTTATATGTTAAAGTAGACTTACAGGTTCCTGCGGGTTGGGCTAAGATTGCCTTTTTTGCTTAGCAAAACTGCCTCGATGTTAGCAAAGTATGAACATCGAGGCAGTTGAGTCCATAGAGGAATGTTACTCTGCCTGTTTCAAGGACTTGTCACTGTGCTTTGTCCTCAGCTAGTCCTCTGTTCCCCTATCAATTTCTGCCATATTCTACTTGTCACATGAGCCAAAATTCTGTAACAGGGGAAAGGACTCCAGGGTGTGAATACCAGGAGGCAGGGATGTTTGGAAGCCATCTTGTAGGCTATTACACTCAGAAGCTAAAAGTAAAAATACATTAATAGTACAACTACATAAAGAGAAATGTGAATAATATATTTTTCAATATAAGTTTGCATTCTAAAACACTGGCATCATTAAATGTATGCACTTTTGTAATCCTCATAAATTCCTTTAAAATTTCTAAAGTAATTTCTTTACAGTTTTGAATTTCTTCCTAATTAAATCCACTTTTCACTTACCAGCTTGTAAGAAAAATTCACTCACTATTTGTATTTATTGCTTTATAAGGAAAATTCCTATATTTGTAATTGTTTTGATGAAGTTTTGGAATATAGGTTAGGTCTGGAGCCTACGACCAAGAAAGAATTCTTGAGACATCTTTGGTGCAAAGTGGTGGTTTTATTAAAGCCCCGGGACAGGACCATGGGCAGGAAGAGCTGCTTCCCTGAGCCTGTGAGGGGTGGCTGATTGTGTACCTGCAGAGTTGGGAGAGTAAAGAAAAGGGAGATTTCAAAAGGATTTTCATATGCTAAGGAGGGCCTACAAGACTGGAGGCCTTGCCATTGTCAAGTTAAAGATTGCTTTTCCCTCTAGTAAAGCATAACACTAAGACAACTGGAAGCTTCCTGAGGAATGCCACACATATTCCCCTCTGGGCGGCGGTTATTTGTGGTATATCAGCTGTGCTTAGTCCTCAGCTAGCCCTGTTCTCCATCATTATTGCTTTCAGAGAAAAATTTGTGATCTTTCACATTTGAGTTAAATATTTTTTATAAACTATGTGAAGAAATCCCTCTCATATTCATTTTTCGAATCCCTTCTCCAGTTAAATCAATTTATACCTTCACCTGTGAGTATGTAAATAATCATGTTGGGGACTTTATTTACTGACTGAAATATATGCTGACAAAAATATATTCTCATGTTATTCTCAAATTGTCTTACTCATGTAAAAGAATGTGTTACAATCCCTCCTCTAAATTTAGATATCTATGTATTTTTAAAATCATTTTTTCCCTCTAAAATATTGTTTGGATATTGGGGGTTTATAGTGTCCAGTGTATCACATCAATGGGAGGCATTCATTTGGTGCAGACTCTGTGTTCCTTGCCATCATTCATTGAAACACGTACCACCCTAGTACTTAAAAAATATATATACACAAATGCAATGAAAATCTAGGTTTATTCATACATTTGGTATTTCATGGACAACTAATGACCACAGTTAGGTTTATACAGCTAGACAATGTTATAAGATTTCATATTTAAAAACATAATTATAATGTGCAAATCACAGAATGATAAAGTTACTTCTAATTTTTTAAGTGTCTATGTTTTCAGAATATTTCGTGTATAATAGGAGAGATTTTCCAATTCAACTCTGACATGTTGTTATTTTATGCCAAGAGTCAGTCTCCATCCAAAAAGATTTTGCTATTATTTTCACATAATTATACTGACACTGATTCATGTATTTGCACTATTTTTGATGCATTTGTGTCTTAAAATCTAAATTGACATTAGGAATTATATTTTACAATAAGAAATGCTTTCTCATGGTAGATAGTACTCCTCTAGTACTTTCTAATCCTCCAAAGATACGCCGTATGTGACTATATAAGTTATTAATACAAGTTTTGATAGTTTCTGTTCTGACTACAAAGACCCATTACAGTCAGCATTTTTGAAATACAGTGTTCGTATATTATCTGAAGGAACCTCTGTATAGAAATGTTACAGAAATAGCTCTGACTGATAATTTTGATGTGATATTTTGTTTCTGAGGATATTTTCACCAATTTTAGGAGTTTTTCTTTTTTTCATAAGTTGTATGTGCCTGGCAGCTTTTCTACTCAATAATACATGAAAACCTTTTTGATAGATTACTAGTTAATTCAATGTGGTTTCATAGATTTTTTAAAGCTGAGACTCTGGATCATTTTTCAGTTCTTCATATTTAATTCTATTATTGTCTTTTTCTCAGTAAATTTACAGAGAAAATATAATGCATTGAGTAAAATTCTGAAAGCATTTGGATGGTTAGGCATTTTAATTATGAAGCTTCTCATTTCATGTCTTTGTTTGCCATAAAAGCAGATAGTTATTGAGGCAGTTATAGCTACCTGAACATAAAGAACCTAGGCTATTTCGAATGCTCATGCCAACACCATGCATATATCTGAAATTCAGATGTAGTATTCTATCTGCAATTATGTTTGATTGGTTTTATTTGTCATTTGCAGGCAGTCCCTAATGAATCACTAAAAAATAGTCCATCAATTCCTCAGTATAAAATGATCCATTATTATAGAATATAATAAGTCTAAAAACATAGTCCCAACAAATGATTACCTTGCAAAGTAAAAGTGTCCCATCTCCTCAGAGAGCACAATAACTCAAGGCTGGAAATATAGTTTTGCTCCATGGCTGAATGGATCGAGCACATTTTAGCATACTGTCTAAACACATGAATAACAGGACAGAAAAAAATGCAATAAAAATTTATGAAGTACAGTATGTTCTTTTATTGTTAGACTAATTTTCCAATTGTAAAGAAATGTGACTGTCTTATAAGAGTTATTTCTCCCTATAATTTCTACTGTTTAATTGATTGTATAATTGATACTGCTTAAAGAGCATATAGCAGTCAGTAATCTTTTTAATAATGGAATGACACAAAAATGTAATCTAAGGGCATAAAAATAATGGATAAATTGACACAGATTTTAATGGGAATTTCTCATAAAAACCTTTAGTGATTATTCTTTTGAAATTGAGGGAACATTTTTCCTTTTAACAAGAGTCATGACTAAAATTGAATGTAGATACTAGAAAAGATACAGAACTTGAATACTGCAATGTATAGAAAATCCTAAAAGTTGAAACTTTGGAGTCAGTAACATGTTGATTCAAACTTAGGCAATATGCAGGCTTTATTACTTTTGAAAGTTCTTTGAAGGGTATTTTATCTAGACAGATATGCTTGGTATTGCACTTAAACTCTGTTCTCAATGAGATTATGGATGAATAGATCTTTTAATCCAGGGCTGCCACTTATTATAAGTATTATTACTTAACCTTTCTGTGTCTCAGTTTCCTCCCCTGCAAACTGGAGTAATTAAAATGTTGGATTATAGTACTATTATAAAAATTTCAGAGTTATAAATGTAAAGTTGTTTTAAAAAGTGTAGACTAATAATATGCACTTAATTAATGTCATCTATTCATATTAGAATCATAATACCATACATTCCTTTCAGGCCTTTTATACTGAGGTAAGAAACTTTTTTTTTTTTTTTTTTGTATAGGATAAATGTGTTCATCATAGAAAGTTCTTGTTTAGGAAGTATAAAGAGTGATATTGTTTTCACATCAATCTTCTTTTTCCAAAGGCATGATACCATCATAACATTCAAGGAGAAACACTTTATTAAATGTTTTGCTGGTGGACCTGTTCTTTACTAACTGACATTTTCATCAATCCTCCATACCAGTGGCTAGAACATACCTTAAGTATCAGTTCATCTCTGCTTACGAGAACAAAAGTCGTTCCATTACAATGGTTTTTTTTTTTTTTAATATATCTAGTGTATTGAGAAGAATATCTCACTAAAAATTGATGAAGTCATTCTCATGGCATTCCAATAAATCTGTCTTTCTATCATGTGTAGTCTAAATATTCAGGGTGGCAGTGAGTAAGCGGGCCAGCCAGCACTGTCTGACTTTGGATTGTAGTTCTACTGTTTACTTGCTGTGTGAACTTGACAAATACTCAAAATTTGAGTTTTCTTATATGTAAAATGGAAATTAAAATAGTATTGGCTTCAGAGAATATTTGTAAGGACTAAATGAGCTAATATATTTGAAAATGTTTAACACTATACCAGGTCCAGAGAACACATTCTATCACCCTCATTGTTTTGTAATTGGTGGTGGCAATGATGCTGTTACTAAATTTGGCAATTTTCTTTTGTCCCATGTAGTTTTGACTCTAGGGGTGTCTCTGTGGCTCAGTAGGTTAAGGGTCTGACCCTTGATTTTGGCTCAGGTCATGATCTCAGGATCATGAGATTGAGCCCCGCCTCTGGCTCTGGGCTCATCAGAGAGTCAGCCTGAGAATCTGTGGAACTCTTATATGCGTATAAAACTATTCTATACATTCCATCCAATCATGTGACTTTAAAGAGCACCTGAAGTAAACATTTCAAATTTCAACTCCATCTCCGATTTAGCCTCTGAAAATTTAGATTCTTATCTAAAACTAAAATATTCAGTATTCTCATTTAAAACAGTAACATACAGGTTGACATTCACATGAACTCCTCACGTTCCCACAAACTTATTCCATATTCATTCATTTTCATCTCATTAATGATGCTCCACTCTTCACTCTATGGGGGTACCTTCCTGAATGCTTCCTTCATGACCATAGTTAGTCTTTCAGGAAAATATGTTTACTGTATTTTTTAAGAAGCAAAAATCTTGAATCTGACCATTTTTACCAACTTTAACTGTTTCATTTTTCAAATACGTCAGTAGTTTTCTAACCAGCACTTTCCAGGTCCAATGCTTTAGAATCCATTCTCAACACAGCAACACACTTTGAAAATGTAATTGAGATCACATGGTATCCCTTTGCTTCAATGATCTAATGGCTCTCCAGTTTACAGAATAAAAGCCAAAGTTGTGTTAATGCCCCATGAGGACCTACAAAGTCTTACCCCTGTTATACCTCTGACTTTATCTCTTATTATGCTATTCATCTGCTCCAGCTAAAGAAATCTTACTCTTCCTTGAACATGAGCAGCACATTTTCACCTCAGGGCTTTGCAATGTTTCTTCTTTCTAGAATGCTTTTTTCCTAAAATATTTGTGAGGCATTGAGCCTTGCCCAGTCGGTCTTATAAATCTTGCTCAAATGTCACTTTCTCAATGAGTCATACTTGGCAACTTTACTTAAAATTTTAACTTGTCTTCTTACTTATCACCATTATCTGTCCTATTTTACCCCACAACACTTAGCTTCTTAAATACTATTTAATTAACCTATTTGAATTTCTTCCTCAACTAACATACACACTTCATGCATTCAAAAATTTTTGTCTGTTTTATTCTCCATTATATCCTTGATATACCAGATCCCTTAGTACAAAGTAGGTGCTCAGTAAATATTTGGCACATGAGAGAAGAAAATACAAGCTTTATAATTTAGGTGGCTAGTACAAAAGAACAACAGATGATGATATAGCTTACAATGGAATAAGCTACTAATTAAATAAATCAAGTACATAGAAATCCATTTGTATTTATTTTAATAAATGCATAACATAAAGTATAAGTAAAAGGGAAAACCATTAAAAAAGTAAATGCAATATTCAATATTTCTTAAGATTATAAACACAACTTCTTTTCTATGTAGGTAAACTAATAAATTGATTCTCAGAAATTTTAAAAACAAATACAGAAACGTCCTTCCTAGCATTAAGCCAAAACTATCTTCTGATTCTTCTTTCTGATTAGCATTCCTCCATGAAGTCTTATTACCAACAAAAACCAGCTCTAAACTTACAACTTCTTTTCACTAGCTTTTTTTTTTTTTTTTCATTTCTATTACTTCTTTTTCCCCTTTCATTAGCTTAGTACCTGTTTATTCTTTTGCTGTTCTTTGTTATCCTGGAGCTTGTAATGTGTTTTATCTGCTCACACTATCTAATAAAAATTATATTGCTCATCTTATCCAAAATGAAGCTAGAACCTTAGAACACTTTAATGCCATATACACTATGTATTTTTCTAATTTTGGTTACACATTTTAAATCTGTATATCCTATAACCCACAGGACATAATTGTTTTGTGCTGTTGCGGTTAATATTCAGTCAATTTTAAACTGAATTTCAGTTTTCAGTTATCTTTATCCTTACAATTGTCATTTCCTTTGTTCTTTGTTACTGTCATCCTTTTTATGTTCCCTCTTGGGCCATTTTGCTCCTGCCTCTTTGAGACTTTTATTCGCTGGAACATTAATTAGTCCTCTGCCTTTGAGTCTTCAGGAGCTCTTGGCTTCCTTCACATCAGTCATTTTATATTATCTTTTTTTTTTTTTTTCTTTTCCTGCTTGTTACTAAGCTATGCAGGGCTGGTCTGCTTTCTGCTATTCCATTCCACCTTGCTTTTCATACATTTTTTACAGCAGAACTTCAAGGGAGGTAATATCAATATGTGTGTTGTACAGTCATGAACGTAGTTTCCTCTGAGACTAATCAAGTTTCCTAAAATCACTTGGCCCATAAGTTCTACAGTCAAAACTCAATGCAGGCCTGTATGAACTCAATTCTCACACTGTTTTTTTACTGTAAAGACATAGTCAAAGGCTACGTGAAGATTCTAATTACTAACATGAATTATCAACATGAATTTAAAGAGAACTTACTCTATTCCAGGTATAATGTTACATGTTGGTGTGATCAGTGGACATAAGGTATGGAGAGGGTATAAAGATGAGTATACCTCTCATAATTTCAAAGATCAGAGAAAACACAAATATAAAGAATTATCAAGAAATACCTGTACTATACTATGGGCATAATGGGGACACATTTAGAATCCCAGACTTTATATAAAGTTTATTTTAAGGTGAAAATATTTGAAATTTAACAGACACCTGGCGGAGGGTTCCACAGTGAGGGAAGGAAGCCTTCTTGGAGTTTCCTCTGTCTACCTAAAGCATAAGAAGTGGGTTTGGGAGGGATTTCATATTTCATAGAAGAAATTAAAAGTTTTAAAGGGGCTACCAAGGTAAGGAATGGGCAGCAGATGGTGGAAATATCACTGACTTTATCCTGTACATGGTGAGGAACTGTTGCTTCTCTGGGCCATAGGCAGTGATGTAGTAGGGCCTGCATAATGTTAGAAAGGAAATGGTTAAGAGGGAAAACCTGAACTGCTCTGATGGGGTAGAAGGTAACATAGACAGAGATATTTAATAGTTTCAGCCTTTAAATATCTATGTTTCTGCCTAACGAGGGATGCTTTTCCAAAAAATTGGGCAGAATATAAATCTCCCTGTTACTGCAAATTGGCAACATTACAGGCAAAAGGCAGAATGTTCTCAAATTAGAGGAAGAACAAAATGTAAACCCAGGTCAGTCTTTCCCAGGTTAAAAAGCAGAAGCAGTATTCAAAGAGCTTATTGGAAGAAACAAGTCTCATTAGCAACAAAGTGGTGACACTATATTTAAAGTTGACTTTAAACAAATGCCCGCAGATTATGAATAGCTTGCAAATAGCACTAAAACCCTGACAAAAATCAAAACCACACTATCACACAAATTGCTCCATCTCTCTCTCTCTCTCGCTACACTGTTAACTCCCAGAACAGAAATTGTATTATTGTTTATTTCATTGCTCCAGTGGAACACTTAAGGTGCTAGTAATTATGTGTTGAATGATTTACCGATTGAAATACAGAAAGAAAAAGGAAACATGGAATGTAAAATTTAATTAAAACTTGGAAGTAAAGGAATTTCAAACTATCCCAGAAAATATACTCTGCTCTCTGTTTAACCTAAGGAGTTTCTCTAGTTCTTTGTTAAGAGAAGCTCGAGATTGATATTTCAACCCACCTGTAAATCCTTCATATATATAATCTCATTAAATGTGTGGTAAGATGTAACTAATTTTCCTTCCAGTTTGCTCATTCTGTTATGCTCATTATTTTCTCTTTTTATCTCCAAGTCCCGAGATAAAGAATTCCTAGCATTTTTTTTCTACATAGCTCTCTAGACTAATATTATGCATGCTATTATAATCAAATACTGAGTGCCAAATACTGGATTCCATGAGAAAAGAAATATCACCTACTGAATGAGGCTCTAATAAGGCTAATTTCTGTTTGTATGTGTTACAAATTGTTACTACAACAGTATTTAAAAATTAATAAAAGTAATCACAGATGAAGTATTTAAAATGTTTAGTCTGTTCATTCAATTCAATATTATTTCAAATATCAAAACGGTTCTAATTTCTTGTGTCTATTTTAGATTCATACTGATTTCTACAGCAGTTGTATTCATTCCAAGTGTTCTTTGTGACATAGGAATAAAATAATGCCTTCAATTCTACGATAAAAGCAAATTCCCATCTCTATCAATTTGGTTGAGTAATAACATCCTCATTCATAGTTTCATAACTTTTTAGTTATAATCTCAAACTAACACAGAAAACTGCCACAGTAGTTCAAAGAACTCCCATAGAATCTTTATGTGGTTTGACAAAATATTTGTTTGCCCCATTTGCTTATTACCCCCCTCTCTGTGTAAGAGATGTATATAAATATAGTAACTTTTCTGAATCAGTTGAAAGAAAGTGTAGAATTATGTTCCTTAGATCTAAATATTTTATTATATGCTTCCTAAAGAAAAGGGTATACTCTAGTACAATTTTCAAAATCAGAATATTTAATACAGATGCAATACTGTCATCTAATCCACAGTTCCTATTCAGATTCCAGCAGTTGTTCTAATAATATTCTTTCTCATTACTTTTTCTTGGTTTGGGATCTAGTCCAGTATCATAAATCACATTCCATTGTCTTCTGTATTTTGATCCAGAACATTTCCTTAAACTTTTTTTGTCTGCTTTGACTTTGGCATTTTTGAAGAGCACAGATAAATTCTTTTTTAGATATCCTTAAGTTTGTAGTTTTGCATTTATTTTGGTGAGAATACTACAAAAATGCTGATTGTTCTCAGAACACCCATGAAGTTAATTTGTCTGATACACAAACAAGAATTTCATGGCTTGTTTAAGGTAATCTATCCACTATCCTTACTATAAAATTATTTTTTATAATTAATAACTAATTTTATTTACCAAATTTTGATATGCTAGGTTTATCATTTATTGATTTTTTGATTGCCAATTCTTAATATTTTAGATGATCTTCTTCTGTAAGAAGCTTTCTTTTTTTATTCATTTCCTTCCTTACTTCCTTGCCTCCTCCCTCCCTCTCTTTCTTCTTTCCTTCCTCTCTTCCTTCCCTCCCTTCCTTTATTCCTTCATTCATTAATGTCAATATGAATTTAGATTATTATCCATTAATATCTGGACAGTTGTTGCCCATTCAAACTTTTTCCTTTGTTCTTTACATATATCCCAATCATCCTTTGAATCTTTTTTTCATTTTAAGTGAAAAAAAAAAAATCCAGGATCAATGTGTACTTCCTCTGTCCCAGACCTGAAACCAACTTCTTCATTAAAAAGCCAGATCCTAAAAAAAAAAGAAAAGAAAAGAAAAAGAAAAAAAGCCAGATGTTTTTAGTAAAGAATATATATTACCTTCTTTTATTTTTAAAGTTTTACTTATTTGCTGTTACTTTCTATATCTCAAAAAAACATTGGACGTTAAAGAAAATGTTGAACACAAATTTCACATTTTTAAATCTGTGATTATAAAAGGTAAGATCATGAACAATTAAAATAAACAAAGGTAAGTTCTGTTGGATATATATAAAATATCATTTTAATTGTCACAAATTCTGCTGAAAGCAAAGTTTTGAAAATATAGGTTAATTTCTTCAGTATGGGCCCAACCATACTAATTACATACTGTCTTTGTATTAAGCGTGTGCTATTTTAAACACGACTATTAGGCTTTCTAGGCACAAGTTAGACTCGGTTCTCCAGGTAAGCAAACCTAGAGGAAGATCTTCAGTTTCCTTGACACGTTTTTCAATTAACATTTACCCTTTGGATCAGCTTGCTTCTCCCCAAGGTAATGCCAGGGGCAGCTAAATGATGAACTTGCTTTCCCAGATTCCCTCAATAGCACTGAACTATTTTAATTGTTGATCCATGTGGAGAGATGATTGATGTGAAAAAGAAACCAGAGTTGCTCACTATCACACTTTATAAAATTCCCTTCCGTTTATCATTCACTATACAAAAGCCCTCAAGATTAGTTTTGTTTAAAGATTATTTGCATTTAAATTGTGAGGATATAGTAGAGTACTTGTATTTATGACTGAGGTTAAAACCGAAAGTCATCAGTGGTTTAATCTTTTAAAACAGTATTCCCTAATGCAACCCAAAGCATTGAATATGTTACAATATTGAGAGGATATTTTTCAATTGAGGGGATACTGGGGAGTCAACAATGTAAAAGAGAAAAAAGTATCTTTATTTTCTGCTAGGTTGGAGCCAAAAATATATTCCAGTAGAATAATAGTCCTTGATGTGAGCTACTCTTTAAAAACAAAAATGAAGCTTTATTTTCTGAAATTACAATTGTATAAGCCAATTTTTTCTCAAGTATCATGCAGAGTTAATTGACTTCCAGTAACCTAAATTATGTTGTTACCTTACAGTTCAATTTAAAATTGTTAAGCAGAGACATTTAGAAATGCTAGAATGAAAACATTAGGCATAAAATAGACTGTAATGTAACATTACAGCAGTTCTAAGTATATTGTACACAATGCAGGTTATAGCTGTGAGTGTAAAATGCAATTATCTATATTCTTCCATTCATTTCAAAGAGTTCATGGGGTCATTCATATCGAGTAAACAATCACACTTCCTAGATTTTACCAGTTAGGATAACTTATTTGGAATTAACTCTCAAAAGGCTTTCACTTTAACAGTTTTTAGATAACTATTAAATAGCCTATATTTAGTTCTTAAAAAATGACTACTTTTATGTTAATTTTTTTTCTTTGAAATTTATAAGTCAAAGGATCTTGTTTTATATTTTAAAAATATTTAACAAACAAAACTATTTGGTTAAGGCCTAACATGGCCTGAAGGTTAAGACTGTGTGTGTGTGTGTGTGTGTTTATATATATATATACATATATATATATATATATATATATATATAGTGGATTTACTTAAGGAGAAAAATGATATTTACTTCGCATGGTTCACACTAGCTTATTCATCTTTAGGTGAAACCTCTATATCTAAAATCTAATAATTTGATTTTATAATCATATATTTGGCCTATCATGTTTGATAGGTTCTTCTTAAGAATGATATATTTTACTACATTATGTATACTAATTATTAGAGGTGGAACTGAAAGTTCTATTCTTCTTTATACCTTAAGAGAGAAGACCTATGGAAAGGATCCATGTGATTCAAACTAGTTTGTCAGCATCTGTGATTTGTTAAATATAATCAAAATATTAAGAAAATAACCATTTCTCCACATTACTTTACCTTCATGGTATTCACAGTTACATATTTATTAAAACTCTTACCAAGTATTCACAACTTTAAGAATAAATGCATAGTCTTTAGAACAAAAAGAGAAATGATGATATGTAAAATTTTTAAAAAGATGCTTGTAGGTTATACACCATATGTACTATATCCTGTGAGGGTGAAGTATAAAGCCAATGCAAAAATATAAATAAAAAGCATTTTGTAAAATAAAAGAGAAGGCCAAAATGACACAAAGTTGATATTATTCCTCACTGGCCACAGTGTTCACAAGAATTCATTACTTCTCAATGTTCCTAGATGTAAGGAAAATAGTTTACAGGATTATGGTACATTTAGATCTTTCAGCAACTCCTTTCTTTGATTCAAATATATGCACCATGTATTTATTCCCTGACATTAATCAGAGAAAAATTATTTTGGAAAAAAGGAAGCTTCTAAATACTGGGCAAATTAACTCTATGTGTTTATATCTTCTCTCTTTTTTTTTTTTATAGTGTTGACCCAGAATATATTATTGGAACAGAATTATAATTATTTCCAGTGCTTGATCTAACAAGCCAAATATCCTAAGAGGAGTAAAATTTTGAATTTCAATGTCACAGCAGATTGTGGTGTTCTATTAATATTGTTCTCTAATGCTGTTTCATCGCAAAAGTAGAAACTCTCCCTTGTCTTTGTCTTTGTGTTATCTTGGCATTGGTGAATTTTCCTAGGTATTTCCTAGGTATTTCCTAGGTGGTATTTTCCTGGTTCTTGGTATGACAAGTTATTTCTTTTGTATCCTAGGCACTTTGAATATTTTGCTATGACACAATGTATTTCCTTGCAATCTTCTGTTTTATCAGGCCTCCTGTAACACTATGCCTGTAGGGGAAGGAGGCAATGTCTCATTACTACATGTTTGGGTAGAAGTTGAGGTTCCTCACCTGGCTTCTTGACATCCCAAAGGATGCCAGGTCGGGTGAAATTCAGGTTCCCCATTAACTTCTGCTGACCTTATTATCAGAGTCTTTGTAAGAAACAATAAAGATCTACATTTAGGGAGCAGCTTTTGGGAATGATAATCAAGGGAGAGTTGTAAGAACACTGGAGTTCAAGGAACACTGGAGAGGGTAAGGGAAAAGGAATAAAAAATGGCATCCAGATTCGTGTTTTGTG
Source organism: Vulpes lagopus (assembly GCF_018345385.1). Classification (NCBI taxonomy): domain Eukaryota; kingdom Metazoa; phylum Chordata; class Mammalia; order Carnivora; family Canidae; genus Vulpes; species Vulpes lagopus. The sequence goes on from NC_054834.1 coordinate 40,652,820, forward strand.
AATCAGAGATTAGTGACATTATATCAAAGAACACAGTTTTTGTCATATTTACTACTTAGCAAAACTATTATATAAAGTAATATTCTAAATATTATAAGATACTTTATTAAAGATACTTTAATAATGTTTAATTACCCACCATTAGCACATATGAAAGTTTTTATTTATTCAAATTATTAATGTCTTTTTCACCTGGTAAGACAAAAGCAGGTACACCTGCATTAATCTTTTGCTTTGCATGTTCTATACATGTCCCAAAATAGTCTGTACAAATCGGGAAAAAAGATTTACCCAAAATCAACTTGAAATGTATCACATTCAGTTTCAAATATCTTCAGTGATTCATTATCTTGTATGTATGTATGTATTTAGTTTTTAAAGACTTTGTTTATTTGAGAGAAACAGAGGGAGCATGAGCAGTGGGGAAAGGCAAAGGGGGAGGGAGAATAAGACTTCCCGCTGAGCAGGGAAGCTGTCAGGCCCTATACCAAGACCCTGAGATCTTTACCTGAGCAGAAGGCAGATGTTTAACCAACTGAGCCACTCAGGTGCCCTATCATCTTGTATTTATATGAACTACATATTTTGTTATTTAATACACTACATCCAAAAAATACAGGATAGCAAATGACTACTTTTTTTTTGCCCACCAACTTAATAGCCTTTATGGAAACTATATATAATCAATCATATCACATCATTATTGGTAGGAATATTTTCTCAGTTCAAGATCTTTAATTGGATTGTACTTATCTCTAAAATCTTATCTTCGTTGTCTATTGTTATTGAAATCCTACTTGTTGAAAACTGTGGGAGAGGGAAGTAAATATATTTAATTCCACAAATGCTTCCATGTATCAAAATAAATCTCAGATTTAATAATTAATTAAAATTAATTTGTAATTAAAATATAGGAAAAATATCATGAGGCATAAAATTGGAATATAGATGCGTAAGGGTGAATACACAAAATATAAAATGTAAGTTACATCTAAAACAATAAGCATAGTAAAAGGACAAAAATAAAAAATATAAAGTTTTACAACGTAGCGTTGATAAAAAAAAAAAAACTTGGCAATAAATAAAATTACCTAATTAAAATTTGGAAGACTATATAAATACAGAATTTCAAGGAATTTCTCTTAGAGATAATGCATTTATTTTTAAAAAATCTTTACCATCATTCAGAGTATGTTAAATTCTTTGATTTGGAATTATTCTTTAGACCCACCCAAACATTATTTTAAATCTCATAATGCTAGCATATGGTTATCTTTTGGTAGTGAGCTTGGTTTTCTGAAACCATGCAAGAAGACTGTCCCTGGGGATGCCAGGGTGGCTCTGCAGTTGAGCATCTGCCTTTGGCTCAAGGAGTGATCCAGGGGTCCTGGAATCGAGTCCCCCATCAAGCTCACTGCAAGGAGCCTGCTTCTCCCTCTGTCTGTGTCTCTGCCTCTCTCTCTCTCTCTCTCTCTGTCTCTCACGAATAAATAAATAAAAATCTTAAAAAAAAAAGACTGGCCCTGGAAATAAATAGACAAAGATAAAGGTTATTGAGAAAATAAACAAGAATATCATCTATTTTCAAGAAAGCTGTGCTTTCACTGAGATAGTCACATGCTGTTAAGTTAGTAGAAAAGGAAAACATGTATCCAATATATTCAGCTCATCCTGTGGATGGAGTGAGGGATAAATAACTATTAAGAAGTCAAAACTTAAAAAAAAAAAAAAAAAAAAGAAGTCAAAACTTGAGCTGAATCGAACAGTTTGAGGTAGTTGACTAGACAAAAGTTGAAGCAGAGTTCTTGTCAGAAATAATGTAGGAAAACATGGAAGGCTTCAAAGCTGATGTACTTTCAAAGGAATTGTTTGTAGCTTATTCTGTCTATAAAAGGTAAGTGGCAGAAATATACAGAAGCAAGCAAGTGATAATATGAAGGACTAAGGGATGCAATCTTACCTTGAGCGGTGAGGAACAGATGATGGATTTTAAATAGGAGGTTATCTGCATTTTAGGACCCTTTGGAGAATATATTGAAGAAATGTATGCAAGCAAGTCTGGTTGCTTATTGAAAAAGTTCTTCATACACAGTCACTATCCCCCAATATATTTATATACTATTTGATGTCAAACTCTCATCATAGATTCTTACCTATACTTTATATCCTTTTATAAAAAGAAAAATTTTATAAAATCTGCACCTACTGGATTTTGTTTATATCCCCAAATTTTTGAAATTAACAATAGAAGTTTTATTTTGAAAATAGACACATTATACTATTGATAGAAAAATGGTATGCTTTCAAAATCTATGTGATATTAAGAAATTTGCTATTTCAGTTCATATTAGCCTGGCCACTGACTAATATTTGGAATGACAAATTTTAAAGAGAATTTTATTTTTTTCCAATTGCTATAATACAATTATATGTCTGTTTCCTTAAGGATATTGCAGAGTTATATATTCATTGTAACAGCAGCAAACTATTACAAACAGAATAATAATTGTATATAGTCTCTGAAAGTGTTTCGATTATTTAAAAAAATTAGAAATGAATGATTTTTGTACCTTTCCTCAAAAGCATTTATGAATATATTTCTCTATCAGAATAGACTGAGAAAAAATGTAACTCTCTTTCTTTTTATTAAAATGTTTCAGATGCATTATTTTACCTAAATAGTACATTCCATTTATTTTGTTTCAAATATCAGTAAATGTTACATTATTAAGAATCTTTAATAAAATTATAACTCCTGATTTTTTTAAGAGACTCTAGAAAGATCACCTCAGGAATTAGAGTTAACATGACAGTTGCAAAATCTTTGGGAAAATATTCCAACTTTTACACAACTTTAGATTTAGTATATAGTCACTACAAATATGTATACATACTTATTCCTTTTCATATAATAAGATTTAATACACATTAGGAATTGTAAAGAGGATAAAATTGGAATATTAGAGATTTTGTTATTTGGTAATTTATTCGTTTCTTCCTTTTTATTTATATTAATTTTTCAGGTACTTCTGCACACTATAAATACTGTAAGAAATTATGTTGCCAGGTACAACAAAAATATTCCTCCAAAAATCACTTCCACCTCTCTAAAAAACATTAAACATTTTTTTTACAAATATTTACCCTTTCAAAATCTTTCTTTTCATCTATGAGATAAAGTATAAAAATATAGTTAAGGATGAGTAGAGGCATGATCAGTTTCTCTGAGCACATGCTCTGATTATTTTAAATAATATGATGACATGGTGATTGTTGATGTGTTTGTGTGAGAGAGCATGAAGAAAAGAAGAAGAAGAAGAAGAAGAAGAAGAAGAAGAAGAAGAAGAAGAAGAAGAAGAAGAAGAAGAAGAAGAAGAAGAAGAAGAAGAAGAAGAAGAAGAAGAAGAAGAAGAAGAAGAAGAAGAAGAAGAAGAAGAAGAAGAAGAAGACAGATAAGGAGGAGGATAAGTGTGATAAGGAAGAGAGAGAAGGAGGAGGAAGAGAAGGAAAAGAGGAGGATGAGGAGGAAGAGGAAGTCAGTTAGACACTTAGCCAAAAAGGGTCAGTCCCATGAAAGACTGTCCTCTACCAGCAGTCTCAGATGATTTGTTAGCTGATCACTTGTATGGCCCCTCATCTACCATCCAACACCTCAGATTCCATCCTTAACCTTACACACAGGTCGCTAAAACAGATCCTAGAAAAAGGAAGTTGTGGTAGTTTGAGTGCATGAAGACCCATTTTTTCCACATCATCTTTTTCACATCTACACCTTGGGGTTGTGCCCTCTCACTAATTCTGCACTTGACTTTGTGTCAATGCAGCAGTACAAAACTTGACCCAAACAGAGGCTTCAAACAATGCTTTTGCACTTATACCGCCTCTCTTGGAATATTGTCACTGCTATGAAGACATTTTAGCCTGCTTAAAGGATGTGAGCAGCAATTAGGGGAAGGGGAATCATCTACCTGATGCCTTTGGAAATCAGGCATAACCCATCAACTGAGCTGGATTAGCATAACTCAGCTAACCCTTCAACTGAGATGTGTGAGCAAACCCAGCCCAGTGGAGTAGCACTGTTTATTCAACACACACATTGATGATAAATAAGAAATGGTCATTGTTAAAAAAAAAAAAGAAAAGAAAAGAAATGGTCATTGTTTAAATGATTACCTTTTGCAGTGATTCATTACTGTCAATAGCTAACTCATACAGGAGTGATGGTTGAGGTGTCATATAAAGTGCTGATTTTCATGTACTAATTTAGCCTCTGGATCTCCAGACTTGGAAGTTGTGCCCAGGCACTTCCAGTCATTCTGAATGATAGATGTTGTGTGGCCCTGCCAATGCAGCAGTGCAGGAGCTGTTCACTTCCAAAAATTCTCTTAGCAGCAGCATTTGATTTTTATCCAAAAAAAAAAAAAAAGTTTATACAGAGAGGAGAGAGAAGACAAAGTAGTGGTGACCAGCAAAGAATAATTAGACTTCTCTAAATACAGCTACTTTCTTATAGACTTGATTTTGAAATTTGGAAATATTTACAGAAATACAAATCTAAGTTGAATTTTTAATAATTAATTGACAAAAATCAGAGGCAACCTGAAATAAGAAAAACTTTGTTAGGTCCCATTTTAATTGATTTTGTTTTTATTTATTTATTTTTAAACATTTTATTTATTTATTCATGAGAGACATGGAAAGAGAGGCAGAGACACGAGCAGAGGGAGAATAGACTCCATGCAAGGAGCCTGATGCAGGACTCAATCCCAGGACCCTAGGACCACAACCCGAGCCAAAGGCAGATGCTTAACCACTGAGCCAGCCAGGTGCCCCTTTAATTGATTTTAAACACAAAATTTGATTGAATATGCCTATAGATGATATAAATATATATAGAAATAAATTACATATTTCTAAATGTTATATATAAATATGACATTATTTATATATTAAAAATATATGTAATTCTTAAATATATTCAGTCATTATACAATGATAGCACTAAGGTATATTTTATTATTATTATTCCAAAACTGTTATGTAGGTAGTACTATAAAGCAAATGAGCTATATATTCATTGAGAACAGGAGTTTTGAGTAATGGAAAAGAAGACATGTACGTAAGATTCATAGAAAGAAAATTCATATAACCCAAAACAGAATTAGATATATTAGTATGCATTCATGATGCATTGTTTTCTCTTAAAATATGTGTTTTCTTTGTCTTTATCCTCCAAAAATGTCCTAAAGGAAGATGATACCTATACCATCAAAATTGTAAACTTGAAATACTATTTCCCATTAAGAAGAACTATATTTTTTTAAAGAAAATGTCAATGTTCTAGAACAATAGAGTACCAAGGGTGGACAGTGCAGGAAATTTGTTCTGGGGGCTAGCAAAAAATGGTACAATGTTAGTAGAGAATTAAAAACATTACTAAAGCCTAACTAAAACTTAATCTGATTTTTATCATTACCTTAAACTGATTCTCAAAAAATAGTATTCAAATATTCCTCACAGAGGTAAAGACAACTTTAACCATGATTTCCTCCTTTTGATATGCCATTGTCTAGAATTATATATTATTGAATCATAAAATAAATAACTTTTTTGTTAGGCTTCTTTTGCATGGCATGTTTGGAAGATTTACTCATGTTATTCTGTATGTCTTTAGTTCATTTCTTTTTATTGCTAAGTATATTTCTATTATTTCATAGGTCAAAAAATTATTTATCCATATTCCTGATGATAGACATTCAGGTTATTTCCGGTTTGAGACTATGATGAAATTGCTTTGAAAATTCTCATCTGAGTGTATTTTTTTACAAAATATCTTTTTTAAATTTATGATAAACTTTGAAAGAATTTTCCAAATTGGCTATTATTTTACACCTTGATCAGCAATTCTTTTTCCTTGCTTCTATTCAACATAGCCCTGGGAGTTCTCAGCCAGGCAACTGCACAAGTAAAAGAAAGTGATGCAAAAATATCTCAGTTCCATCACCCCCATCACCCTTGGAGTCAGATAAAACAGAAACATACATTTTTATACCATTTCTTACAATTTTAGAGTTAAGGCCTGAGAGCCAAGAAGTTTTGCTGACATTCCTTCCCTCTCTCACTTTCCCACTCTCTTCTGCTATGGTGGGCAGCCCAGATGGCTCAGTGGTTTAGCGCCATCTTTAGCCCAGGGTGAGATCCTGGAGACCTGGGATCAAGTCCCACTCCCTGGGATCAAGTCAGACTCCCTGCATGTAGCCTGCTTCTCCTTCTGCCTGTGTCTCTGCCTCTCTCTCTCTCTGTGTGTCTCTCACAAATAAATAAATAAAATCTTTAAAAAAATAAAAAATAAAAGCTACAATGGTATATTATTATTTCATATCACAGAGAAATAATGCTATTGATCTTTATCCAATCTTTCAATATGCCAGATTAGAGTACAAAATAATGAATTATTTCACTATTCAAAATCTTCATGTATTGTTAAATCAATGCCTCCATTTCAATATATATAGGATCTATTTTATAGTCAATTGTAAATAAAACAATTGAATTTGAAGTTAAATTCCTTTTTAGAAAAACATTTTATTTTTTAAATTTTTTTTTAAGTAATCTCTATCCCCAATGTGAGACTCAAACTCACAACCATGAGGTCAAGAGTGGCATGCTCTGAACCAGCCTGGTGCCCCATTAAGTGAAATTCTTTTAAACAGATAACCATTTTATAGATGGTAAGCACATAGAGAAAAATCTCTTGTAAATTTCCCAGACCAGTCCATATCTTTGGAAACATTTTTGGAAGTAAAGCATATATGTTGTTAAAATTGATCCATTAAAAACTTGATGAAGTAAAAAAAAATTGATAAAGTAAACTGAAAGTCAATATTTTTCCCACATTCAAAAATTAATGTCACATGCATACTATTTTGTATTTTTTATTCACACTTTACTCCATATTTAATAGGCAGTTTCTGAAGTAGTCGATTGTAAAAGGGAAAATACAGAATATCCCAACTTTACATTTCTTTTCCCCTCTAAAAGACCCAAGTAAGGTTAACTTGAAGTCATTCTGAATATTTTTATTTTTAGATTTCCAGCTATGTCTGACTCTAGCCTTTACTTTCTTCCCCTCTAAGTTTACTTCTTAACCAGAATCACAACTCAAATTGGTTCTTAAAACACTGAGCCAGATACCGAAATGTTATAGTGACACCAAAAAATATATGTACATATATAAATGTGGTTGTCAGAAATGGACTCTCAGGAAAAAAATACTGGAGATACTCCTCACCATTCACTTGTTTGAATTGTAACCAGATGCAAAACTCGGTCACAGCCAGCCAAAATGGTCAAGGTAATGATATCTTCTACCTTTTTCAGGCTCCAGCTCCTTAATTAGGACAATCCATACACAATTCATGTACAAATTTTTCAGAAACAATCTTACCACACCTAGGCTTATACCTTTGTCCTATGTATCTAACTTTATTTTCAATTTTCTTCCTAAAAATTGATGTTTTCTTTCTACATTCGAAAATGTTTAAATCGTTAATTTTAGTATAAGTAGAAGAAAATAGGATAGAAATTTTTTCTCCTCTCAATTTTTTTCTAATAATAGAACAATCCCACTTTGTATTGGGCTTGTTGCCTTAAAGACTTTTTTAATCATAAAATCTTACTGTTAAAAATGGCTTATAAATTAGAAAACAAAATGTTAAAAAAATAAACCCACCAATCTTTTTTTTTTTTTTAAGATTTTGCTTATTTATTATGAGAGACACAGAGAGAGAGAGAGAGAGAGGCAGAGACACAGGCAGAGGGAGAAGCAGGCTCCATGCAGGAGCCTGATGTGGGACTTGATCCCAGGACCACAGGATCACACTCTGAGCCAAAGGCAGATGCTCAACCACTGAGCTACTCCGGTGTCCCTAAACCCACCATTCTTAAGACTGCCCAAATTATTATTATTTTTTAAAATATTTTATTTATTTATTTATTCATGAGAGAGAGAGAGAGAGAGAGAGAGAGAGAGAGGCAGAGACACAGGCAGAAGGAGAAGCAGGCTCCATGCAGGGAGTCAGAGGTGGGACTTGATCCCAGGTCTTCAGGATCACAACCTGGGCTGAAGGCGGCGCTAAACCGCTCAGCCACCCGGGCTGCCCAAGACTGCCCAAATTATAAAGTATTCATAATTCCTATAAGCCACTCAAAAGTAAGCACCCTGCCTCAAAATACCCTTATCCTTCCAGTAGCTCTTATCTGGAATATTGTATTTACCATTTCTTGAATTTATCTCTATTTTTATTACTAATCCTTATATTACAAAGTTTTGCTTGCTTTTGAACTTTTACCCTCTCAGATGCACATATCTAAGATTAAAAATATTGATATATGCCGTGGTAGATTATTTATATTCTCTTATTTTTTTAATGATTTTATTTATTTATGCATGAGAGACATAAAGAGAGAGGCAGAGACACAGGCAGGAAGAGAAGCAGGCTCCATGCAGGGACCCTGACTGGGGACTCGATCCCAGGTCTCCAAGATCACGCCCTGGGCCAAAGGCACCACTAAACCGCTGAGCCACCTGGGCTGCCCTTATTTTCTCTTCTTAATGTTAATATATGAAACATAACCCTGTTTAGTTTACATTCTTCATGAAGATTAGGGAATTTTTATCTTTTCATATCATAAATTATATTACCATAAATGTTCATGAAAATATCTACTAACATACATGTCTACATAGTATAGTACCATTTATATACATTCCAACCAAATAACATTAGTCATCTTTACATTATAATGCCTATCTAATTTCTAAAGTATTTTGCCAATATAGTCTCTGACTTTGTTGTTTTCAATTTATATTTCAATCTGATGTGTGCAAAATATATCGCTTGCTGGATTTAGTTTACATTTCCCTCATTAACTGTTTCTGTATGAGATATTATTCTAAAGCCCAGCTTCATCTTCTCCATTAACCATTTAGCTAAACCTTGGTTAAGATGTTCATCATCATTGGACTTTTTTACTTGTGGAAGCAAACTGCAAGTGACTTACCTGGGTGATTCACAGCCTGATTGTTTGTCCCTGCCTTACCGCTTGCTCCTGGTTTCAGTTAATAATGGCTTTTTTTTTTTTTCTGTTTGTGGGTCAGGGAGGCTTAAAGCATCATTTCCCTTTATCTTCCCTGCTGAATAGTTTCCTGCCATGCTTTACCCCTGTGTCTGTAACACGAAAAACATCCGTCCTGCCTAAATTACCATTCAAGTGTAATACCTTTTTTATTTAACCCTGAGTGCATGACTGCTCCCTTTAATCCTACTCAATCTACCCTGAACAGGGAAATATCTAAAGGAGAATTTATGGTCCCCAGCTTCAAATGCTATTTCTCAGTGTACTTGGAAATGGTTTCAAAATTGATGTTCACTGAAGTTTTAGATCAAAAATTGGGCATAGATAAAACCAAGGTCATGACTAGTCAGCTCACAATTATTTTTATAAAAGCTTACCTAGGGAGAGGAGCCCTGCTGTGCCTTGTATCTCAAACATTGAATTAGCATGGGAAACAGAATTAAAGTATTATGAAATATGGGCACATGATCTGGCCAAAAAAGTATCCGAGCATGACCTCACAAATTAAGCCACTGAAGTGATATGACAGACAGGTCAGGCAGGTTTAAAGAGTGTCTAGAACTCAAATAGTAACTGGGCTCAGTGAATGTGCACAGAGCAAAGCGACAGATTACAGCAATAATTAATGTATTTTAAAATAAAAAGTCAGAACTGTTTGCATGGGCTCTCTAGAAAGTTCTTAGCAATTATGCTCCCTGACACTAGAATATCTTCCTCTTATAGACAGTTGATAAGCAGTCAGCATTCACTGGCCTCCCAAGTCCACACTTTCCAATGTTTGTAAAGCAGTTGTGGTAATGGATTAATTTATACTATCTGTGTTTGGAAAGGTGGTATTCTGTTCTGCCCCCTTGTCTAATATGCAAAGACTAGCAATCCCTAGCCCTTACCTTTTTTTTTGTATTGTATATTTCTTGCATTTTAATGAACTTATATCAATGTCTATATAAACATATATAAAAAGCCCAAATTTATCCTAAAATTTTAATGAGATGACAAAGAATCATATGCCCCAAGATGTCAAATAAATATAATTTGTGGCTATAGAAAAGAGAAATGAGGACACTAGTATCAATTGCTTTCTAATTATTGAATTATTTCCTATTTCAACATCCTCACTGCAGACAAAAAAAAAAAAACACATTTATTTTTTTAAGTAGCACATTGTATCAGTTTCCATTATTCTTCACCATATTTTTTCTTCAGAGCATATCTGACAGCTTCGTAAGATGTCTGTTCCTTGACTCATTGTGAAAACTTATCAAGCACATATTTGTCTGACCCATGAACTGTAAAAAATCATTTCTGACTTTTTTAACCCAGGTTTGAGATATGGATTGAGCAGGGACAAGATACAGGCAAGTGCATAAATACAGCGGTGCAAAGTGCACGGAGCAGAATGAAACTGAGCAAATGATCAAATCAAAGGCAGCTCTCATTTTGTTTTCTATTCAGATGTACTCACATTAAAGTGGGGCAAACATGAATGTCAAAATACTACTAAGGCCAACATAAGGGTGATGCTATTGAAGTGATTTAATTACCTTACAGAATGTGTTAACTACATTCTGGATGTTGGAAAAATAATGTAATTTTATGATTTTCTTTATAAACCCACACTTTCCCACTCTGTAAAAGTAAATGAGATGTTAGAACGGTTGGAAGAAGACGTTAGAAGGGTTAGAGACTCACATTACGTAAGTCTCTAAAGGTGGTGATGAGCAGTCACTTTGAAGAGTATTAAAAAATAGCTGTAAAATACTTACAGGTTTTAGGCTGTTTCTTAAATTTCAAAATAATCATATTAACCAACATAGCAAAGCTTTGATGAGTTGACAGTGGCTTTTTATAAAATGTGAACCTAGTCAAGGCCTGTTCCATTGTAGGATGTATATAAACAGAGACCCTCCATTGCCTGTAGGAACCTTCCAGACTCTGAAGATCTCGATCAGTATCCATGATGAGGTGACCCTGGTGTACCTCTCCAGCCTCATCACCTGCCACCCTGAAACTGCTTTAGACTTTGCTTTATAAACCTTGAGCTATTCTCAAAGATGCCAGAAGATACTGGAACATTTCAGTGCCTTTGGCAAATGACTCTAGTCAGATCACGCATATGTACATGCTTTTTATGCTCAGCACACACAGTACCTTCTTGATAAAATTTTCCTGACCTTGCAGATAGCATTTACTTTTTCCTCATGTGAACTTTACTCCTGTTTGTACGTATTATTATGTTAAATATATGATAAATACATGATATTTTAGCTTTGATTTGCTACTATGTCTTCTTTTCATCAGGCTAAGCACTTAAGGGCAGAGTATGTTTCAGAAGATTTCCTTATTCCCAATCCTCATGGAAGCCTGGACATAAAAATGTTTATGGACCGAACTGAATATATATCATCATAAGTAGTATTGTCTTTCCTTTCATAAAATAATATTATGGCTACTCTTCAATATAATAAACAGAAGAAAAAATGACTATGCAAACAAAACTTACTTGCAAAATAAATAAAAATATTCTGTTGGAATTAAATGAAAATTTAGATTGCCTGATACCTACAATTTTTTTTCTTTGCTAGAAAATAGAAGTGATTTTCCATGTACTTTGACTTCAAGGAGCTTAAACTCTAGCAAATTAGATAGCTATGAGATTCTCTGTAAACCAAAACAGAATAATCCATCACCCCTGAGCTTTTTGAAAGTTAACGATAATGAGAATATTATCAGAGACTTCAGATTAAAATTATTGCCCTGAGTGACATTCAAGATGATATTTAAGAATCACATTGATTTGGGTACATGATTGCTGGGATATATCGGGAATGTAACTTGGACTATCTCCTATAAGATTTCAAATGTGGAATTAATATTTTGTACTTCATTTATTAAATAATGTCAAGCTAGTGAAATTTTATGTCTAGAAGAATAAGATGATCAGGAATACACATTTTAGAAAAATTAAACAGGCTGCTACATACAGAGGATTGTAATAATGTAAGCAAAATGCCAGGAGGCAAGGTAAGAACAAATAAATAGTGACAATAACACTGAACTATGACTTGAAACAAAGTAGTGACAATGCATTGGAAAATGAGAAAGATAAGGGAGCTAACATGGACTGACATAGATTTAAATGATTTACCAGCCAACTCATTCGTGGAAAGCAAAGGAGGAATTAAAGATGAATCTGAATATTTGAGCCTGGATAACTGCAGGGATTGTGGGCAGATAACAGACTAAGAAATTAGTGAGAAATATGTTTTTGAAAGAAATAATGGGGGGTCAAGTGTCTGCCTTTGGCTCAGGTCATGATCCTGGGGTCTTGGGATCCAGCCCTAATCCTTAGTGGGAAACCTCTCCCTCTCCCTCTGCAGCTCCCCCTGATTGTACTCTTTCTCTCTGTGTCTCAAATAAATAAGTAAAATCTTAAAAAAAAAATCAAATTACAGACTTTCTATAATCTTTCTTCCATCCCCCCATATGTCCTGTCATTTAGTTTACTAACTTAAACTGGTGGCATACTTAACGATACTGCTGGGCAGCTTATTAAATTAAAATATTAATTCTCCTAAAACCATAAACTGGTTTTTATGTTAGATGATAAACAGGTCCATCATTACAGCATTTTCAGTCAGAGGAACAATTGAAACAAACAAAAAGGATCATGTTTTTCTCTCTTCTCTTTTATAGACATAGTAGGAGTAAATTTGTACTTGACTTGATGGGTAGTGTAGAGCCACTTTTATGAAAAATAAAAGCATTAAAACTAAAAACAAAAAACTCGCCATCCTACTCAGTACTTTATTTTGTCTGTAGAACATCAACCAACCTACTAGACTTTTTGCATTAAATTGACTGAGTTGATTATTATTCTGTAACTGAAAAGTGATTACTTTTGTCAAAGTTTATTTCTGTCTTGATATTGCTTGATGTCAGTCAAGTAAGTAATAAGCAAAAACAGAAAATGATCTGCATTTATTTCTTGTTTATTTTCTCTTTAAAAATAAAAATTCATAAGGGCACCTGGGTGGCTCAGTCAATAAAGTGTCTATCTTCAGCTCGGGTCATGGTCTCAGGGTCCTGGGATTGAGCCCTGCATCAGGCTCCCTGCTCAGCGGGGAGCCCGCTTCTCCCTCTCCCTCTGCTGCTCCATCTGCTTGTGCTCACTCTCTTGTGCTCTCTCTCTCCTTGTCAAATAAATAAATAAAATATTTAAAAAATAATAAACATAAATTGATAGTGGAATACTGGATATGTTAAAGAAATAAAATTTTGTTTAAAAAAACATCATGTCTAAGTGAGAGATTTCCTAAAATTATATTTTTCTCAATATATTTTTCTTTTGTTTTTTGTTTTTTTTTTTTTTAATTTATTTATGATAGGCACACAGTAAGAGAGAGAGAGGCAGAGACACAGGCAGAGGGAGAAGCAGGCTCCATGCACCGGGAGCCCGATGTGGGATTCGATCCCAGGTCTCCAGGATCGCGCCCTGGGCCAAAGGCAGGCGCCAAACCGCTGCGCCACCCAGGGATCCCTATTTTTCTTTTGTTTATTTAATAACCTAAATAATGATTCTTTCAGTCAAGACATTGTTCCTAAAATCTAAAATGTTATTTCACCTATGTGTTTAAGTGACTTGCTGAAAAAGATTTACAGTGTCGAAGAATTTAACTGAATGACAGTGATGATTTAATTTCCAACTACCATAATTTCTAATTGTTTTTTCCTAATGATACTCATAATAAACAAAAAAATACACATGGATTCTATTTATACTATACAAAGTTAGTATAAATGTTTTAAAGTATATAGGTAGTTTAGAACACCTGAATAGTTTTAGACTGTTAAGCTGTAGATATAAAAATGATATTTTATTATATCAAACCCATATTTATGGCCTTTTGGCCTATTATTATGTGCTACTATGCACCATGGGACTACTTTGACACCATTTATTATTAGAATTTTTTTCATCTTCCCTTGTGTCAGGACCTGCTGAATTCTGTGGTCTATAAACACCTCTCCCCACTCCTTTATTCAGCCATTCAACACGAAGCACATATTTATTGAGTTCTTATTCTAAACCAAACACTAATCTAGAGGAAGAGCAACATAGCAGTGATAAAACAACAACAACAACAACAAAATCCCTGCCTTTACTGTGCTTGACAACATTTGCCACCCAATGCCTATTTTAGCTACACTGGAGGCCCTAGAATTAGGCCTGTGCTAATTTGCAACCCTGGGAGCTTCATGGGTGAAATCTGGCTGCCGTACAGGAAGACAAAGAGACAGACCATACCAGACTGGTAAGTGACTGGTTTGATAAGCAAGAGACTTACATGCTGAGGCTTGTCTTGGGTGGACACAAGACAAGTAGATCTCTGCACCTACCCTCCACAATCTTCAAGTTTATATAAAGGCCTTAACTGGTTCAGTCACCTACACAGGAGACCTTAACTAAATTCAGTCATGTATTCCATCCAGAAAGCTTCAGCACCACGTCTCTATCTCAAGGCTGTACCTTTCGACAGCTTCTGAGAGTGGAGAAGTCAAGCAGGAGATGCACCCTATGGAAAAGAGAGGAGGCGAGGTACTGCCTGGGTCTAGCTCACATGTCAAACCAGAGGTCTTGCGTTCTTATGACCTCCTCCATAACCTGGCATGAGCCAGAGAAACAAAGAATTCTAAACTTGGGCCCACTCTCGAATTTAGTATAAAGTCACCTTACTTCTCATCTGAGGCTAAATCTGTGCAATGTCTACACTAGTTGAGCATTTGCCTTATCCCCGAGAGCCAAGCCCTAACAGGTGGCCAGTTTCTCACAACTTGAGAAACAACTAATAGCTTCTGCTTCTGAGTCCACACTGGGACAAAATGACTAGCAGCTCAGCTACTCAACTACTAACATTGTTATTTTTTTTTCCCCTTCATCTTCTTAGGAATAGGAATCTCTTCTGTAATCACACAGTGGAGAATAGGGTCAAGCCACTTGCAGATAAACACTGCCAACATCTGTTCACTTGCCTTGATAGAGCTGCAGATTTCTCCCGCCACTGAATTATCCTTAGTAATCTCCTATAAGAACACCTATTACTTCATGATGTAACTGCTTTTTACCTTTGCCAAGACCAACAAATGCCTGCTTGCCTTCACATCTTACCACCTCTGGCCATGCTCCAACTTAACAGTCAATACGAGTTTCAGAGTCTGATCCTGCTCATTCACCCTCTTATGGAATGAATTAAGTCATCCATATCTGTGTCAAAATCTATACAAGCTTAGCATGTAATGGTGGAAGACATTGACCAGGACATTGAGTTAGGCAAAGGAAAAGCTGGAATGATAAACATGATAGTTTAAGCTCAAGTCTAATTTGTTGACAAGGTTCCAGACCAATGAGTTTATATATAAGAACTAAAATTTGCAATTAATTGAATAGAAGTAGAATAGAGGATATGTAATTACATAAATCAAGATTTATGAAGGATTTCAAAATTTAAGGCATTTTTCTCTAAGCAGATCTGAAAGGTTATTATAGGATCAGTCAGGCAAGTATAACTGTCAAAAAGAACCAGCTGTGGCATCTCTGAGGTAGAATTTGTAAAAGAAATTCAACTGGATCTGAAGTGCAAATGTTTCTAACAGCATAATGTACAATAGCCAAATTATGGAGGCAACCCAAGTTGTCTATGGACTGATGAATGGTTAAAGAAGATGTGGTATATCTATAAAATGGAATATTGGTCATAAAAAGAATAAAATCTTGCCATTTACAACAACATGGATGGATCCAGAGAATGTGATACTAAGTGAAATAAGCCAGTCAGAGAGAGACAAATACCATATGATTTCACTCAAGAAAGAAAGAAAAAAGAAATAAAACAAATAAAAGAAAAAAAGATAAAAGAAACAAATAGACTCTTAATTATAGAGAACAAATTGATGGTTACAAGAAGGGAGGTGGGTTGGGAGGATGGGTGAAATAGGTGAAGGGGATTCAGAGGGCATTTGTCATGATGAGCACTGTGTGGTGCAGGAAACTGTTGGATCTCTATATTGAACACCTGAAACGAATAGAGCACTGTATGTTAGCTACACTGGAAATAAAATTCAAACAAATTTTCTAACTTTAGACATAAATTGTGGAAGACTCTTTGAAGAAGGAGAGATGAAGATCTTTTATTTTTCCTTTCCTTCTGTCTTTCTTCTTCCCTCTTGTTCTTCCAGCCTCCTCCCCTTCCTTTTTGTTTTTATTTTATTTATTCATGAGAGACACACAAAGAGAGGCAGAGCAGAGGCAGAGGGAGAAGCAGGCTCTTCTCTGGAAGCCTGATGCAGGACTTGACCCAGGACCCCGGGATCACAACCTGAGCCAAAGGCATACCCTCAACCACTGAGCCACCCAGGTGTCCCCATCCTTTCTTTTTGAACTTCAGGACATTTAAGAAAGTTCATCACACCCCTCAATACATGACACATCATCATCAATGGTTTTACAAGGTCTTTGTTTCATTTAAATTATTATTATTATTATTATTATTATTATTATTATTATTACTGGCATTATCCTTACTCTTCATTTACAATCCCTAGCAGGTCCTCTCATAAACACACACACACACACACACACACACACACATCTTAGTAAACTAAGAAATGTTTTGTAGTCATTAAGAAAACCTATTTATGTTAAAATAACATTGTCTTGTGAGCCTAACATTCTTTGTTGACACTTAAAAAAGCATTTTGAATGTGAGGTGATCTGGCTGCACCATCTTTCAGCCCGTTGTTTTCCAGGGTTAGTTAGGTTGATCCGGCTGTCTAGGAGGTCATCCCCTTCCTCCTTCACCACTCCACCAATCACCACCACTTACTTCACACCACTCACCTCTGTCACCACTCCATATCAAAGCTGTCCTTCAGTCAAGAGTGCATGTGGAACCTGTGGTCCCCAGCTAGAAGCTCCACACAAGCTCTCAAGGTCCATTT
Organism: Vulpes lagopus; assembly: GCF_018345385.1. Classification (NCBI taxonomy): domain Eukaryota; kingdom Metazoa; phylum Chordata; class Mammalia; order Carnivora; family Canidae; genus Vulpes; species Vulpes lagopus. Next base: position 40,669,956 of record NC_054834.1, read on the forward strand.
GTTGGAGAACATAGCATAGTCAAACTTCCAAGGCTTCAGACATAACCAAATGAGACGCTATATGAGGCAATATGCCTCTCTTAAAAATATCAGGTGTATATAAGTATGTATTTGACTATTTCAGGATGTTCCATAATGTTGCACTGCAGGCTTCCTCCACACTTTGCTACACATTTTCCAAAGATAGACACCTAAGATGCCTTCTCAGATAAGTGATAACAATCCTACTGCAAAGATCATTTCTGTACATGTTTCTCATGAAATAGCTCAAGAATTTCTGGGGCATAGTCAGGATTTGGATTGCAGGTCACAAGGCACACTCATATTTAATTTATTTAAGAACTTCCATGTTTATCTTCAGAATGGCTTTACTAATTATTCTATGTCCTATGTATAAACCGCCTATTTATATACTTTGTCCATTTATTTTCTATTGAATTTTGTCTTTCATTTCATTACTATGAGGGAAATTTTTTCCTATGGATTATTTAACCTTTATTACTTTAAACTATTTCAAATTTGTTCTTACAGAGTGTCACCTACTAACTTACTTACAAATGTCCTGGGTTAACTAAAATTATTAATTTGGGGACACCTGGGTTTCTTAGCAGTTGAATGTCTGCCTTCGTCTAGGGCGTGATCCCAGAGTTCTCAGATCGGGTCCCACATCTGGCTTCCTGCGGAAAGTCTGTTTCTCCCTCTGCCTACGTCTCTGCCTTCTCTCTGTGTCTCTCATGAATAAGTAAGTAAATAAAATCTTTACAAAAAATAAAATAAAATAATTAATTTTAATATAGTTAAATAAAAGGTCTTTTCTTCCCAATTTTTTGTTCTTTTGGATTCTGGTTTCAGAAAATGTGTCATGGATAACTTTTCATCTCTATGTTTTTTACTTAGCACACATCTGGCTTCATTTTATATTTATAGTGAGTCAACTATTCTTTTTTTTTCTCCATTTAATGCACCTGCTTATAGCATCCACTAACCTGTTCATCTTTCCCCTATTGATATTTGGTTTCATTTCTAGAATATCAATATGTATCTGTTTCTGAACATTGTATTTTATTCCACTTTTCTGGGGACAGAATAACATGATGTTTGGATTCTAACATCACGTTAGGATGTTTGGTCCTAGTAAGTCCTCCTTTGAAAATAAAATGTATTTAGGTATTTGACTTTAATCTTCCATAAAATCTTTTTTCTTTGATCAACTTGCTGAAATTTGCATTGCCACTGCAGTATTTTATAGATCATTTGAGTAAAACAACAATTTTACATGGACAAATTTTGTGCCTGCATTTATTCTACTTTAGATTTTTTTTATTCTTTTGCATTTCAGGTAGGTTATTTCCCAGAGACATAGACATAGTTTTTGTTGCTTTAAGTCTTATTTCCTGTTATGTTTTTTAATTGACAGATGCCCTTATGGGAAGACATCGCTACTTTTGGAAGTTGGTAGTATACTTCATGACCTTTCTGAACTTTCATATTAATTCTAATATTGCCTATGAGTTTTCTGTGCTAGTTTTCCTAACAGCAGTAGTGCAGCAGTCCCAAACTCCTGCACCAGATTGGTGCTTTGGACTATTGAATCTAATTTGTAACGAAGGCCATGAAAGATAATTTGTAGCTTATATGAAGTAAAATTAAACATCACAGTTTCACTATGCCAGGACTGGTGTTTCCTCCAACTCAGTGTCCTCCTACTCATTGTTTATTGTCTACTCTGGCTAGCATTTAACCAATGGACAGCTCTTCACCCCAGTCCATAATTAATGGACTTGTTAGCTCTGATGAAATGACAATTTTTAATAAACTATGATTTATAATGGGCTTAAAATTGTGATTAAAAACACAAACATTTTTGAATGCATACTACGGTCATGCATTTTGCTCAATATATTATACACTGTTTCAATTTACCTTATAAAAAGTTTGAGCATTGTTGCAGACTCCTGCTTAAAAATCAAATAGTCAAAATACTTTATTAGCTCTTAATATATCTTAAGTGACAACCTTCTATTTCCTTAGCAATAGGGAATTTTTATCCATCACCAAATTAAATTTATTTTCTTTTACCAGCTAGCTTTACTCTACCAGAGGTATTTTTCTTAGAAAGTCTTATTTTAGTATTAATGGTCAGTGGTTTCTTTGTATCATAATAAATACATCATTATTTTTAAATTACACAGCTTTTAGAAATGCACCATTTGTTGAGCTATGCATAGGACATGTCAAATGATTGAACTCATTAAGATTAAGAGGGAAAAAAATCTAAGCATTGAATAAATAGTCTTTAGAACAAAATATGATCATTATATTACATTTCAAGATATGGGTTTACTTATTTCATTTTATTTACACTATTAAATCCAGTTGAAACTCATTCTAATTAACAGCATAATTATGAAATTTTAGTTCCTAGATCACAATTCATTAGAGCATTTTGTTAATCCCAAGTTTTGGAAAACACAATTTGACTCTCCTCTTTTTTATGCTTTTAACATAGTTGATAAATTTACAGATTTAAAAAATATGTCCACAAATTATTTACTACCTTCATCTTTTACAGATGGTCCCTAGTTTTCTTTAAGTATGACAGGGTTTAGGGATCCCTGGGTGGCGCAGCGGTTTGGCGCCTGCCTTTGGCCCAGGGTGCGATCCTGGAGACCTGGGTTCGAATCCCACGTCAGGCTCCCGGTGCATGGAGCCTGCTTCTCCCTCTGCCTGTGTCTCTGCCTCTCTCTCTGTGACTATCATAAATAAATAAAAATTAAAAAAAATTTTTAAAAAAAAGTATGACGGGGTTTAAAGACTACTTCTAATAATTTGAATAAACCAGAAGTGATGGTATATCCTTTTGGAGACTAGTTTATAAATATTCACTGTGGCTTCCATCTTCATTGCTCTGTCTTTTGCTCTTTAGGGCAAACCAAGAACCAGGAGCAACTGAGATGATCTCTAGTCTAACAACCCTCAGGAATGGAGGCCTGTCAGCAAACATGTGAATTAGCTTAGAAGCAGATCCCGAGCAAGAGTCAGATCTTGAGATGACTGCAGGCTGGAGATGAACAGAATGGCCTTGGTAAGCCATTCCTAGATTCTGGCTCCTTTGAAACTAAAATAATAAATGTCCATTGTTAGCCTGCTAAGTTTGGGGGTTATTTTCATATGGCAGTAGATAATGAACACAATGACATTGGTGTTGATGGACACTGAAGACTGTTATGACCACAGATGTACTTGCTAGTTCTTCCTGTTTAGGTTCTAATTCCTACTTTTGCCAGAATTCACCTTAAAGAAAATATAAAACATATATATCATGTTTTATTTTATCTAGTATGTGATATCTAGTATGTGATATCACATACTAGATAATTTTTCTATATTATTCTATATTATTATAGATAATTATTCTATATTATTATCTATTATTCTATAATTATTCTATATTATATACTTTTAGTACATATGATATATTTTATACATTATAAATTATATATTGTCTTTTCCATACATTTGTATTATGAGGAAGGTGTGCCTTTTGATGGACTCAACATATTATTATTTTTTTGATGCTCAAATTATTACAACTTGGCCAAAAGAAAGCTGTCACCTTGGTCTTTTAGCAATAACCCAGATATTGATAGTTTCTTCTAACTTGAAATCACTAAAACTTTCTAGCAACAGAGTGTTTCAAATACGTCCTGTCTTTTGCTTTTCTTTTTTCTTTTTCTTTTTTTTTTTTAATGGGGGGGTGGCATATGTGAAAGGATAGATACACTTCAAAGTTATATTGTTCATTTCCTCTCAGTCCATCATCCAGACACCTGCCTGTCCAAGCCACAGAATTTGGATTCCATTGGGGAATTTACCTTGTTCTCCCATCTGAAAGGACTCTCCCACCAGCAATTTCTATTTGATTTTCTTATGGTGCTTGCCCATATGTGAGGTTAATTAAATAAATTAGTTGTACTTTTTTGTATCTTGGGTTTTGAGAATATATCTTTTTAAAATCTTGAAACTTGGAAAAATGTATTATTGCTTTATTCTCAATAGGTAAATAAATTTCAACTATGCAGTAAATGTTTCTCACTATCTCTCTGAAGTTGTCTAACAACAATGTGGATGGTTATTCCATACCTAAGACTAGTTACAATTTTAACTTTTATGATTGATGTCAAGAAAATTCCCTAAATCATTTCCTAATTTCTTGTCCCAAGCTGAAAATAACAATAGCTAAGATTTATCAAAGACAAGCAATGTGTCCTACACAGTGCTATATGCCTTTTGTGTCATCTCGTTTAATCCTCAAGATTACCCTATGAGGTTGTGACCAGCCTTATCCTGATTTTAGACTGAAGGAAGTAAATCAGAGGGAGATGGAGTAACTTGCTCAATGTCACAGAGTCAGGGCAGAGTCAGAAATTGAAGCTGAACAGTTTGAGTTTTTAAATCCGTGACTTTGACTACAATGCTATAATAGGAGACTACCTCCAGAGTTCTAGAAAAATCTATTTCATGAATGTTACATAAAGTTGTTGCACAGTTTGACAGACACTTTCTTTTAGGATGGCTATACTTCCTTCTTTTTTTAAAATTGGTTTCAGAGGTGGAATTTAGTGATTCATCAGTTACATACAACACCCAGTGCTCATTACATCAAGTGCCCTCCTTCATGCCCATCATCCAGTTACCCCATCACCCACTCACCTTCCCTCTAGCAATTCTCAGTTTGTTTCCTAGAATTCAGCATCTCTTATGGTTTGCCTCCCTCTCAATTCTCATCTTATTTCAGTTTTCCTTCCCTTCCCCTATGTTCATCTGTTTTGTTTCTTAAATTCCATATATGAATGAAGTCATATGGTGTTTGGACAGACACAGTTTTAATTTATTATTTCTGTAGAAATCTAATTAATCTAGAAATAAGGCACTTATAGAAATTTCAAGTAAAGAGAAAGTTTTTGCAATTCAACTATGCAGAAATAAAAATCTGTGAACTTGGACAATACTTAGAAAATAGCTAGATACTTATAAGGGAAAAATTAATATTTGTTTAGTAGTAGGATGATGCTAGGGAGATAGGTCCCAATTGACTATTATTAACATGAAAAAATGGTCAGGGAATTTTTGTTTTTATATTTATCCATAACTTCTTAAAATTAAACATTCATCTGCTTTGTTTACTTTTCACATTTTGTGTAAAGTAACAGCTGCTGGATGTAAAGTATACATGTGTAAATATATATGTAACGTGTTTCAAATAGTAAGTATCAATATTACAGCCTAGAAAATGCAAATTACTTTAACTGAAAGATCACAGGTGACTTGAGCAGAGGCTTTTAAAAAAGGACAATTGTAATTCAAATTTTGGAATTGTCTCTTGGCTGATACTTGTTCAGCCTACATGAAAGATTGCATTAAACTTGAAAACACAAGATATTATGTTTGTCTTCACAAAATATTACTCTAAATTTTAAGCAGTTTATAAATTATGTTGTCCTTTCCATATTATTAATTTTAAAATACATTAGATTATCAGTTCTGCAAAATTGGATTACAAATATTAGAGGCAGATTTTTTCTTTTTAATTAACTTCTTTATCTTATCGTTTTGTCTTTTCCTCTTTTTCCTGAACAAAAAAAAAAAAAGCCCTTATCAGGAGCTTGGTAGGAAGAATATAGAACTTAATACACTTCAATTTTATCTTTGAAATGCAAAACAAAAAGATAAAAATGAATAATTCAGTGAATTATCTATGTTCCTTGAAGATGTTTAGTTATTTACATTTATTTGGTCTTAGTTTAGTCATCCACTAGCAACTTTTAGAAAAGGGCACAGAAGGGGAAAAGAAAGATTTCTTTCTTCTCTCTCTTCACTGTCTTTGTTTTCTCTCCTCTCCCTCCATTCATTTCTTCTCTGTTCCTTGTCCTCATTTCTTTAGTTTGGTGAAGATACCGCTTTCCATAAATATAAGGAATTAATAATACGTTTTGGATTATTTTCATAGAAAGAGACCTGCTTAACAGAAGGAAATAAGGGAGCCATTGGACAAAGTCCCACTGCATCTGCATATTTTAAAGGTCTATTACAAATCGTTTTAAATATTATGTTAGATTTTCAAGACCTATAATTCTTCTGTATTCAACAGTAAATCAGAGAATTCAAAGACAAAGCATCTTGGATACCATTTTCTCAGCTATCTTATTCAGGACCATCCTATTATGCTTTAATAAATTAAACAAATTTTGCATCAATCAGACATGCATATTAGAAATGGCTAATCGGGACTTTTTTTTTAGTTTGAATTTATAGAAACCATACTTAAAGAAAAAGAACTCATTATCAAAAAGAACCAGCTGCTAGAACAGCAAAAGAAAATGCTTAAAAACATTTCCTGGTAAGCCTGCTGCACCCACTTCCTCCACTAGTCTCAGCTCACCTGTGCTGTGATTACTTATTCTTAGATTGTTCCTGGATGTGATGCTCTGATTAGTTACCTGTCAAAAAAGCTCCACTCTCCTGGTGGATATAACTGTGCTTTCCTCTTCTGCCCATCCACCTTCACACTGAGAATTCCTTGCAAGATATCTATTTTACCTTTTTCATATTATACGTGAATCCTATGTGCTTTGAAATTACTTTTATTAATATAAATCAAACTTAGTAAGGTGCAAAATGTGTATCGGCCAACTTTAAATATATATGTGTATATATATATATATATATGTATATAAATTTATTTATTTGAGAGAAAGAGTGATCGACAGAGAGAAGAGAATATGGGGGGGGGCGTTGGCAGGGGTAAGGGAAGGAGAAACAGACTCCCCACTGAGCAAGGAACGCGATGCAGGCTTGGTTCTAGGACCCTGAGATCATGACCTGAGCCGAAGACAGTAACTTAACTGACTGAGCCACCCAGGTGCCCCTTGGCCAACGTTTTTATATAAAAATGTGAGTTATTTTATCATATCCATATCCATGACAACTTAGTCATTACAATAAATATTATAACAAAGGCAATTAATTGTCTCTGGAGTCTGGTCCCCTTCTGTTCATTTCTATTGTAAGCTCTTAGTTCAAACTTGTTTCTTCTTGTCTGAATTATCATAAAAGTTATTTTAGCTGTTTTTCCATACTGTGTATATTTCCCTACTGTAATGTCTAGTAAACTTCTTGAAACTCAGCTCAAATAACGGCAAGTTTCCACCATATTTTAGGAGGAGATAAAACCTTTGGCCTACTAGGGGCTTGATATTTGTCTTCATCTGATATAATGTAGCTCCTCTACATTTATGAGGCCAACCTAAATTGCCTAATAACCTCTGGTTATGCTTCTAATTGTTTCCACCATCATGCCTTTGCTTATGCTTTTCTCCAAAGCATTCATTGGTGGCACATTTCTTTATCTCCTTAATTCTACATTTTTATATCCTGTATATTCTAAAAAGGAAATGACACACCCCCTCTATGACTTTTTCCTAACTAACTAGAATTACTCTCTTCATCTGTGCTCTGAGAGCACTTAATTTATAGCTCCCTAAAGGCCCTCATCACTTTTTACTGTCTTTGAGTTATTTGTGCTCATGTTTTACTTCCCCCAATAGACACATATTTGAGAACCAGCATAATTTATTTATGATCAAATCACCCATAGACCACAGTGAAATGTCTTATACAGAATAAGAGCTTTTTTCATTAAAGAGGGAGGTGGCATTAATGAATTATGCCTAATATATACAGCCCAAACTAAGAGAATTAGAGACCCAAATTATTTTGGAAACCTATGAGAATCATTACAAAAGCAAAATGCATCTGTTTCTCCATCTCATCTCTTACACACTGTAAAAATATTTGATTTATAAATTCCTTAATTCCAGAATTTTGAAGTAATTTTGAGCTTTGCAAAAGAGCTTGGGGTGGGGTGGGGGAAACATGGAATAGTTTAAGAAGTACATATAAGTGGTTGGAGAAGACGCCTTTTTTATTTTTAAATTTCTATTTGCCACTATCATCCCTCCTCCTCAAATCAAAAGTACAGAAAACTAATAGAATATGCATAGTTTGGAGGTTTTTTGTGAGAGTTCACTTACTCAGTCTCTCATTCCCAAAGTGTACTTTTACTGAGCAACAATTATGCAACAGACAATATTAATTAATTTTGTATCTCTAAAGGTAATTAAACATAGAGAAGACATTCTAAATTTTAGCCAAGCTATTAGGGGAGGAAGGAGACTAAATTTAATGTTTTTGCAATTATTTTTTTTTCTAAATTTCAACATTATCCAAGTTTTCTTTTTATTTTTTTTTTAATAATTGCTGTATACCTTTATATTAATTTCAGGTATACAACATAGTGATTCAATATTAATATATATTGAGAAATGACTACAATTAGTATAGTTAATATTTATCAAAATGCATAGTTAGAACATTTTTTCTTAGGATGAGAACTTCCAGAATTACTCTCTTATGAACTTTCACATATGGAATACAGGATTCACTGCAGTCTTCATGCTGTACATCCCCATGAATTATTTGCTTTGTAGCTAGAAGTCTGTACTTTTTAACTTCCATCACCATTTTTTCCACCACCTACTCTACTACCTCTGGCAGCCACCTATATGTTCTCTGTATCCATTAGCTCATTTTTGTTTGTTTTTGTTTTATTTTGCCTTTTGTTTTTAGATTCTACATATAAGTGGGAACATACAGTATTTGCCTTTCCCTATCTGACTTATTTCACATAGGATAACTTAAAGTCCTTTCATGTTGGACCAAATGACAAGATTTCTTTCTTTTTTATGACTGAATAATATTCCTGTGTGTGTGTGTGTCAGTGTGCATGTATCACATTTTCTTTATCCATTCATTCATTGGTGGACACTTAAATTGTATTCATATCTTGGATATTGTAAATAATGTCACAATGAACATGGGTGCATAGGTCTTTTCAAGTTAGTGCTTTCATTTTCTACAGATAAATGAAACTTTCTTTCAGAAGTACAATTGTTGGATCATTTGGTAGTTCTGTTTTTAATATTTTGAGGAACTTCCATAATGTTTCCCATAGTGGATATACCAGTTTACACTCCCATCAACAGTGAATAAGCATTCCCTTTTCTCCACATCCTTTCCAAATTTGTTATTTCTAGTCTTTTTGATAATAGCCATTCTAACTGGTCTAAGGTAATATGATTGTGGTTTCGACTTGCCAGATGATTAGTGATGTTTCATATACATGTTGGCCATCTGTATGTCTTTTTTTTGGGAAAAAATGTCTAATCAGAACCTCTGCCCATTTTTAATTGACTTTTCTACTTTATTGTTGTTTGTTGCTATTCACTTTTATAAGTTCTTTATGTATTTTGGATGTTAACTCCTTGTCAGATATATGGTTTGTAAATATTTTCTCCTGTTTAGTAGATTGCTTTTTTTATTCTTTTAATGATTTCTTTTGCTGCGCAGAAACTTTCTAATTTAATGTAATCCCACTTATTTAATTTTTTTTGCTTTTATTGCCTTATGAATAAGTATTTATATATATTTTATATAACCTATATATAATTATTATGAGTAATGCTGCTATGAACAAGTTTTTGTGTGGATATATATTTTTAATTCTATGGAGTATATGGAGTAAATGGAGCTTTGGAGTAAAATTTTCTTTTTTTTTTTTTTAAGTTTTATTCATGAGAGACACAAAGAGAGAGAGAGAGGCAGAGACACAGAAAGAGGGAGAAGCAGGCTCCATGCAGGAAGCCTGGTGTGGGACTAGATCCCAGACCCTGGGATCATCTGAGCCAAAGGCAGATGCTCAACTACTGAGCCATCCAGGTATCCCTAATAAAACAAAATTTTAAGAAAAAATGCAGGAAAACAATGACAAGTAAAAATTCATAAAAGAAGCATTAACATTGACCCTGAATATATTTGGTAATAAATTAGAGAGGATAATTTTTTAAAAATATATGGAATAGTTCTTGAAGAATCTGTTTGCTTATGCATTGCTTAAAGATAAATGAAGACTAAGTGAACTCTTCTCAGGTGAATTCATAGGTCTTCAACCTGGGGAAAGATGAATGAGCTTACTTTCATGATGAAACTGAATTTGAACACTCCAAATAATTAGACATAGTTTTATTTCACCAGACTAAAGTGTTTTATAAAGAAAGTTAATTTTTTACCACCCCCTCAATGCACACACACACACAAACAAAAAAGCTGCATCTTAGTCTACTTAGACTTCTATGGCTATAACAAAACTATAGACTGGGTGGTTTGAACAATGTTTCTCACAGTTATGCAGGCCAAAACATCCAATATTCAAGCACCCAACATATGATGTCTGATGAGGAACTACTTCCTGGTTCACAGACAGCAATCTTTTCAATGTGTGCCTTCTTGGAGGAATGAGTGAGAAAGCTCTCTTGGTTCTCTCTTATAAAGGTGTTTATTCCATTCATGAGAGAGCCTGCCTCATCACCTAATAATTTCCCAAAGGCCCCATCTCCTAATACTAACATCTTGGGATTGGGATTCAACAATATGAATTTTGGGAGGATTCGAACATTAAGTTGATAACACCTTCCAGAACAAATTTCTACGTTTGTCCGCTATCAATCTCATTAAACATTGATAGGTAAAGAAAACAAAAGAAAATGCAAGATGTCTAAAGAGAATCTTGAAATTGTATGAAATACACATTTCTAACTACAAATAGATAGATACATAGCTATATACATAATCTATCCAAACTGTTCATTTTCAGTGGGTTATTGTTAGTATGAATTCTCACCACAGAAGGTTATTTGTGTGTAATTACATGATGAATAAATTTACTACAGAGTACAGGGGAAGAAACTATATGTTTAGATACAGGAAATAAGAGGAATAAGACTTTCTCTAGAAAATTTTAAAATAAAAATAAAGCTATATCTAATCAGTCATTTCTTTCATTATCCCATCTACTGGAAATTCTGATTAATTCCAATGGTACAGTATTTCTCTGTGAAATTTTGGTTTTGGTTTTGGTTTTGTTTTTGTTTGGTATAAAATCCAGATAACTCATGCAGTTATCATTCTTTTAATAATGTGACAAAAATTCAAATTTTTAATAAGCTTACTTTTATTACTCCCTTTAATAATCTATGTATTCTACATAAAAGTTAATTCTGAGAACTCTCAGTTACATGGTCAAACTCTACTCAAGCAGTTAAGCCAAGTTTCAAAAGTTAAGTTTATCATGGTTTAGAATTAATCAAACTGATTTTGGGTGCCAGTCTTATTGAAAACCACCATATAATTAATATCCCTACATTTAACAATAGACTTAAACCACAAAAGCACAGTGACTGTAAATTGAACAAAACAAATTTAGTTACATCTATTGGGACTCTATTTGCAAATTATCCCTTAAACTTGGCAGAAGAATTTTTATTAGGAGCATTTCATCTGGTATATTTTCCCATTTTCAAAAAATCACATTAATGCAAAAGACACATCCAATAAAGAACTCTTATTCAAAATACACAAAGAACTCTTAAGACTTCACAATATGAAAATAAACAACTCAATTAGAAAATGGACCAAAAATCTTAACAGACACCTCAACAAGAAGCTATATAGATGGAAAATAAACACACAGAAAGATGCTCCACAGCATATGTCATCAGGTAAATACAAACTAAAACAATGAGATGAGATGCCTTTGCACACTTGTTAGAATGTCCAAAATCCAAAACTAGTAACACCAAATGCTGGAGAGGACATAGAGGAACAGGGAATCCTATTTGTTGCTTATGAGAATTATAAATGGGACAATGATAAAATGGAACAGCACTCTGAAAGACAGTTTAGCAGTTTCTTACAAAACTAAGCTTATTTATACTATATGATCCAAGAATCACTCTTCTTGGTTTTTACCCAGTGGGATTAAAAACTTATCAGCACAAAAACCATCACATGAATGTTCATAGCAACTGTATTCATAATTGCCCAAGCAATTGCCAAAGCATATACATCAGTAGGTGAATAGATAATGTACTTTTCGTACATTAGACAATGGAAAATTATTCAGTGCTTAACAATAATGAAGTATAAGTCATGAAAATATATGGAGGAAACCTAAATGAATATTTCAAAGAGGAAAACAATTTAAAAAGGCTACAGGCTGCATATTCCAATAATATGACTGTATGACATTCTGAAAAAGACAAAACTATGGAGATAGTAAAGGGATTAGTAGTTGCTGGGGATGTGTACATAGGCTGAGAAGAGAGGATTTTAGGGACAGTGAAAATACTCTGCATGGTACTATAATGATGGACACATGTGTTTTTGCTGGTCTCAGCTTATATATAGTGATGCTATTGCTAGGAATGCATGAAGCACTTTCCCAGACCTGTACCACTTGCAGTGAACCCCCATCAATATTTCCCCAGAGTGAATGTTGTGGATGGGCTGGCACATAGGCATTTTATGGATTGCAAGAGGTACCTCAGCAACAACAATCCGGATTTTTGAAAGAACAAGAATTATTACTCACAAGCATTAGAAAGTACAAAGCAAGGTCAAAGAGAGAGAATGAACCTGAGGTTCTGCCCTTAGTTGCGGTCAAGGGCAGCCTAGGGTTTCTTGGGTTCACTCTTTATTGGTCAATTTAAAACACAAGAGAAAAAATATAGCATAAGAGCATGTGAAGGGAAAAGCAGGGTCATTTGAGTGGTCAGTTAGGTCATCCAGGGCTTTCTAAATGGGAAAATTCATGGGGCAACTGGGTGGCTCAGTTGGTTAAAAATCTGACGCTTGATTTCATCAGGTTGTGAACTGAGAGTCTTAAGATGGAATCCTCCCCCAGGCTCTGGGCTTGGTGTGGAGCCTGCTTAAGATTCTCTCTCCCCTTCTCTCTATTCTTTTCTGCTAACCCTTCCCACCCCTGTCCCCAGCCCCCAGTTCCTGTGTGTGTTCACATGTGCTCTCTCTCTTTCTCTAAATAAGAATGAATGAATGAATGAATGAATGAATAGGAAAATTCATGGGTGAATTGGCCTGGCTTTAATCCAGTTGTATGGCTGGCAATATGTTTATCTGAGATACATGTTTTGTTTTATTTTTTTTTTTAATGAATGCCTTTGCAATAAAAACTTAATGTTAGGCATTTACATTATAATCAAAAAAGCTAGTCATCAGGCACTTACACTACAAACATGTCATTGAATATCTATCCTAACCCATAGAATGTACAAGACCAAGAATAAACCCTAACATAAAGTATGGACTTTGGGTGATGAGGATGTGTTGGTGTAGGTTTATCATTCCTGACACATATATCACTCCAGTGTGGGATTGATAGTGAAAGAGGCTACGGATGTTTGAAGCACGGCAGGGAAAATATGAGAATTCTCTGGACTTTCTGCTCAATTTTCTGTGAACTTTCAACAGCTCTAAAAAAAAATAAACTATGTTAAAGTAGGAAAAATTACATTCATGTATTTAAAAAATGTTAGCCTACTGCTTTTGTCCTTTTTTTTATTGGTTTGTTTATATATATATATTTATAAATTTTTTAAAAAGAAAAACTTTATCTTTTGTAGCTATTATGAATATGTTTTTATTTCATGAATAATATATTTCAAAATAAAGTTGTAGCATAAAGAAGAACATATTAAAAATGATCTGTTGCAGGCATTAAATTTTATATCAGAATATACAACCATTGGTACTTTGCCTCAAGGCTGCCTTCTTAAAGTCACCCTTTCCCTCAAAAGCTAACTCATTGCTTTGAATCAAATGAATATACCTGAAATTTATGTCCATTTAAGATCATTTTTTTTGGCTGCTCCCATCAGTCCAGCAGAAATCTTTTAGCTACTTTAAAGAAATCTTAGAGGTTATGTCTTGAATATTTTAAAGAAATGGTTTAGAAATAGCAATCTAGTGAATTTGGACATAAAAATATTTTCCCCCTCAGATTCTTAGTTTGTCAGGACTACTTAAAGGTGTGAGGCAGAAGATAATTATTTGGTGCTCCCCAAAGCTGTTCCTTGGCATCCTGCTGAAGTTCAGTCTCTTTATCTCAATGTCCCCAAATATTCGTTAAATAGCTTACTTGTTATGACTGAAACAGAAATGTATGAAATCCTTTAGCTCATTGCACAGAGTAATAACACAGTAATGGTGTTTATTTTTCATTAGGAGATTTTTGATCCCAATTATTAGAGAAATCTGATTTTATGGTATCAAGGCAATTGTGTTTTCTTCTAAATGCGTACAACGAGACTGAAATATGCAGTCATCCATCTGCAGAGCTGTGTATAGGCAATGAACACAAAGGTGCAAAGGCCATTTGTTAATGAATCTGAAAAGGAAATAAGAGAAGGAAGAAATGTAAATAACTTTTACCTGATTTCATACTCTCCATATTTTAAATATATTCATTTTTCAAGCCTCTTTTTTGCTGGATTATTTGCTAGTGATTTCGTGTTTACGTATCTCTGCTGGTGAATGTCTATGAAAATAAAACACTTCATTTATTCACAGAAAGGATCAGAATCCCCATCAAGTGTATGTAACAGCATCCCCTACAGGGACTCATTAAGGATAACAAATTCTTGGCCAAGGAACATTCAGCCTTTCCTTTCTTAGTTATGATATATAGATACACTTTTAGCTGTTATTTATCCTAGGGATTTACTCTTCTCCATAATTTTCATTTTGTTTGATAAGTAAAACTTCCAAAATATTTTAATTGGTTCTAAGAATAATTGTGTTTAAATATAAATAAAGAAATAGACATCAAAAAATCCTGTGTGCATATGTGAATGTACTTTTCTAAATATATCACTAGGTCCCAGGAAGAAGATAGAAATATAATTTTAATTGCTACTAAAATAAGGTAAGTATTATCTTTATTTTTATTACTGTCAAATTTGGCTCGTTTTTTCTCCCTAATGTTTATAAGTTTTTCTTGCCATGAAGACTGTGAATTTATAAGTTCTTCTGCAGGAGATTTAATTATTATATTTAACCAGAAAAGAGTGGAGTTCTTTCTTACCAGTGTTCTTTTTGCAACTCAACTCAGAATTGAACACATCTGTTATGTCAGTACAGAATTGTCTGTCAGATTAAAAATACCTGATTATCATTCATCCAAAATGAAAATATAATTTTCTTAAACTTTATTTACCATTATGCTTATTTTTGTAGAGTACATTAGTTTTAAATTCATCATTGCAAAATAGTTGAAATGGCAGGATTTTTGCAAACAAAAATGGAAATGGAAATCTTAGAAGAATAGTTTATTAAAGACAGAATTGGGATACTCTGGATATGTACATAGTAATTTATTTTTGAAACACTGCATTGATATCTAACTACCTTTTGGATATTGAGACAGTTGCAATATTGCATATTAACACATATATCACTCAGTTAAAATTACTGTATAGATTCTGACTCTTATTTAGAGCTGTAATAGTTGCTTATTAGCACTGAAACAGGGAAATATACAGTAGCACACACACACACATTTTAAATCATTCCCATAAAAACAAATTGGCCACATATGTGTGTGTGGTGGGAGGGTGTCTATCTTCTAACTAGCATTGACCTACATTCTATAGGCAAAACAATTTATAACAACTAAACATTCTGTAAATGAATCATGCTATTCAGTGAACTCATTTGCTCTGGTAGACTTTAAAATCTGATGAGGGTCTTATTTATTGGATATGATTATATTATTGAAATTTAATTGAAAAAGCATGAGACTTTCCATGAATTCTTAGTTAGATACTTCTCAACTATTTTCACAAATCATAATAAGTTTTACTAACGGTCTCTCTAGTTTTCATTTCCTACAATATAATCCCAAAGCACAGGGGCATATAGAATACACCATATCAAAACAGCAAAATTTATTCAAAATGGGATGAATTAGTCAAGCATCACATATCTTCACTGAAATGCCAAACTTAACTCTTGATACTGCTTAACTCCAAAAACTGAGACACTGATTCTTATTCAGTACCCAAAAGGTCAATTAACAGATTTAGTTATGCTACTCTGGAGTTTTACAAAATTTAAAATAGATTTTAAATATTCTGTGCATATGGTGATGCAACTATATTACCATGAAGACCATGTTGGATAAATATCTAACATTGATTAAATTAACCCATGTGGGTGGCTCAATTGGTTAAGCATTGACTCTTGAATTCACTTCAAGTCATGATCTCAGGGTTGTGAGATCGAACTGGGAACGGAGCCTGCTTAAGATTCTCTCTCTCTCTCTCTCTCTCTCTCTCTCTCTCTCTCTCTTTCTCTCCCTCCCTCTGCCCTTCCTCCTCTCTTAAAAATAAATAAATTAATTAATAAACCCTCTATAGATAAGATTGCAATCTTGTATATATAAAGAAATTAGAATCACATTTCAACAACCAAAAATTTCTATCCATTCCACAGTTAATATGTTTTTTCCCTTTAAACAGTAAATTTTAATTTGTTTTTCATCTCTATATTATTCCTGGAATAATTGGCACTTTGTCATCGTTATTCTGCTCCAACTTGGAAACACATACCTATTTATTGTGTTCTAACAAAGCAGGAGGAAGTATTTTCCAAATTTCCAATGTCACTTTTGATTTTTTAATTGTTTTCTGAAGATATTTTTAGTTTATTTATTTATTTATTTATTTATTTATTTGAGACACACAGAGAGAGAGGCAGATACATAGGTTGAAGGAGAAGCAGGCTCCCTGCAGTGACCCTAATGCAGGACTCGATCCCAGAACCTGGGATCATGACCTGAGCCAAAGGCAGTTGCTCAACCAGTGAGCTACCCAAGTCCTCCTTATGAAGATTTTTTTTTTAAATAGTACATATGTGGATCTATTTCTGTGAAAAACAGTTGATAAATACATACATTTTTTTTAAGGATGTCTGTATTTATCCTATTTTGAGGATAAAACAAGAGTTAAGTCCTTTAGGAATAATAGTTTTAACATCTAGTATTTAATAATAATAAATTACTCTAAAATCACATCCATATTTGGAATCCAATGACAGCATATACTTTAATTCACCAACAGGTGTAAAATAACAAACTCATACAAGAGTCAATGTTTATAAATAATTATGGCCCACCATTATATTTTACAGTTTGTCAGTGTTCCCTTGTTTTTGACTAACTTTTGATAAGTTAATTATTCATTTCTTCTTTTAAATGTTTAGAAAAACATTTAGATTCTTCACATATTTGAATAATACTCTATGACGATTTTGGGGTTCCATCTCTCACTAAATAGTGTTACAAAAATGCAAATATGTGATTGATAGCATTGTGAAAATTGTATCCCTATTGTTAAAATTGCTGAAACCTCATCAAGTCTTCAGCTGGCCACACATCATAGTCAAATAAACTTTGATTTTCTGCACCTGCAAGTCATTCGTATCCATCTGAACATTCATGAAACCCAAGAATTTCTCTTTAAATAAAATGTCTGTTAACGTTTTGCAAGGATTTTGAAAAATGGTCCGCTTCCCCCTCCTTGTACTCTCCCTCTCAAATAAATACATAAAATCTTTTAAAAAATAATAAATTGTTACAAATAAAATATAAATACGTAATAATAAATGTTATAAAATGTAGATAAATAATTATTTAACACAAAGTATGATTTTATTAAAGTGTATCTCAATGAGATGGATACCACCTGTCCCCAACATACCTTAAATATTGATAGACTGAATTGAATTTCAGCAGCAATTAAGTTTCTTTTTATTTTTTTTTATTTTTTTTTATTTTTTATTTTTTTAATTTTTATTTATTTATGATAGTCACACACAGAGAGAGAGAGAGGCAGAGACACAGGCAGAGGGAGAAGCAGGCTCCATGCACCGGGAGCCCGACGTGGGATTCGATCCCGGTTCTCCAGGATTGCGCCCTGGGCCAAAGGCAGGCACCAAACCGCTGCGCCACCCAGGGATCCCAGGTTTCTTTTTAAATAAAATTAATTTTAGTTGTTAAAAATTATTGTTCACACAAATAAATAGATGAGGATATTTCACTTTTGTTATAGAAATGTCACAGATTTGAATTTTTTAATTACATGCAAAGTTATATAGTGATTAATTAATAAATTTACTTTTATGAGATATTAACTGACAATTAAATAAGGTTCTTCAATTTGTTGAAAGCAAAGATTTGAACATCAACTGGCTTGCAAAAAAAAATTTGTTAGGGTGCCAACAGAATCATTCACGGCCCAATTTCTGGGAAGTACACCAAAAATGATTTACCAAGTATTATCAACTGACTATTAATTACATCTGTTATTTTTTCACCTAGAGATGTGTTATTTAATCTTATGTACTCAGAAAGGGTTATGAAAATTGGAATACTTTTCATCCTAATTTACATTTGCCAATGCAATATTTGTTAATAATTTTTTGATCCCCTCGCATAACCCAATTAAGAAAGCCAGACTTTATTGTTAAACTAATTAGGCAAACTATAGCTGGGTTCTGTCGGAATAAAAGCCTACCTTCACCATATAGTTCAAATACATACCTTAATCCAAAATTTCAGGATTTACTATGAAAACCACAATATCATTGCATTATTTGTTAATGAGAAATAGGAAACATTAAGCATTTTGTTAAATATTATTGAATATTTAGAATAAATGAAGACTTCCCATAGTGTCTAATATAAACTATGTGTACTTAAAGAGAATGCTTTTCAGGGGTATCTGGGTAGCACAGTCAGGCCTCCAACTCTTGGTTTCAGCTCAGGTCATGATCACACAGCATCCTGGGATCAAGCCCCATATTGGTGTCTGAACTCAGTCGAGAATCTGCTTCAGATTCCCTCCCTCCCTTTCTGCCTATCCCCACTCCCACTTACTCTCCCCCTCTCTCTCTCAAAAGAAATAAAATCTTTAAAAAAAATAAAGAAGATGTTTTTCAGTGTATTGGGTGAGATGCTTGCTTCGAAGATGTTTTTCAGTGTATTGGGTGAGATGCTTGCTTCGATCAGTCCAGGTTTTCCTACCCATCATTTGGTTCCTTCACCCCGTTTCTGCTAGTGAATCTGTACCATAAAGCCATGGCACCCCATATTCTGCTGTCTCTCCATCCTCCAGGTCAGTAGTTTGCCCTGTGTTTTCTCCTTCCTTATGGATTCAAGAAGAGTTCATTATATTTCAACCTGTTTGGGTTTTTACTTGTTAAATGGAATAGTAATTTCTAAGCTCCTTACATGCAAAACTGGAAACCAGGACACTTGGGTCCTTTTATTTCCTATCTTTAGTATATGTTACTAGTATTTTACCTCCTCCCTGAAGAAAAAAGTGTATTTAAAAAAAAAAAAGAAGAAGTATATTTTTAATTGTTTTTCTTTTTCTTCAAATAATTGTCCTTCAGTGAAGTATCTATCAATTATCATATATTTATCATTATATTAATATAAAATATATCTACATTGATATATAAAATTTTATATCAATATATAAAGATACATATTTATATTTATATACTATATTATCCATTATATATTAATATTTGACATGTAATAAATATTAATATATAATCAATATGTATTTATATTAATATATAAATTTCATATTAACATAAATATATTTATATTAACGTATATGCTTATATATCAACATATATTCATTTATACTCTCTAGGTATTTAGTTTTGGTGTATACATGTGTGCTGTCAGTGGAATAAGCAATCTGATGATAAGATTGGTCATGGCTTCTGTCCATGAGTTTGAAAAGGAGGAGGGTATTAGCCTCAGAGCGGTAGGCTCCAGACACCTCAGAATCTCTGTGGTCATCTTTCTTGCTCTTCTACCGCAGGAATCCCCTCGGGTCTTGATTTTATCTTCAAATTTTTAGGGAGTAGCAGCATATGCAGAAGCAATTTCCTGGGTACAGCTTACCCTGAGAAGGAAGGGTGAAGTGAAAGCTCATGAAGCAAAAGCTCTGGACACTGGACACACTTTTATTATTATTTTCTTAAAGACTTTATTTATTTATTCATGAGTGACAGAGAGAGGCAGAAACAGGCAGAGGGAGAAGCAGGCTTCATGCAGGGAGCCCGACATGGGACTGGATCCCAGGACTCCAGGATCATGGCCTAGGCCAGAGGCAGGCGCCAAACCACTGAGCCACCTGGGCTGCCCATGGACACACTTTTAAATCACCTATATACTCCACCAAAACTTTTGCACTGCCTTGATATCTTGCAGACTCCGATTATCAGCTGGTGTTGCTGATTTCTGCCGCAAAAGGTCAGGCAGTCATTTTTCCAAAACAGTGTGGGGAGTAAAAGCAATAGCCAATTTTTAAAAGACTTACTTCAACCTAAACTCTCAGGGCTTCTTTGAGCTGCCCTCTGATCTCAGCCTGCAGTTAAGCATCTTTCACATTCCCCTGTCTCCTGCATTGTCTGAACATACACTTTATTGTTTTCATTTATTTCTTGAATTTGTGTTCTCTTCTTGCCTTTATAATTTCTTCCGTGTTGATTTTGGGGTGAGAAAACCCACCTTCCATGCTATATATCCTCCTGAGAGTAACTAGCAGTCTCACATCCTGAAATTTCAGTGTGTGTGTTTCAATATAACCCAAACTTTTATTATCACATTTTCTAAAAAATGACAATTATTAAGAAAGAAATCCTGAGGTGTGGCAAATCACCAAATGAATGGAATGTAATCAGAGATACATGCAATGAAGGAAGCAGGCTAACCAAATTTGGAAATGAACAAAGATGTTTGCCAGGCAAAATGCTAATTTCAGGCTAATGAGACGCTTGTAAACTCGAGAAATCCAAATGAAGTTAACCCTAATAAATATGAAGTCCAAATAAATATCAGCAAAGGTACTGATAAACATTCTTTATTGCATTAACATGTTGATTAAAATGGACAACTTTTACATACAGCAAACAGAAATATGAGTTAATATTCACAAATTACAAATTTGGTAATACTGTGCTGTTATCAATATTTATGAGAATTTTTAGTCCCATTATCTGGAAAACTATTTTCAAAATACAATTTATCTTCTGCTGTGACAGATTGCAAATTCAATTTTAAAAAAACACTGTTTCTATTTCCTTCTTAATGTTTTCTATGCAAACTGATGCACATACTTTTTGAAGCAGGTATATTATAGTGATAAATAAATGTACATATGATGCACATAGTTCTTTTACCGAGCAATGCATTCAAACAAGCTAAATGTCTTAAAGTTCCAATTCTACAGTCATTGCATTTATATAGCAGACTACAGAGGCAAAATTATTTTAATTTTATGCCTTGGTGAAACTTTGATTGCATGTCTACTGATCTACTTGGTAAATTATTTTAGAGAATGGAAAATATTTGCATGGTTTTCCAAATGAAAATTCCAAGAATTAAATTTAAATAATAATGCTAAATTGACTTAAAAGTGAAAACTCTGAAATAATTGTAAAAATTATTTTCCTGGCCATCTGCTCTCTTTCCAATACCACAGTTGGGCATTTTCCCCAGTCTGTACTTCATACTCTACATAGTACTCAGGGCATGCACTGCATCTAAATTGTCACCTAATTAGAGAATTAGCCTGAGGTTGCTTAGGATGAATCAATTGCTTCTTCCTTTGAATATACTACTGCCCCTGGAACTAAAAGCGTAGATTCAATGGCATGTCCTATGTTTTTGGCAGTGTTTCCAGAGAAGGCTATGTTGTCTTTCAGTTAGTTATTACAGTTGTAGGTCTTGCAGCTTCACAAAATGCATTAGATTGAATTTACAGAAAAGATGGTTTGGATTATAGATATTTACATGAGATTTAAAGAATCATACTCCCATTGAGAAAAAATATATCATACAGAGTGGCCTCTGAATCACAAATATGGATTTCTATAATCTTTGGGTTTCCAAGGACACTTTTATCTGAAGGGGCTTTACATCCATTTTTTAAAATTTGTGTTATCATTCCTACAGTTACTTTAGTAAATTGGCTTTTCAAATAGAGATTTTTAAAAATTTATAGGGAACCTTTGGACTTTCTTTCTTAAAACCAGTTGAAATTCAAAATTGCCTATATGAAAACAAATACGTACTATATAAACTCCAAAGGAATATCCCCAAAACAGACTTCTTCAATCTTAACTCCGTGGGTTTCATTTGTCTGGTAACATGCAGTGCTAGCCAATAGTAAAATCTCTCTATGGAAATTCACCTCCTCAAGCCAGGGCGGTTGGTTAATTTGTTTCTGAGTTTATATGAGTCAATTTACAATTTAACCTTTCCTTTCTGTCTTTTTGTATGTGGCCAAATGGAAAGAATATTCAGTTTCTGCCTTACAAAAAAAGAACTCAGTAAGAACATCAGATAGCATCTTGAGTTGAGCACTGCCTACTTCCCCACAGAGAGGGAAATAAGAGAGACTTGTTGAGGTTGGCACTTGAAGGAACTGACCTTGAAACGATGATGAACCATGAGGAGCTTGTTGAAGTTTAGGCACACTGGAGATTCTGGACATAATTTTATCAGTTTAGTGAATATTTTAAAATATTTCTATCATTTTCTAGAAATTCTGAAAGTTATCTATTCTATGTAAAAACTGTTCATCAATTCATGAATGTCACAGAACTCTGGTTTCCTTAAGCAAGCATTATAAACTTTGTCTTGCCTGCTCTTCTATATTCTTTCTGAGATCTGACAAGTGTTTAAATATAAGCTCTTGTGGTTTCAAAGACAAGCTCGTGTTAACATATTAAAGACTTGACTAGAAACTTGGAAATATTTTGCCCAGGGATTTAACAACTATTTTCTTAGGCAGTTTGGGCTGTTATAATATCAAAAGTTTGCTGTCTTATAAACAAATTCAGGGTGCCAGTACAGTTGGGTTCTGGTGAGAGCCCTCTTCTGGCTTGCAGATAACCATCTTCTCATCGCATACTCATGTGATGATAAACAGAGCAGAGGAAGCAAACTCTATCATGAATATTATAAGGACAATAATCTTCATCCTGAGAGCTCTATCTTCATAAACTCATCTAATTCTAATTATCTCCCAAAGGCTCCGTCACCTAATACTATTTCATCATGGGTGGGGGTGGAGTTTTAGTATGCAATTGTTTTGGGGGGGTAGGGAGGGCACACAAACATGCATTCCCTAACAATTATACATTAAATTAATGATCTGTTTAGAAAGTCTGTGTGCTAAGTTTTAAAATATGTATTTATTAATATTATTCTGAATGCAAACATATGGTTTCTGGAACAAGGCAGGTTTTCATTTACTTATAGCCAATAACCAAGCTTGTTCTCCAAGCCCCAATTTTCCCTTCTGGGACAACATGACAAGAACAAGAGATCAACCACATGTACTAGAGTCTGTGCTGTAGGCAAGAAGCCTTGAAAATACAGAATTAGGGGATTATATAGGAATGGGTCAGCTATCCCTGATCTTTTCCTTAAAGATGAAGAGGAATCTTTTGCTCCTAATGTAAATAATTATCTTGGGAATTGGAAAGGAAAGGATTTGGGACACCTAAATGGCTCAGTTAGTTAAGCATCTGACTCTTGATTTTAGCTCAGGTCATGATCTCAGGGTCCTGAAATTGGGCCCTAAGATGGGCTCCAGGCTCAGCAGGGAGTCTACTTGAGATTCTTTCCCTCTACCCTCCCCATGCCATCTCTCAAATAAATAAATAAACTTTTGTTTTTTTCTTTTAAGAAAGCATCCTGGGTTCCTATCCTTTGGAATATAAATTTGTATTTTTAGGGGAAAAATCAAACTAATATTCCTAAGCTCTAGAACCCCTGTGATACCTCAGCAGTTTTTGCCTTTAACCCCCTTAAAATATAAATGCATACATCTCTTGAGGTAAATCTCTATCTAGAATTTTCTAACTAGTAAGTCATAATTTAATTTTCAAGGCTTGTCTTTTAGTCCACATCTGAAGTTTCAGTAATATTTTTTGCAGAAAGCCCTAATGTTGAAAAAAAAAAAAAACTTTCTTTATAATCCCATACTATCTCTTTAGCTAATATAATTAATACAATAGTATTGAAGAAAGTATGCATGTTTTGTCATTTTGTTTACAAAAGTTTTTAAAAATTTGATATAACACAATGGAAAAGCCTTAATAAAATGAAAATATAATCAAATAAATCACATTCTTCAATTATTTATAAAATTACTTTATACCTACTTAAGAAAGATACACAGATAAAAATCATGTGATCATTTATTTGCTTTTGTTTCATTCATAGAAGAGGGGACTCTTCTAATAAAAATCAATTGACAAGCGGTGCCTGTGTGGCTCAGTTAGCTGGGCACCCAACTCTCGATTCCTGCTCATGTCATGATCACAGGGTCCTGAGATCCAGCCCCACAATGAGTTCCACAGTTAGTAGGGTGTCTGCTTGAGATTTCTTTCCCTATCCCTATGCCCCTTCCCCTGCTCAAGCACTCTCTATTTCTCAAATTAATGAATAAATCTTTTAAAACAAATTGACAGAATTATTTTCATAATATTTTATTGATGGGTAATCTTAAACGAAATTCAGGCTCATAATAGATTAATAGTTTTGCTTTTATATTCATCATTGGACAAAATATCTTGTGGTTCAAAAAGATAATATATTTCAGAAACAAAAGAGGAAGCAATAAAATTATCAGGTATATCACTCTTAGGAGAATCGTAAGTACATAAAAGTCACTCTATATATAGAGACCCCTGCACTGTTTCATCATGTCCAAATGAATACAATACTGACATTCTTCCTCAAAGAAATAAAAAGGCTTTGAAAAATAAATTTTCAAAGCTTCAGAGAATATCCTTTGAAAAACAAATTTCAAAAATGTAAAGAAATATGATGAAGCACAATTTAAAAAAAACATGGTTTGTATAACATTAATATGTTTTTAATGTTTGAATCTGACATTATCCTAATAATTCAAATATATTAGTGTATGTAGGCATCTCATTAGATGCTATTTTTGTATAAATCTGACTCTCAACCCATGGAGTTATCACAATGGGATAAAAGAAAACAATGAATTGCATTTTTATTCTTTCAAGAAAAGTATTACAATAAATTTTATAAGTAAAGACGATTATTTTAAAATCATTTCTTCTGTAGCCTATTAAAGAATTTGTATGCAATGTACAAGGAAAAAGTGAATCTTATGCAGTATTACTTAAGTCAAGAAACCACACTTTAAATAGTATTATGTAATTGCAATTATACTATAGGTGGTATTGATTGATAGTCTTACTTTGCAAAAAAAAAAAAAAGACATACTAATGGGAACTGATAAAATACATAAAATAGTGTGAATAATACAGATAAAATATGTTAGAAATGAGGATACACATGGCTAAGTAGAAATAACTATCTTTCTTTTGACTACAATTTTATTTTTGTTATTAATTCTAACTATGTGCTGTGAGGAACCCAATCTATACACTTTGCTCTTGCTGAACATATGAATTCAGTATTCATGTATTCCTCATCAGAGGTGTGCATTAGCATACTGAGAAGTCAGCTTCTCAATCTCCTGAATAGAATATTGCTGTAAATGTTAGTAAGCTAACTCGATTGCCTTTTTATGTTTTTAATAGGTTAGCTTGAATAGCTTCATAATGTCAATAGTCATTTAGAAAATGATGTTATTTGGAGAGAATGGTGATCTCCTTTCCCTATTGGCATCTTCAGGCCAGACTTCTACAGCCAAAGTGATGAGGAGCTATGAGGCAATTAAACAATAAATGTGAAGTCAGCCTCCCCACTTTTACTCAGAATTGGACTAACTCTACCAAACAGATTGGGCAAACACCACTAAAGCCAAAACCAGAGGCAATGATTCCAAAGAAAAGAGGGTAACATAAAACTCTGTACATGTGCTCTAGGCCACAGGCGAAAGGAGAATTTTCTAATGGTTTCTATGAAGGTATGACCCTCTTTTATTCTTAAATATTTAAGTGATTTCCTGTGTCATCTCCTCACCTCATCTGTTCTTCAAAAAAAAAAAATGGTATTCACTTGTCCACCTTTCTCAAGTTGGTGATCCAGGTCTAAGTTAAATGAAATATAATAAATCAGAACTATAAGAGAAGGTATGCACAATATCACCATTAAAACTCCTAAACTTTCCTAATAATTTATGCTTTCTTTAATCCTTATGAGTAAAAAATACTAATATTTTGTGTTGTACAACCTCTGTGAAATCTGTTTTACCCTGTCTTTAATATGTCAGAGTTAACTGATATCTTTTATACTATCACTCTTACATTTGTAGGAGAAAATTGGTGCTTTAATGGAAATCTATGCATGGTCTATAGCACACTCTCCAGGTTACCTGAGTTTGACATGATGGGAACGGTTTTATAATTTTTTAAGTTGTTAGATAACTAATAAAACACAAAATAGTTATTTTCCGTAGATATACAGGTGATTTCTGTCTTATGGAGAGACAGCCAGGGGAGAAAATATTGCCTCTAAAAAAAAAAGCGAGCTCCTCTTTACATTTGTATGAGAGTCATGATTTTATTATTTAAAAAAAAAAAAAAAAAACATCTTTTGGTTCATACTGGCTCCATCATGGCTCCATTATGCCTCCACCATGGCTCCACCATGGCTGGATATCTCTCATGCTGAATATCCTCCATGCAGGGTTCCCATTTTAGGCAGCTAAGTTCAGCAGAAAGAATGAAAGGACATTTAGTATCCTATCCAACATTTCATTACTTTATATAGTCTCCAACCCTTTTATGTAACACTAAATATTGTTTTAGTTTTATAAATCACTTGTTACAGCCAGGTTATTAAGTTAGTCAAGAAAAAAAAAGTGGTGGATACCTTTCAACCTTCAAGATAAAGGGAATAACATGAACTAATACAAGGAGGTCAGAAGGCACAGAGTAACAGAAAGTACCTCAGCTTAACTGAAATTCTAAGAGAACCAGGAAGGCAAACTGTGAAAAAAATCCAGGAATATGTTTTGTAGTGAAAGATATGATCATGTTTTCCAGTTGCATTCAATATTTTGTCTTTTTTTTTTAAAGATTTTATTTATTTATTCATGGGAGAACAGAGAGTGAGAGGCAGAGATACAGGTAGAGAGAGAAGCAGGCTCCAGAAAGGGAGCCCAACGTGGGACTCGATCCTGGGACTCCAGGATAACACCCTGGGCTGAAGGCAAACGTTCAACCACTAAGCCACCCAGGCGTCCCAATATTTTGTCTTAAAAATTGCCATTTTATTTATATTTGAATAATTCAAATGGTAATTTTAATTTCTTTAATTATATTTTTATATGTGCAAATACTAATATTAAATTAATTTCCTAAGGAACTGATATATTTTATGTGTTTCTGGCTTCTCAGATTTCTTTTATTAGCTGTAACACTACAACAAAATGCATGTATATTGAATTAATATATGAAATACATTGTCCAATAATTCTGACAATGTTTGGCTAGGGGGATCATATACAAATGGCTAATAATTCGATGTTTATTGAACAACGTACATTTTCTACATTTCCTGTTATTAAATTTCTTGAGTAATACTTATTTTCTATGTTATTGTCCTTTAATAGCATATATTTTTGATTTTCCTAACCCTGTACTATCTGTAGTATACAGTGACTCTACAGTGTGGCACAAAGATGCTTGTGAAATGCTGCTCTCAGAAATGACAAGTGAAAATACACGCTGACAGGAGTAGACTTTAGCTTGCTATGGAGAGCTCTCTTTCTCTTTCTCTTTCTTTTTCTCTTTCTCTTTCTTTTTCTCTCATTATTTAATATACTCTGCCCCAGGGATACTGCTCAGGAAAGGAACAGCCAAAATTGCTTCTTCTTCTTTTGGCTCAAATGTCTTGGAAAAATTGAGAACCCCACAGAGCTCAAAGGAGGAGTACCTAGAGTGTTGTGCAATTTTCTCATTTTTAGTTTTCTTTTCCTTTGTTATGGACCTTTCAAGACTAAGATTTGTTGTAGACTTTAAGTTTAAGAAAAAAGACTTTCAAAGGAAAGCAAAACATTTGTGAAATGATAAATGTTATGTTTATATCTTGTTAGTGAGCTTCTTGAAAGTGCTTATAGCTTTGAGGTAGAGTAAAGAATATTGGGTAAATAATATTCCCTGCAGAGTGAAAGTTGTGCATAGAGAGAAATCATGCAGAGAAACTTAGAAAGCCTACATCACAAGAAATGCTTTTCAGCAGGGAAGTCTCCCTCTGAACTTATACATAGGTCAGAATGACATAAAATGCTTCTTTATTGATAATGACAGAAGTTTAAATAACTTTCAGATGATGTCTATACAAAAACTATAAATTGAATCATAATTCAAAGTTTCAATTTGATCCAGTAATCCTACTTCCAGAACAGAGAACACTCCTGATGTGATAAATCAAAATGGAATACAGAGTTGACACTGTTTTCTGGCAAAATATTGGATTTTGCTCAGAGAACTACTATTTACAACTAGGCAAAAAAAAAAAAAAAGTCAAACTGAATCTGACAAAACTATTTGTTCAACAAATATATATCACATACCTACTGCGTATAGGCCTGATTCTAGTGGTGAAAATACAATAATAATAAATATAATATCTGTTCTTAAGTAACATGCTACTGGAGAAGGCAGCTACAAATATGTGAACAAATATATACATAATACATTTTCAAATAGTAAAAAGCATTATGAAAAAAAGGTGGTATGGTAGTTATAACAAAGGAATGATTGTTTCACTGAGGAGTGGGGGCTACTTTGACTAGAATATCCCCAAAATTCTGGGTAAAATATGAATAGACATTCAGATAATAAGGATTTAAGTATATATAAAATCTAAAGTATGAACATTCAGGTAAAGAGAATAAGATAAATCAAGGTTTTGAGGCTACACTGGATTTATATATTTTGGAGATTGAAAAAGTTCAGGGTAGCCAGAACATCATGAATATTGATTAAATACTAAGAAAGGGAAAAGCAGAAATGAGGGAAGGATTGGCTTCCTCAAGAAAACATCTAAATTGCCAAGCATTCAAATAAAATTAAAGAAGTAGGTCAGAAATATGAAATTTGTTTAAAAAAAAACTCCTACCTCTTCTAAATATCGTACCTAATCAAAGCTAGGTAGCTTCTTCAATTTTTTTTTATTTGCCTATATGTGATAGTTCATTTTATGTGTCAAATGGGCTAAAGGATGGCCAGAGAGCTCATAAAATAATGTATCTGTGAAGATGTTTCCAGAAAAGGTTAACATTTGAAACAATATACTAAGTAAAGAAAATCTTCCTTCACCAAAGTGAGATGAGGATCATCCAATCTGTGAGGATCTCAAAAGACCAGAAAGACAGAGGAAGATGAATTTTCTCTCTCTCCTTGAGCTAGGATTCTTCTCTTGCCCTCTGGCATTGGGGTACTTGGTTCTCAGGCCTTAGGGTTCTAGGGCTTATATCAGCAGCTCCCCTAGTTCTCAATTCTTCAGGAAATATATAAATATAAGTATATATCATATATATGTGTGTATATAAGTATGTATCATATATATGTGTATATATAAGTATATATCATATATATCAAATATAAGTATATATCATACATATCATATATAAGTATATATATATATATTCATACATATAATATATGTGTAAATATATTTGTGTGTGTATATATATATATGTACATATATATATATATATATATCTCCTATCAGCTCTGTTTCTCTGGGGAACCTATTACAATATATGTCAATATTCGAAAACAGCAGTGCCTATTCCTAATTCCACGTCACTACACAGAGACAGGTAAAAATTAAGTGAATGTAAGGAAAATGTAGCAGAGTCTCAATAGTGGATAAAATGAGTAATATCACCTGCAGAGGCAAAAGTTTTAACCCTCAGAGAGGAAATATTGAGAAATGGTCTAAGAAGCAGTGGACCAGAGCACTGACTACTAAGGAATCTAAAGGCATAGTCTGGTGTGTTCACAAACACAATAGTATTTAGAAGATATGATTATTTTTTTAGAAGATATAATTTTGGAAGGAGAGGAAAGACACTTAGAAGAGGAACATAGCAGAGGCTTAATGATGAAGAAAAAAAAAATCAGAGGGTGAAAAGTAAGTCTCATTACAAAATCAGATTTACCAAAACTTCTCTATCAAAAAAAAGTGCCGTATATTTAAGAAACTATGTTTGCTACCAACAGGAAAGAGTATTTTTTTAATATTTATTTATTTATTTATTTATTTATTTATTTATTTATTTATTTATATTTTTAGGAAAGAGTATTTAGATTGTTGACTTCTCTTTAGAAATATTTGTAATTGTTGGTCCAGAAAAAAATCAGCTCAAATTAAAATGAATGGGGGAGAAAGGCAGGCATCATCCATAAAAAGAAATAACAAGAGTAAAACAGGAGATAATCAATATTAATTATCTAATCAAAACACTTCCCAAAAGTCCAACCACAAAGAGAGAACATTTATAGCACAATATTTCAAAATTAATTAATTATAATAAGTAAGCAATGAAAAACATAACAGGATAGCAAAAGTCAGCAATTCAAAAACTTGAAATAGAAATATAGCAAAAAAACAGGGATCCCTGGGTGGCGCAGCGGTTTGGCGCCTGCCTTTGGCCCAGGGCGCGATCCTGGAGACCCGGGATCGAATCCCACGTCGGGCTCCCGGTGCATGGAGCCTGCTTCTCCCTCCGCCTTTGTCTCTGCCTCTCTCTCTCTCTCTCTGTGACTATCATAAATAAAAAAAAAAAATAAAAAAAAAAAATAAATATAGCAAAAAAACAAAACAAAACAAAAAACAAATCCTGAGAGTTGTGAAACAAAGGTTGATGGCACTCCGGAAAGAAATTAGATAAAAAAAAAACAAAATTATCCCTAATCTAAGGGAAAAACTAAATCAACACATACCAAGAGGATTGTCTTCAGTGAGGTGTAGGGAAATATGTTAAGGTAAAGGAAATCTCACTTGCTTTGATGGTCAGAGAATCATTTATAATTGCCAGAATTCCTGAAAGCATCTATCTAGATATAGTGAGTTTTATTACGTGAAAATATATGTTACTAAAGAAAAGTAAAAACTTGCACTTTCAGGTGGGTTGTGGCAGTTTGTTAAGATTTCCACACCCCACAAAAATTAATAAGGTAAGTCAGGTAAATTATAAAAAATTTATATTGCACATCAAATCTGTGGAGAAAAGTCCTTCCCAGGTGGCCTGTTTCTCCCCTAGGATGAATTTGATTCTGCACAGAAGCTGAGATTCCAATTTGCCCACAAGAGGGATAAACACTGTTGGAAAAAGACACTGGCAACAGGAGTGCTATGTTGGACTGGAGACTCAGGGAACCTCAGATGCAACTGTGCCTTTCCACATATTCTGACTAATTTCTGGGGTACTAGTCTGGTAAATCAGCATGAACTCTCTTTACTCTTATAGTGCTTGCGAGACAAATATACCCAAAGGAGGTGTCTGCCTCAGACATGTGACCAAACAGTCCCTCAAGACATCTGCCAACATTTCAAGCTGCAGGAATAAAGAATGAAAAATTAATTTAGCAATTGTTCAAGGGCCAACCTTGAAGAGTCTTTTAGGGCTCTGGAGCTAGAGATCCATCTTGTTCTCAGGCAAAAACCCAGGAGAGTCATATTTAAAGAAAGGGAATAAATCAAAGGTGGAGAAATTCTTAACCAAAATTGAAACCCAGACCTGCCTTGGCTCCATTTCTGACAGATAGAGGCAATCAGTCATTCTCCAGTGAGGAAAGATATCATCCGAAGAAATCTCTATGATGCTATGATGCAAATGTCAGGTAAACATTTTTTAAAAATCATCAGACATACAAAAATTCAGGAAAACATGACCCTTATCAAGATAAAAAATAAATAATAGAAGCTGGTCCATAGATAAATCAGATTTTTAAGTTAGCAAAGATTTTAAAGTACTAGTAAATGATATAATTTTTCTAAAAAGATAGAAAATTGGTGACAAATGATGGAACTAGGAAAAGAAGCCCTTTTTCAGCTGTCTTTCAGTGTTCTTCCTCTACCCTATACTGGCAGAGTTCAACATCGTGCCAGCTTGCAAAAGAAATGGTCACAAGGTCTCCTTCCATCATTGCAAAGCAGGGCAAAACAAGGTAAATTTGGACCAAGAGGCAACAAAGGGTTAACTGGCAATAAAGGGATAAATGATGTCAAACATTACACACATTATTGACAATTCTTATTGTTAGGAGAACAATGAATCTATGTGCATAGACTTGGGATCAAAGTTTATTTTATTTTTATTATTATTACCAAATTGAGGATTTTCTAAAAAAGACACAAATATATCCAACATACCTATCTCCAAGCAATAGAAACCACAATTTACATTGGCTTAGGCAAATTGGGATAATAAATACATATTTTGTGAAGGTACATTAACTGAACTTCAGGAAGAATCAGGGTAGAATTTGTCAAAGAGATGATCATCATAGAAATCTATATCTCTCACATATCATTCTCTTTTATTTATATATTTTATTTTATTTTCTGAGAGACTTCCATGTGGTGTGAGACCCAGATGCTGGTAGGAACAGGCATGTTTATATCCTTAGATCCAATTCATTCAGAGATGCAATTAAAAATATCCTAAAGATTTTGGTTAGACATATGTCAAATTACCCAGTAGGATATAAGACTGGAATCAAAGGAATCAAACATTGTGATTCACTCAGCATAGGTCTCATGAATACTCCCAGACTCATGTCTACAGGAGAGGATGGACATTGTCCTTGAAGAATAATTATGAGCCAGTTAGCCACATGCATTCTATGGCTGTTACAAACATGATAAAAAATAACTGCATCACATTTTAATTGAAGATAATATCACACTATAGCAATAAAATTATAAAGTCTTTAAAAATAAACGTGGGAAGAAATGTGCAGGACAGATATGAAGAAAATTTTAATCTTCATTTAAAAAAGTGATAACTTTTTCGCAACGGGTTTGCCGCCAGAACACAGGTGTCGTGAAAACCACCGCTAAACCTAAACCAAAATGGGAAAGGAGAAGACTCACATCAACATCGTCGTCATTGGACATGTAGATTCGGGCAAGTCTACCACTACTGGCCATCTGATCTACAAATGTGGTGGGATCGACAAAAGAACTATCGAGAAATTTGAGAAGGAGGCTGCTGAGATGGGAAAAGGCTCTTTCAAGTATGCCTGGGTTTTGGATAAACTGAAAGCTGAACGTGAACGTGGTATCACCACTGATACCTCCCTGTGGAAATTCGAGACCAGCAAGTATTATGTGACCATCACTGATGCCCCAGGACACAGAGACTTTATCAAAAACATGATTACAGGCACATCTCAGGCTGACTGTGCTGTCCTGATTGCTGCTGCTGGTGTTGGTGAATTTGAAGCAGGTGTCTCCAAGAATGGGCAGACCCGTGAGCATGCCCTTCTGGCTTACACACTGGGTGTAAAACAACTAATTGTTGGTGTTAACAAAATGGATTCCACTGAGCCACCACCCTACACCCAGAAGAGATATGAGGAAATCGTTAAGGAAGTCAGCACCTACATTAAGAAAATTGGCTACAACCCCGACACAGTAGCATTTGTGCCAATTTCTGGTTGGAATGGTGACAACATGCTGGAGCCAAGTGCTAACATGCCTTGGTTCAAGGGACGGAAAGTCACCCGTAAAGATGGGAATGCCAGCGGAACCACACTGCTTGAAGCCCTGGATTGCAGTCTGCCACCAACGCGTCCAACTGATAAGCCCTTGCGTCTGCCTCTCCAAGACGTCTACAAAATTGGTGGTATTGGTACTGTCCCAGTGGGTCGAGTGGAGACTGGTGTTCTTAAGCCTGGCATGGTGGTCACCTTTGCTCCAGTCAATGTTACAACTGAAGTAAAGTCTGGTGAAATGCACCATGAAGCTTTGAGTGAGGCTCTTCTTGGGGACAATGTGGGCTTCAATGTCAAGAACGTATCTGCCAAAGATGTTCGTCGTGGCAACGTGGCTGGTGACAGCAAAAATGACCCACCAATGGAAGCAGCTGGCTTCACAGCTCAGGTGATTATCCTGAACCATCCAGGCCAAATCAGTGCTGGATATGCACCTGTGCTGGATTGTCACACAGCTCACATTGCTTGCAAGTTTGCTGAGCTGAAGGAAAAGATAGATCGTCCTTCTGGAAAGAAGCTGGAAGATGGTCCCAAGTTCTTGAAATCTGGGGATGCTGCCATTGTTGATATGGTTCCTGGCAAACCTATGTGTGTTGAGATCTTCTCTGACTATCCTCCTCTGGGTCGTTTTGCTGTTCGTGACATGAGACAGACGGTTGCTGTGGGTGTCATCAAAGCAGTGGACAAGAAGGCAGCTGGAGCTGGCAAAGTCACCAAGTCTGCCCAGAAAGCTCAGAAGGCTAAATGAATATTATCCCCAATACCTGCCACCCCAGTCTTAATCAGTGGTGGAAGAACAGTCTCAGAACTGTTTGTGTCAATTGGCCATTTAAGTTTAATAGTAAAAGACTGGTTAATGATAACAATGCATCGTAAAACCTTCAGAAGGAAAGGAGAATGTTTTGTGGACCATTTTTTTTTTGTGCGTGTGTGGCAGTTTTAAGTTATTAGTTTTTAAAATCAGTACTTTTTAATGGAAACAACTTGACCAAAAATCTGTCACAGAATTTTGAGACCCATTAAAACAAAAGTTTAATGAGAAAAAAAAATAAAAAAAATAATAAAAATAAAAAAGTGATAAAATGAGTGTAGATTTATCTTCTATAGTATATACAATATATACATATTTTGTAATGGCAAACACATACAAACACATATATCCAAAACACATTGTATTTCAGAGCTTGACCAAATGAAATGAAGATATTAAAGTGCATTCATTAAATGAAGTGTTCTGTTTCTAGGCTAGAGAACACTACTTGAGAAGATAAACTCCTGTGAGTATTGAATACTTCTAATGCTAAAACATTAATTACAAAATTATTCCTGAGAACCTGTGGAGAGAAAATTTAGAGGCCAGCAATGATGTGAAGTATCTGTGAAGTATGTGAAAATGCAATTAACAAAGTCAGCCTTTGCTTCCAGGGAATTTGTCAGATCCTACTGAAAAGTAACACAAATTTAAATATACTGTAAGGGGCATTGAAAGGATAGAGACTGGAAACTGATTATGAATGGAAGTTACAAAAAGACCCCATGGGTGCTTGGGTGGTTCAGTCAGTTAAGCATTTGCTTTTGGCTCAGTTCATGATCTCAGAGTCCTGGGATGGAGCCTTGGGCTCCCTGCTCAGCTGGAGTCTGCTTGTCCCTCTCCCTCTGCCCTTCCCTCTGCTTGTGCTCTCTCTCTCTCTCCTCTCTTTCTCTCAAATAAATGAAATCTTAAAAAAAATAAAAGGAAGAGATCCCATATAAATATAACACTATCAAGAGTGATTTCATAAGCATGCAAATTGGGGAAAAAAACCCTAACTTTGATGTTTTTATTGACTTTGGATTTAGATTAAATGGGGAGAACAAATGAAAGAGAGAGAGACAGAGAGAGAAATGACCACAATAATTTCTAACCACAAGCTTGAATGAGTATGGACATGGATCAATAATTCCTAATACTAGGTGTAATACAACACTTAAAAAAAAAGATCATGTGCTTTCTTCAGCAGCACATAGATTAAAACTAGAATAATGCAGAGAAGATTAACGTGGACCCTGTGCAAGGATGACACACAAATTTGGGAAGTGTTCAATATTTAAATAAACAAAAACAACCCAAACAACAGGTAATATTAATTTGAAGTAATTGAGACTCTGGTGGATGAAATAAAAGACATGAAATCTGAGCCACAAATAATTCATATATATAGCACTCATATCTGCTAGGGTGGGAGATTTGGAAATGATAGATACAGAAGGAAAAATATGTAAGTTAAACTTTTTAAAGGAGAAACATCTATATTTTCTCATATACTTATATGAGAAAAACATTAGAAATCATCAAAAAATTGACTAGGTAGATTTTTAAATAGAATCCAATAAAGATTTGGTTTAATTTAGAAATTAAAAATATAATAACGATAATAAAAAAGTGGGAAGGGCAGATTTGAAGAGATGAGTAGAAGATAAAGGAATTGGAAGATAAAGTTGATGAGATTATGTAGCAGCATAGAAAAGTGAGTTGGAGAATATTTTAACAAGAAAATTATAAGAGACACAAAATGTACAGGAGACTAATATATATGTATATTTGACTAATACAGACTAATATTAGACTAATATATATGTCTATATATGGATACAATATATAGGTACAATGTGGATACAATTTGGAGACATATATATATATATATATATATCCAACATTTTACAAGGAATTTAGGTAGAATAGTATATATAGAATTATACCTTCGGTATGTAATCAATGGTATATAGAATTATAATAAGCGCAAAATTCAAAAATGGAAGATTTAAAATGATGAATCAATTCCAAGCATCATACTTTTATTTATTTATTTTTAAGATTTTATTTATTTATTCATGAGAGACACAGAGAGAAGCAGAGACATAGGCAGAGGGAGAAGCAGGCTCCATGCAGGGAGCCCGACAGGGGACTCCATCCCAGAATTCCAGGATCATGCCCTGAGCCGAAGGCAGGCGCTAAACTGCTGAGCCACCCACACGTCCCCAAGCATCATACTTTTAAACAAACAAGCAAACAAATAAAAAACAAAACCAGGAAATCTACATTTAAATATTTATCATGAAAACTGTACGCCAACAAAGACAGTGAAACACTTTTTGAACAGCCAAAGAGAAAATACTATGTACCATAGAACAAAAGAAGCTTTAGTACAGAATTCTGAGTTGACAGTTATTTTCTCTCAAAATATTTAATATATTATTCTCTCATTCTCACGTCTATCCCTGCTATTGAGACGTTCCCATCAGCCTGTTGGTCCTTTCTAACCATTTGTATTCTTTTTTGGTGACTATTTATAAGAGGTTCTTTATTGTTTTTAATATGTTAAAACTTCTCCATAGAAACTACATATATCTAGATGGGGGTCTCATTCTATTTTTCTTGCTTGGTATTTGTTGAATTCTTTCAATTTGTGAACTGATAATTGTATCAGTTTTGGAAAATTTCAGCTTATTTTTTCACATTTTTTTTCTGCTATGTTCTGTATCTTCTTTCCTTGGACTAAACATATGCTAAATCTTTTCCTGTCTTCTAAGTTTATCAAGTTCTTTTTTATATTTGTATTTCTTTTATCTCCAGTGTTTCATTCTGGATATTTCCTCCTAAACTATCTTCCAATTTAATCATTCTCCATTAAGTTATAGCAAAGCTACTGTTAAACTACTGAATTCAAATTTCACTCATTGAGATATTAAGATTAAAAATTTTACTTGGGGGGATCCCTGGGTGGCACAGCGGTTTAGCGCCTGCCTTTGGCCCAGGGCGCGATCCTGGAGACCTGGGATCGAATCCCCCATCAGGCTCCCGGTGCATGGAGCCTGCTTCTCCCTCTGCCTGTGTCTCTGCCTCTCTCTCTCTCTCTCTCTGTGTGACTATCATAAATAAATAGAAATTAAAAAAAAATTAAAAAAAAATTTACTTGGGGTCTTAAATTCACTGCCACTTTCTAGTTTCCACATCCTTGGTGAAATTTTATTTATTTATTTTTAAGATTTTATTTATTTATTCATAAGACACACACACACACACACACACACACACACACAGAGAGGCAGAGAAACAGGCAGAGGGAGAATCAGGGAGTTCAATGTGGGACTCAATCCTGGGACTCCAGGAACACGGCCTGGGCTGAAGGCAGGTGCTAAACCACTGAGCCACACAAGGATCCCCCTTGGTGGAGTTTTAAAGTTTAGCTTTTTAACTCTATAATCACACCAAACATCCTTGTTTTATAATCTTTGTATAATAATTTATTACCACATTTCTTATGCTGCATGTTACTCATCTTGTCTTTTAAACTAGTGTGTCTGAGTATCTTTGATTGCATGATAGACATTAAGTATGAAAATTAAAATACGAACTAATTAGATGATAAAAGTTACATATATATTGTTTTCTCATTGAGTGCTTGAATTTATTTTTGAATAGTACTTAGCAAAACACCATCACCTCAATCCAATTTTGAATCTTGCAATTTTCTAGGCAGGGACAATGACCCCTAAGCAGAACTGAAATCCTTATCAGGGAAAATTTATATCTGACTTGCACTTGATGCTTTTAAGGTCCTTTGCATTCATTTCTTCAGTCCTGTATCACTGCCAAGAGCCCTTTTCTATCTCAGCCATCTCTAGGCTTCCAGGGTCCCACCCCTCTAGTTAAAAGATGGTCCCATCACTGGATTTACCTCTTGAAAATTATTTTTCTTTATTGTGGACTATTTGATACTTAAAATCTTTAAAAAAATATTTTCATCCAGCTAGCTTTTAGCCATATTTAGTATTTTTCCAAAATTGCTAAATTTGCCCTTACTAGAAGTCATAGATCTCTCCTGTTACCCCTGCAGTATTTTTTTAAAGCATTTGACTGTTTGAATCTCAATGTTCACTTTTTAGCATAAACTTACTCTTCTCATGAGCAAAGATGTTGAACTTGATTAGCCTAAAAAGCTGGCAAGGGATGCTCGAAACTTTATTAAACATAGAGTTTAAGATACAATTAAAAAAGACTGCAACAATAAAAAACTGATTAATGCAAAAGAATCAAAACATCAGTTATAGGCATGTAAAACAAAAGCAATGCAAATAATTTTTATAAAGTAGTAGTGTATTATTACACTTAATGGTTAAGTAAAGCAATACACAAACATAGTCTTCACAGGACAATGTAAGTTTAGTTATTATCTTTGAAAAGCACTTGAACTATTATTAGATTCAGGATTTTATTCAGTGGCTTTTTGGTTGGTTTAACTCTGCTCTGTTATAAATGAACTCAATTAAAGGAGACTATTAATTGCTGCATTTGTGCCATTTCATTTACAAGGAATTACCAAAGCAACTACAACACTGAAGAGAAGACTTTTTTTTTTTTCTCAAAGCAGCTGGTCATAGAGAAGGATTGTTCCCTCAAGAACCATAAAACTCTTCCATTTGACAGCCAAGCAGAAAAGGTGAGAACAAAATAAACAGCACCGCTAACAGGATCTGTCACCATGATGAATGCTGATGAGCAGTAATTAATGTGGATTCTTTTAAGCAAAGCCCAGAGGTCTAAGCTTATGCCCACTCACTTAGAGATAGGGAGGCAGGAAAAAGAACCAGAATGAAGAAACTAGAGAAAATACTGCTTTTTTTTTTTTAAAGTGGGTAAGGAGACTATTAAAGCAGTGTAATGTCTGATCTTCTTGATTTTTTGAGCTCTTGAATATTATTCAGATCTAGAACCAATGTTTAACAGATATAAACTATTCTGTGTATGATTTCCCTGCCTATATTTATTTACCTGTTCACTACTTGTTTTATTCATACATTATCTGACAAACACTTATTGACTATAAAGTGATACACAATTTTGAAATATTTATATTTTCTTTTCCTTTTTATACTATATTAGCTTTTCTATATGAAAGTATTTTTTCACACTTACATTAAATTATTTCAATAATATTCTGAAGAAGAAAATTGTTACATTAAAAATAATAGTTTATATTGTTATGTAAGTATGTTAGTAGAAATGATATTCCATTAATGTTTTTATAATCCTATCATTCAATGCCAGAGCCTAGAAATAAGCTCCAGCATGATTCTTGGGATATTATCAAGGCACTTAATTTGTTCGGCAGATCATTCTTGGTTAAAGAAACAACATCTATGAATTATCCATCCCCTGGCTTAGATTTAGGTCTTGGATTACTACATATTCTCCATTAATCATTACTGTAGAGGTATGTGTGATACATTTAGGTTGCCAAGGCCCACACACAAAGCAGGGTAGCATTTTCTAGTATCATTGCTCAAGCCATGTTTTGTCAACTCAGGAGTAGCAATCTGTGTACCTTTATTATAATCTATGAGACACTTGCAAGGAATTCTCAGCAATCATCTCTTTTTAGTGCCAGAAGTGTTATGTCAGAAAAAATACGTTTATGATGAAGAGTTCTTTTTCAGCATTGGGGTAATCTCCAGACACCATCATCAGGCAATTCTTTTCTGGAAACATGTCACAGCTTTCCAAATTCTGGTTTTCAAAAGTGGAATTCATGTACCTTATCATTTCAGGCTTAACTTTTTTTTCCCTTAGATTAATTCTTCACTAAAGACTGACTGTGGTTATTTCAGAACCATTTGATTCTTAGTTTCTCAGTTGTAAGTTAGTTACTCTTTCCTATACTTTGGTAAGGCATTTATTTCCAAAATGGAAGGAAAAGGAGAGTATCTCTGCAGGTAAGGGAAAGGAAAAAGGAATGAGACATCTGAGTTAGCAATTACAAAGATGCCAGTGTCACAGGTCAACTCACAGCCTCTTCCGGGGATGGCTCCTTGAGCAGTATCCTGATACCATAAATTTTCTTCCACTGATCTAGCCTTGAGAGAACCCATTTTGGGTCATTGCAAGCCTGAAAAAGAAAGCTGAACCATAAAACCTTTTTAAAAATTGCCTTATCTTCTTCTCCAAGAGCCATTTTCCCAGATCTCTTTTATGTGCACACACACACACACACACATGGATGTGCAAAAAGCTATGCACATATTTTTTTTCATTTGTGTATTTGCTGTTTTTAATTTTTTTTCTTTAAGTTACATGTTAATATCATTTGATTGACATTTTTCTTTGGTTAATACTGGTATTTTTATTGAATGTTATTCATTAATCGAATATTGTTGAGGACCATTATTGCACAAAGCAATGATTTTAGGAAAAAAGAAGAAGCGGAACAAATTTTCTGCTCTTGTGGTATGTATATATATTTAAGAATGCTACGATGATTTCTTTTCCAGTTTGACATTTGACATTAAAATATTGTTAATGCTAATTTTAGAGAGAAAATTTTGAAGTTTTGTATAGTCGAAGATGTTTTAAATTGCAAGTTCTTGTTATAATAAAAATGACTTTTTTTACCATGACTTGTATTTACCTAGGTATATATTGTCATTTTTATGTATTTGTGCTTTTAAAAATATGTAATTTAAATGTATTTGGATATATGGTATGTGATAGATCTATTTCTTAAAATTGTTAAACAGTGCAATATATTATCATTATAATTTCAATTTTTCCATAATTGAAATGAGATAATCAGTAGATCTACAGATGTAATTATGTTACATATCTTTTTTCACTTATATGTTTATATATATATATATAATATGTGTTCATATATGTATACTTTTATCTTATATTTTGCATTAATTTATTTGTTTATTTTAGCATTTTTTTTTGAAAGAGCACACAGAGGTGTGAGGGGGTGGGGGAGGGGTAGTGGG
Organism: Vulpes lagopus; assembly: GCF_018345385.1. Taxonomy (NCBI): domain Eukaryota; kingdom Metazoa; phylum Chordata; class Mammalia; order Carnivora; family Canidae; genus Vulpes; species Vulpes lagopus. The sequence goes on from NC_054834.1 coordinate 40,711,491, forward strand.
AGAGAAAGAATCTCAAGCAGGCTTCATGCTCAGCATCTAGCCTGAGGTGGGACTCACCCCAGGGCCCTGAGATCATGACCTGAGCTGAAACTGAGTTGGACATTTGATCTACTGAGCCACCCAAGTGCCACTATTTTAGCAATTTCTAATAATATAGTGAATACATACATATATTCTTTTAATACACACTCAAAGTTTACAAATAAAGCAGAAATTCACCTTAACTACTTTCCTGATTCCATCCCCTTGCTATTTTGATTCATTTTTGTGAACCTTAAGACATTTCCTCCATGTAATTTTTCTCCCTCTGTATGTGCGTGTGTGTGTGTGTGTGTGTATGCATGATTATACATAACATAGTTTTGTGTGCATATATTTTTATGTAATTGAGGTCAGCTGGACATACTGTATAAATTTCTCTGCAACAGCTTTCTTCACTTAATGATCTTTCTTAGGGATTTTTCCCTATTTGTATATATAGACTTGAAAATTCATTTTAAATTGTTCCTGAGTATTCCATAGTGTAATGTATCATTTTTTAGCTTTATTGAAGTATAATTGAGAAAATTGTAATATCCATTCCTATACATATTTAATACTTTTTTTTGTGAGAATATTTAAATTCTATTCTCTCGGCAAATTCAATCTCTATATTGTTTTCCACAGTGGATGTACTTGTTTACATGACCACTGCCAATTTACAAGGGTTTCCCTTCTTCAGTATCCTTACCAGCATTTGTTCTATCTTGTCTTTTTGATAATAGACATTCTAACACACACAAAGTGATATCTCGTGGTGATTTTGATTTGCATTTCATTAATGATTAATGATGTTGAATGCTTTTTCATGTATTTGTTGGCCATTAAGATGTCTTCTTTTAAAGAATGTTTATTTAGATCCTCTGCCCATTTTTTAATTGGGATTATTTTTCTTGTTTGTTTTAGTTTTTATTTCTGCTGTTGACTCATATACTCATATACGTTCCATTATCAGATATGTGGTCTGAAAACATTTTCTCCCATTGTGTTGGTTGCCTTATTATTTTGTTGCTTGTTTATTTTGCTCTGCAGAAGCTTTACAGTTTGATGTAGTGCCACTTGTTTATTTTTGCTTTTATCACCTTTACTTTTGGTGTCAAAATCGAAAAATCATTGCCAAGATCTATGTCAGGGAGCTTACCACCTATGCTTTCTTCTAAGAGTTTAACAGTTTCTGTTTAAGTCTTTAATCCTTTTGAGTTCTTTATATGTGGTGAAAGGCAGGGATCTAATTTCATTCTTTTGGATGTGAATATCCAGTTTCCCCAAATGCATTTGAAGAGACTATCTTTTCTCCATTACATAATCTTGAAACCTTTGTGAAATCTCAATTCACCTGACTGCTTGGGCTTATTTCTGAATTCTAAATTCTGTTCTATTGATCTATGAGTCTGTTTCTCTGTCAGTGCTATACTGTTTTAATTACTTATGCCTTGTAATATTGTCTGAGATTAAGTAGTGTGATGTTTCTAGTTTAGTTCGTTCTCAATATTGCTTTAGCTATTTGGTCTTTTATGGTTCCATGTGAATTTTAGGATTGCCTTTTCAATTTTATTTTTGAAAATGTCATTGGTATCTTGATAGGAACTGTGTTGAATCTGCCAACCTCTTTGGGTAGCATGACTATTTTAACAATATTAATTTTTCTATTTTTTCATGATGTATCTTTTCATTTATTTGTATCTTTAATTTCTCTCATTAGTTCTCTATGATTTTGAGCTTTATAGATCTTATAGCTTTTTGCATGAATTTATTCCTAAGTATTTTTTATGCTATTAAAAATGGAGTTGTTTTCTTAATTGCTCTTTCTGGTGGTTTACTATTAATGCATAAAAAAGTAACAGATTTTTGTATATTGACTTTGTATTCTGCAATTTTACTTAACTCATTTACTAGTTCTATAGGTGTTCTGGTGGAGTCTATAAGTTTTTGTACGGATAATATCTTTTCATCTGCAAAACAAGACAATTTTATTTTTTTATTTTTATACATTTATTTTTTTATTGGTGTTCAATTTGCCAACATATAGAATAACACCCAGTGCTCATCCCCTCAAGTGCCCACCTCAGTGCCCATCACCCAGTCACCCCCACCCCCTGCCCACCTCCCCTTCCACCATCCCTAGTTCGTTTCCCAGAGTTAGGAGTCTTTCATGTTCTGTCTTGCTTTCTGATATTTCCCACTTATTTTTTTCTCCTTTCTCCTTTATTCCCTTTCACTATATTTTTATATTCCCCAAATGAATGAGACCATATAATGTTTGTCCTTCTCCGATTGACTTATTTCACTCAGCATAATACCCTCCAGTTCCATCCACGTCGAAGTAAATGGTGGGTATTTGTAAAACAAGACAATTTTATTTCTTCCTTTCCATTTTGAGTGTCTCTTACTTCTTTTTCTTGCCTAATTGTTCTGGCTAGGACTTCCAGTGCTAAATTGAATAGGAGTGGCAAGAGCGGATATTGTTATTTTGTTCCTAATCTTAGAGAAAAAGCTGTCAGCTTTCATTGTTGACTGTGTTAGCTGTGTGCTCATCATATATGGCCTTTATTATGTTGAGGCACATTTTATCTATGTTTAATTTCTCAAGCGATTCTTTTCTAGGTTTATTGACAATTAATTGGCATATGATATTGTTTAAGGTGTTCAATATAATGATTTGATACATGTATATATTGCAAAAAGATTACCATGATAAGGTTAGTTAACACACATTTCAGCTCACATAATTACTTTCTTGTTGCTGTTATGGTAGGAATGTTGAAAGTCTACTCCTTCAGCAACTTTCAGGTATAAAATACAGTATTATTAACTAGGTCATTATGCCATTCATTAGATCACTGGAAACTATTCATCTTACAACTTAATGTTTATACACTTTGACAATGTCTTCCCATTTCTCCTATTTCTCAGCCCTCGGCAACCATCATTTGACTCTATGTTTCTATGAATTTGATATTTTTAGACCCTACTTAAGAGATCATATATTTATGTTTTTTTTATTCCACAGGTTGCTTTACATTTTGTTGGTGGAATTACATCAAATTGAAAAGCTTCTGCACAGCAAAATAATCAACAAAATGAAAAGACTATCTATGGTATGAGAGAAAAAGTTTTTTTTTTTTTTAAGATTTTATTTATTTATTCATGACAGACACAGAGAGAGAGAGGCAGAGACATAGGCAGAGGGAGAAGCAGGCTCCGTACAAGGAGCCCTATGTGGGACTTGATCCCACATATGTCAGATCATGTAAATTTTAACTTTAAGCAGTGTTATGTGTCAGTTTTGTCCCAGGGAAACTGGAAAAAGTAAAGTTAATAAAAAGGAAAGAACATAAATGTAATAATCCTTTAAAGCAAAAATCTTTTAAAGTAAAATAGTTTTTTTCTTTTTTTTTTTTTAAGATTTTATTTATTTATTCATGAGAGACACACACAGAGAGAGAGAGAGGCAGAGATACAGGCAGAGGGAGAAGCAGGCTCCATGCAGGGAGCCTGATGTGGGACTTGATCCCGGGTCTCCAGGATCAGGCCCTGGGCTGAAGGCGGCGCTAAACTGCTGAGCCACCCGGGCTGCTCTATAGTAAAGAAGATTTTAGAGGAAAAAATAAATCTTCATGAAAAAGTCATACTTAGAATAATGTATATACTTTTAAGAATATGAGATATTAAGTGATAAGAAGCTTTCAAAGTTAATATTTTGAAAAATAAAATAACTAAATAGCAAGTATTTGTGGCTGACACCAAAAAGGTGATAGATAAGTGGTTTTCATAATTTCTAAAACAAGAAAAATGAATGACAATATAAATAAATATAATGAATCATATCAGATACAGAAAAATCAATTTGTAAGTGATAAATGGCTCCAAGCATTGAAATATATTTGTGAATATATATTCCTTATGAAGGGCATTTGTGATGAGCACTGGGTAAGTGATGGATCACTAGATTCTAGTCCTGAAACTAATATTACATTATATGTTAACTAGAATTTAAGTAAAAACTTGAAACAAAACAAAAAAATAGGTAAATAAAAAAATAAATCCAAATATATGTAATTACCATATAGCAGAATTTTAATATATGAGTTATTTATATTTATTCTAGACTTCAGAAATATCCAGAGTTCCTACTACAAGCCCACTATCCCTACATGTGGAACAGAGAAACCTCCAGGGAAAGAGTCAAGGCAGAGAGATTTAAGGTGCACAATTAATTTTTAAGAGGTGGGGGGATTAAAAGGACAGAACAGTGTTCTCCAAATGATGCTCCTTAGCCTGTAGAGTTTGTGCTTTAGTCATATGTAGAAAAACTGCCACAATAACAAGTAGTTATGGGGTGTCTAGGTGGCTCAGTTGGTTAAGCATTCAACTCTTTATTTCAGCTCAGGTCATGATCTCAGGGTTGTGAGATCAAGTCTTGTGTTGGGCTCTGTGCTGGTCATGAAGCCTGCTTAAGATTCTCTCTCTCCCCCTCCCTCTGGCCCTCCAACTCCTGTGCACACTCTCTCTCCAAAAAAAAAAGAAAGAAAGAAAGGAAAAGAAAAGTCACATTCACATAAGAAGTTCCACATATTTTGAATCAAGAACTATGAAGCAAACAAACAAAAAGAACTATGAAACAATAAAATAAGTCATTAATAATATTGGTACTTGGTTTTTAATAACCTTTGTATTGAGGCATACCAAGCCTGACTTAGATATTAGAAGGAAAAGGATCAATGTTGTATAGTAGTTTAGTGGGACATTGGATATCGATGTTTTCAATGTAAACATAACGTTCTGGACATTATATAATACCTCAGCTCACATATCAGAGAGCATTAAAAATAGTAATGTCTTGATTAGATACTCAATAAAGCTATTATTTTTGCACAAGGGGCACAAAAACACACACATGTATGTGTAAAAGAGGAGAAAAATGATAGACACCATGATGGAGCCAAGAGGACCAATTTGAGGAACAACCAGGAAATACCACTAGGTACTCCAAAAAATAAACTCAAAGAAATTTGACGAAGATCAGCATGGGTGTTGGAAAAACAGTGCTTTATAGCTATGGGAAACTTTTTGTTGTTGTTGTTGTTGATACCTTTGACATGAGTTTATATCTTTATTTGTTTTCTTTTTTTAAAAAAGAACTTATTGACAGTCAGCATTTTAACATAATACTGGGCAAAATTAGGACTCAAGGACTCAACTGGCTTTAGAAGCATTTCTATGTGGTAGAGATGTATATAATGTGCTCTCATAGTTCATTGCTATTAAAGCTAAAAGTATGTAATTTATTTTTTCCAATGTTGCAGTATATCTTTTCTGAAATTCTATAGCGTAATTGCCATTACCTCTGTTAACTTGAATTATTTTTGAAAGTTCAGAACTTGTTTGTCTTTTTAAAATATTGCATGCCCAGTGCATGATATATCATAGGTTCCTAATAGGTACTGGTTGATAACTTTTTTCAATAAATAAAGTCCTTGTCAAATGACACAAATCTCTTGAAAATTACATTTTTCCTTTTAAATTGGCCCTCTGGTTTATCTATAATTTAATCAGTTTAGTTATAAGTCAATTTTGCTGAGTCTGATCAATTCAATGTTCTAACAAGATCAATTTTGTGAACCCGCGAGGTTGACTGTAGTCTCTAGACAATACTCAGAGCACTGATTCTATTCTGGGATGCCTCCTAATATCTGTCTTCACCTCCCATGGCAACATATTTATTTTCCTAAAACTTTTCTTTCAAATAGTTTCTGGTTATTAAATTCCATTTTTTAAAAAATTCAAGTATGTTGACACACAATGTTAAATATCTAATTTTAAGATGGATAATTATGTGTTTGACAAGTGTTGAAAATCTTTTTATAACCTATTTACCAGCAGCTCTTGGACTGAGTAATGACCTTGATTAGCAAACCAATTTATGCAATCAGTTTATTTATTAAAATATTTAATCTATTCTTCTGGGAAAAAAATAAAATGATACTAGAAAATTAAAATGATACTAGAACTTGTCAAAAGAAAAGCTGGTCATGTATACAAAGCACATGAAAGCTCTCTCCTTAGTTTGCTGTCCATGAGACAGATTCACTGAGCAATTTAGTCAATCACAAATCTAGTAACAGGTTAATGATGCAAATTTCATCAAAACAGTTGAACTGATATGCATATATAGACACCATCAATAATTGAATGTCTTTAGATTTTTAAAATAAATTATAGAGGACTCAACTGAATAAACAGAGTTGACATTATACATGTTCAACAGTATTTACACACTATTAAGAGAAAACTCTCATTAGTAGTTCATTAAGAAACAAAGAAAACAAGAACAATTTTGAAAAGTTTGCTTTAAAGGAGACCTTAAAGAGAGAGAGACTAAGAAAACTTAATTGTCCCATTTCAGGTTCAGGAAATAATATTTAAAAGGCTTTTATCTAAACTAATTAAGAAAAGATGTTGTTACACACATGTGAACTTTATATGACAATAAAGAGCATTGGACATATTAGGGATTTTGTGCCAGTGATGAATATACTACCTCCTTAATTTTGAAAAGGAGAGTGCCAAATAATACTTCACCAATACCAAGTGATTTTTGATTGATTATGTCTGAGTTTATTATGAACTCTCTGGAGAACCTCTTCATTTTAAATATTTACCTGAATATCTAAGTACAACATTTTTAGATCGCATATCTTCTATTTACAATTCTCTATAGGTAGTTCCATTCTCAGTTTGCTTCATTTGAAATAATTTTCTGCTTGAAAAAATATGCTGCAGAAAGTATCAAGAAAAAAAAAAAAATCACTACCTGAGTGCTGCAGTGTTTGCTTTAGTTGAACTCTAACTCACAAAAGCCGGGGGAGAGGGGATGCATATCTAAATTATCTAAATCTAGATCTAGTACAAATATTATACATTGAGGACCAAAGTATTATTTAAATACATGTGTCAATAAGTTTCTGTGAAATATGCAGTTTTAAATATCACTAGAAAAATCTGTTTTAACCATTTCATCTCCCACTGACAAAGTTGAGTGGTATAAATATGATAGCTATACAAATACATGTCTGGCATATCTATTTGTATTTGTATATCTATCATATCTTGGATATATATTTATCCAAGATCATTCTGCTGGAAAGTGGCAAGGTTTTTATGCAAACTCAGGCTGTCTGGTTCAGTCTCCAGTTTGAAGGCACTAGTTTATTTCTGACAATCTGAGGAAAACAGTAAAACAAGTAGGATGAACTAGAATGTCGTAGCTCATTCCCTTTACCCCAATTCCTGCAGATCTCTATATCTTACAGATATTCAACTTCATCAATCCCTATGCCTTCCCACTGGTATATACTGATATGTTTTTTTTTTAGGCTAGCTAGGACCATTATATCCCCTCATTCCCCCTCAGTAACTTCTTAAGAAATCTACTTCCAGCAATGAAAGTGGCGTATATGTAGGAAGAAAAGTCACTTCCCATGTGGAAGGTCACATAGTGAAAAGAGACTGGGGCTGAATAAATTGTAGCAACAGCATATTCTGGGATTTATGGTTTTCATTTGCTTTTTTAAACCAAGAGACAGAACACAAAACTGCAGACTCATTCTGTATCATTCAGAAATGAAATCCAATTCGGAATGTTTCTAATGGGAGAAGAAGAAATAGATTCTTCCTTAGGGGAGTTGATTCATATACCAAAAAGACATCTGGAAAAATACCAAGAATTTGCTGTGTATTTCTTGCCTAAAAGAAATTGTCAGTAAGGAGGATTCTTAAAGCACACACATGTGGAAGAAGTAAGGATAAGATAATCTATATGTCTATTTATGGAAAACATCAGGCCTGAATAGTTCTCTCATTCACAGATGGATAAACAAGCTAATGAAAAATGAAATCAGAATAGGTATTATGGTATCATCCTACAACATAAAGAAAGGAAAATGTACCTTTGACATTCTCAATACACAGCTGTTATATTTTAAAATAGATTTAATATTGAATACAGAATAAATTTTAGAAAATATCTGCTTTTCACATTATTAAATCCGAGAAGAATGGATTGTATGAGATGAGAGAGGAAAAGTGACAATAAGAACATAGCTGAAATAAAAAAGAGGCTGACTGAGAATCAGGAAAAAATAAAAACAAAAAAGGTAAGGGCCTAATTAAAAAAAAAAAAACACTAAAAATCGTTTTAGAATAAATACTAGTATTATTTAAGTTTAGATTAGAAACAATATACCAAACCTACTGGTGTATCTGGATGAATCAGTTGATAGAGTCCTTGAGTGATATGGGACTCGCTATTTTGGTCTATTATTGAGGGAGGCCACTACTCAAACTCTGAGCCTAGGGGATGTGCTGCTGGCTGGGAACAATTGGATTAAGACTGCGCCTTGGATCCTTACCTAATCATAGTGCCGGAATGGGCTCTGCAGTGCCTGAATTCTCCAGTCTGGCTTTGTAGTTGGGTTTGACAGAGTACTATACTCAGTAGCACACAGGGCTACAGATTAGTTTCATTGCCTGGAGGGGCAGCAGAATATGCCCCAACACTGGCACAACTCCTTTTCTGGGGACACAAATTAGGTAGAACTGTACACGAAGCTTCTTTGTCAGACAGTGTCACTGGCTTTGTCCTAAAGACAGGCAGAGCCTCTGGCTGGGCTTTTGCTCAAATGCTGCTGTGTCATGTGGCTTCCTGGATGCTCTGGCCAGGGGTCATGTTTGGATATGGCCAAGGGCTAAATTCAGCAATAAGCAAGAATAAACAGGAATGAATTAGCTTCCATGCATGAGTGGAGCTGCAGAACACACTAGAAGGCTTATTTGGGGTCCTAAATGAAGCAGAACTGTGCATGGAGTTTCCTGGCCAGTAAGAACAGATATGGCTTGGCTTTATATATTAATCCTTGGTTAGGATTTCTACTTGGGCAAT